>NC_041380.1:76463034-76480538 GCF_002162155.2 Triticum dicoccoides | reverse complement strand
GTCATGCTGACGCAGTAATGCTTTCTGGATTTAATTTAATTCTGAAATTCCAGAAAAATGCCTAAAACTTCCAAAATGCATAGAAAATTAACCGTAACTCCAAATTAAATAATTTATATATGAAAAATTATCAGAAAAATTCAAGGAATCCATCTGTACCATTTTCATGCATGTTAGAACAACTTATCACTACTGTTTAGAGCAAATGAAGTGAATGACATTTAAATAACCACATATGGAGTTTGAATTTGAATCTTGGATTCAAACCAACTTCATTTAATCTGGTTTTAGGTGCATTAGCCCAAAACACATTCATATTGCCATGTAATAGCATGCATCATATTGTGCATTGCATTGATTGTGTTCCCTTCTGTGTTGCCGGTATTTGTCCCCTCTCGATAGACGTGATACCGATGATGCGATCGTTGACACTGATGAAGACTCAATGCTATCTTCAGAAGTGCCAGGCAAGCAAAACCCCCTTGTTCATTCCGATACAATCCTACTCTCTCGCTCCTGCTCTCTTTTACTGCATTAGGACAACAACGATTCATCTGTTACCTGTTGCGGTAGCTGAACCCCTTTATCCTCTGCATGACCTGTCATTGCCACAGTAAATAGATGAAACCCACTAGCATGAGTAGGAGTTGTTTGAGCCCTGATGTGCCTACTCATTTATGTTTGTTGTCATGCCTGCTACTGCTTAGAGTTGAGTCAGGTCTGATTCATCGGGGATGAATCAGAGGCGTGTGAACATGTCCTACTGTGTGTGAGCTAAGTGTGTGAACACGTTTTGGTAAAGGTAGCGGTGAGAGGCCATGTAGGAGTACATGGTGGGTTGTCTCATTGCAGCCGTCCTCAGGAACTGAGTTCTGTGTTTGTGATCCATGATTCAGCTACTACCACGCACTGGGCCCGAAACCAATGGACCCTCTTGGCTTCTTAATCACCCTTGTCCTCTGTCCAGGAGTTGCAAGTAGTTTCTGGTGTTTGTAGTATGCTGGAGGCCGTGCGCAGCGCTGACCGTAGGGGTGGGCTGTGATGCGGTAGGCACGTGGCACGGTGTACCGGGCGCCCGTTTGGTGTCTCGGGAACCCTGTTCACATCGTTTGGGGCTGTGAGCGAAACTCCGGCCGGATCTCCTCATGGATGGAACCCGAATAGGCGATAAACCTGGACTAGAGACTTGAGTGTTTAGGCAGGCCGTGGCCGACACCCACGTTGGGCTTCCGCTTGAAGGTTGCCGAGTACATGTCGTGTAAACGGCGGTAAGTGGTGAGAGCGTGTGTGAAGAAGTACACCCCTGCAGGGTTAATATGATCTATTCGAATAGCCGTGTCCACGGAAAAGGACTTCTGGGTTGCTTATATCAGTTCATAGACAAGTGAAAGTGGATACCCTAAAATACGCAAGATAAGCGTGAGTGCTATGGATGGCGTTCTCGTAGGGAGACGGGAGCGGATCCATAGTGGTGTATTGATATGGTGAATATGTGGACTCGTGTGCGCCACCTCAAAAGAGTTACTCGCAGTCGTAGTTCAGGATAGCCACCGAGTCAAAGCTGGCTTGCTGCAGTTAAACCCCACCATCCCCTTTGTTGATAATGATGCATATGTAGATAGTTCTGATGTAAGTCTTGCTGGGTACATTTGTACTCACGTTTTCCTATTTATGTTTTTGCAGAGACACTTCAGTCTCACTAGTAGTTCCGTTTGGACTTCGACGTTTAGCTTGTTACCTTAGCTACGGTCTTGTGCCCTCGACAGGATCTGATAGACAGCCAGGCTTCTCAGCCTTTTTCATTTATAGATGTCTGTACTCAGACATGATAGCTTCCGCTTGTGCTTTGACTTGTATGCTCTGATTGTTGGGTCATGAGACCCATGTTTGTAATATCTCGCTCCTCGGAGCCTATTGAATAAATTACTTGAGTCGTAGAGTCATGTTGTGATGCCATGTTGTATTTGCACATATCGAGCATATTGTGTGTATGCTATTGAAATGCTTGGTATGTGTGGGATCTGACCATCTAGTTGTTTATCTTTAGTAGCCTCTCTTACCGGGAAATGTCTCCTAGTGTTTCCACCGAGCCATGGTAGCTTGCTACTGCTCCGGAACACTTAGGCTGGCCGGCATGTGTCCTTCTTCGTTCCTGTGTCTGTCCCTTCGGGGAAATGTCACGCGATGAATACCGGAGTCCTGTTAGCCCGCTACAGCCCGGTTCACCGGAGTCCTGCTAGCCCAGTGCTACAGCCTGGATTCACTCGCTGATGACCGACACGTTCGATGCTGGGTCATGGATGCCTGTCCCTGTAAGTCTGTGCCACTTTGGGTTTACGACTAGCCATGTCAGCCCGGGCTCCTTATCATATGGATGCTAGCGACACTGTCATATACGTGTGCCAAAAGGCGCAAACGGTCCCGGGTAAAGGTAAGGCGACACCCGTGGGAATACCGTGCGTGAGGCCGCAAAGTGATATGAAGTGTTACGTGCTAGATCTATGTGGCATCGAGTCGGGGTCCTGACACCAGGACTCCCTCAATCATCTTATAATGCTACCACCAAACTAAGCAAAATAAGATGCATAAAGGATAAACATCACATGCAATCAAAATATGTGACATGATATGGCCATGATCATCTTGCGCCTTTGATCTACATATCCAAAATACCGTCATGATCTCTATCATCACAATCATGATCTCCATCATCTTGATCTCTATCAACGTGTCATCACATGGTCGTCTCGCCAACTATTGCTCTTGCAACTATTGCTATCGCATAGCGATAAAGTAAATCAATTATATGGCGCTTGCATCTTATGCAATAAAGAGATAACCATAAGGCTCCTGTCAGTTGCCGATAACTTTAACAAAACATGATCATCTGATACAATAAAATTTAGCATCATGTCTTGACCATATCACATCACAACATGCCCTGCAAAAACAAGTTAGAAGTCCTCTACTTTGTTGTTGCAAGTTCTACATAGCTGCTACGGGCTGAGCAAGAACCGTTCTTACCTACGAATCAAAAACCACAACGCAGTATAGTGATTTCTTTTTGATCTTCAAAAAGAACCCTGTTCATTGAATCGATTCAACTAAAGCTGGAGAAACAGACACCCACTAGCCACCTGTGTGCGAAGCACGTCGGTAGAACCAGTCTCGCGTAAGCATACATGTAATGTCGGTCTGGGCCGCTTCATCCAACAATGCCGCTGAATCAAGAATCAACTAGTGACGACAAGCAATATGTATATACCCACGCCCACAACTCCTTTGTGTTCTACTCGTGCATATAACATCTACACATAAACCTGGCTTGGATGCCACTGTTGGGGAACGCAGTAATTTCAAAAAAATTCCTACACACACAGGATCATGGTGATGCATAGCAACGAGAGGGGAGAGTGTGTCCACGTACCCTCGTAGACCGAAAGCAGAAGTGTTAGCACAACGTGGGTGATGTATTCGTACGTCTTCATGATCTGACCGATCCAAGTACCGAACGCACGACACCTCCGAGTTCAGCACACATTCAACTCGATGATGTCCCACGAACTCCGATCCAGCAGACCTTTATGGGAGAGTTCCGTCAGCATGACGGCGTGATGACGGTGATGATATTGCTAACGACACAGGGCTTCGCCTAAGCACCGCTACGATATGATCGAGGTGGATTATGGTGGAGGGGGGCACCGCACACGGCTGGGAGAGATCAACAGATCAACTTGTGTGTCTAGAGGTGCCCCCTGCCCCCATATATAAAGGAGCAAGGGGGAGGCCGGCCGGCCCCTGTAGGCGCTCCAGGAGGAGGAGGAGTCCTCCTAGTAGGAGTAGGACTCCCCTCTTTCCTACTCCTACTAGGAGGGGGAAAGGAAGGGGGAGAGGGAGAAGGAAAGGGGGCGCCGCCCCCCCATCTCCTAGTCCAATTCGGACTAGAGGGGGAGGGGCGCGCGGCCTGCCCTAGTACAGCCCTCTCTTTCTCCACTAAGGCCCATAAGGCCCACTATTTCTCTCGGGGGGTTCCGGTAACCCTCCGGCACTCCGGTTTTCTCCGAAACCACCCGGAACATTTCCGGTGTCCGAATATAGTCGTCCAATATATCGATCTTTATGTCTCAACCATTTAGAGACTCCTCGCCATGTCCATGATCATATTCGGGACTCAGAACTACCTTCGGTACATCAAAACACAAAAACTCATAATACCGATCGTCATCAAACTTTAAGTGTGCGGACTGTCGGTGTCAAAACCGGCGGATCTCGGGTAGGGGGTCCCGAACTGTGCATCTAGTATCGATGGTAATAGGAGACGGGGGACACAATGTTTTACCCAGGTTCGGGCCCTCTTGATGGAGGTAAAACCCTACGTCCTGCTTGATTTACTCTTGATGATATGAGTATTACAAGAGTTGATCTACCACGAGATCGTAGAGGCTAAACCCTAGAAGCTAGCCTACGGTATGATTGTTGTATCTTATCTATCGACTAGCCTGGCCTCAGTTTATATAATGCACCTGAGGCCTAGGATAACAAGAGTCCTAGCCGAATACGCCGGTGGGGAGAAGTCCTTGTCTTGATCGCCAAGTCTTGTGGAATCTTCCTTGTATGCGGCAGCTGTCCAAACTGGCCCATGAGTATACGGCCATGGGGGTCCTTGGCCCAATCTAATAGATCGGGAGATGACGTGGTGAGTACCCCCTAGTCTAGGACACCGTCAGTAGCCCCCTGAACCGGTCTTCAAGTTAGGGATGCTCCTCGATTCTTCCGAACTTTTCTTCATTTTCGGTTGTCGGTCTTGAAAACTGGTTCAACAAATCTTCTAATCTTCGATCTTGAGGATCGCCGAAATACATTTGACGAGTTTACATGTCGGGTATCCGAGGAGCCCCTTTAAGTTTTCGGCCTTTATCAATGCCTTGCTATTTTTATGCCACACCTCGGGTTTGAAGTTGTTCCTAGGAGGCAGTGTCCTCTGGCATCCGAGATCCAACGCCGGACTGCATTCAAGGTATCCTTTGCAGCCGAGCACCAACGCCAGACCGCTTTCCGAGCTCCAACGCCGGAATGGATCCGAGCTCCAACACCGGACTATGTCCAAACTCCAACGCCGGACTGTATCCGGGCTCCAATGCCGGACTATATCCGAGGTGTCATATCACCTTGGTTCAAAAAAGTTGAAGGAGTTTAGCTGAGCTTAATGCTAGAAATGCCCTATATGGAGCCAGCCACTAGCGCCCGAGCTTTATGCCGGACTGCTTCCGAGGTGGTGCACCACCCCGACTATGGGCCGATTTTTGTCAATATTTTTGATTGGTGCAATTTATTCTGTGCTGAGATATATAGCCAGTAGCCCTCAAGGTGTGTATCGATTTAAATCCCGAGATGCACCTGAAGGATGACGTAAGACCGCTAATCCCAGTAGCCGCTGAGACTCAGGTTGATTTGCAAAATTGGCCTGAGGATCAAGTCCTAGCTCGGCAGAATACTTCGGGACACAAAAAGTGGCGTGCTCAGCCCTCGAGACTCAGGTTGGGTGCGGCCGACCAACCCGAGGATCAAAATCTCCTCGGAAACTGTATTGCACTTAAAATTTTCTGCATTGAACAGGCAATGCAGTAGCCCCCGAGACACTGGTCGGGTGGCAACACCAAATCAGGGGGTCGATGTGCCCCTTTAATATTTTCAAATAATAAGCCCGAAGCCCAGTAGCCCCCGAGCCTTAATGCGGGCACGGGTGGCCGAATTAAGGATCGACATCCATAGTAAAATCACAAATTATGTGTAATGACTCTATGTATCCAAGTACTTTACGTCATTAATGCTCGGATCCACATTGTACAAAACTTTGTTGACCGACCATCGGCTTCCACCTCCTCGGCCAGTAGCCGAGGAGTGTTTGTCCTACTTTATAAAGCTTTTATGAGGGCAAAGATTTACGACAAAGAAGGCAATCTGGACATATGGTTTTATAAACAAAGGTATACAGAGAGATATGTTATATTACTGTTTAACATAAGAAATGTCTTCCAAAGAAAATAGTCCCGCTATCGGTTCCTTTCTTTGGGTTGTCATGCTAAGCATGATCATGAAACCTCAGCTCTAATGTAAGAGCAAAATATCGAGGATTTTAGTTTGGGAGGCCAGTTAATGGCCCCCAGAAATGTTCGGTGACAGTCGAGGTCAAGCTGTAAACACTTCGGCCATTGTTATGAATGGCCCATCATTTAACACCGTCATCGAATTGCTGACCAGTTTACGCTTATTGTGATAGTCAGTTTTCGGCTTTCTCCACTGAGGTGCTTAACCATGTGAGCTGGAAGCACAATCGTAGTGGTTCTCCCTTTGCACACCTACCCAAACAAAGCAGAATGTTGGAGGCAAGCGCAGGAGCTGGGCAACCCAACTATTGACCGAAGACACAATTCGAAACCAATGCATATATAGTGAGATCCGAGAATGTTTTTGCCGAATCTCTAAAGGTGTCCGGCGTTGCACTGCGAGACTTGTGTTGAAAACACATAAATAGTTTAAAAGTGCCATAAGCTTGGAAAACCAAAAAATGTCAGTAAAAATGTGACTTCCGAACAAGATCAAGTGTTCGGTGCCAATCAGAAAATTGGACTTTAGAAAAAAAGTGCTTCTGTCATGCTTTAACATGACACATCCTATCTCAAGACTTCAAGCGGGTCAGCCTATGGCTTCAACCTCCTATCCCGAAGGCGGAGTACTTCTCATTAGGCCAGTTTAGCAAACTAAACTCTAGCGACTTTGAGAGAGAAATTAGGCTCCCCGGCTAGTGACCACACACTCGTGTCGAAAAAGGGAGTGACAAATAATAATAGTAATAAAAACTTTGCAACGACTAAGAAGAAGAACAGTTATTATAAAACGGCTCATATAAATTTAAGAGCCCCCAAGTGACTTGGTAAAAGAATTTTATGTATAATGATTGTATGTACCGAAGTACTAATATCATATCTTTGTTCACCCGAACTTTAAACGCGTCTTAACCGACCGTTGGCTTCTCCCTCTTCGGCCAAGGGCCGAAAAGTGTCATGTACTCCGCGTGTCGAGAGTATCGACGGTGTTTCCGATGACCAACCAATCAGGCCATAGGGCTGTAATAGACAAAGCGCATTCAGGGAACTTATGCTATATTACTAACAAAGTGTAAGAAGCATCTTGAAAGAAAATAGTACCCCCACCGATACCTTTCTTCGGTGCTCATTATCACTATGAGACTTGTGCAATAGATTTTTTGTACCCATGAGTTCCATTGTGTGCCGACCATGATTGAAAACAATAAGAGCGCTAGCTTTCGGCTTCACCCAGTCAGAGGTCAGAGCTCGGACGACCCAGTCATGACAATCACAGCGGTGCTCCCTTTACTCTAGCCGAACAATCGGGAACGTAGGGGTAAACACAGGAGCGAGGCAACTCAGCTTGCAAATCGCTTAAGTCAATATGGTGCATATTGTGGCGTAATACACGAACAAGGAACGAAGCCGTACAAGTATAATCATATGCAAGAGGAAAAGCTCCATCAAGGGAGCCCCAAGTAAACGGGGTATTTGAATTTGTGTGTCACAAACAAAGTTTTGACAAGGAGATTCTCTACAAGCAACTTTTTTTTTAAAAATGTATAATGCTTGGTCGAACCGAACACAAGTGAAAAAATTTAAGACTTTGAGCATGAAGGCAACTTAGCTGGTTAATGTGTTCGGTATTGATGACGTGACCCGAGCTTGATGCGGGATAAGGTTCCATCCCCCAAGCCGGTCCCAAGGTGGCGGAGCGAAGAGCTCGACACTCCAAAGTGGTGACATAGCACGGTCAATGCGGGCCGGCAGAGTGATGCCGAAGTCCCTGGCATGGGGTAATGAAGTGTTGACGAAGCCCCCCGTCCAGCCGAGGTGATGTGGTATGTCAGTACGCCAAGTTGATGATACTGCCCAACCCGGATCATTTTCTGCGCACAAAAAATGGTGCAAACCGGAGATAATAGTAATAATAATAATTAAAAAAGCGTTGCATAATAAATAATTTATTCAAAGTGAGTAATAAAAGAAATATGCCTGTCGCCGAAGCCTGAATTTGTAGGGCGGTGAAGGCGTGACAACGCCTGAATTTGCAAGGCGGTCTGGGCTCCGGATGCGGCGTTCGCCGAGCTATGTACGGAAACTGAACGAACCACCACGCGACCATTTTTAATGTGGCCGCCATTTGATAGACCTGTGTACAGATGATGGAACAAACCAGAGTAATAATTCCTTAAGAAAAATAAACCCAACAAGCAAAAATTTTTAGGATTAATAGCACCTGGTTTATTTGTTGTAGCATTCTGAAGAAAAGCGACTCCCAAAATCGGGAATCGATCCGCACACCCATTGCCCGATGGGCGATAAAGCGATGGCCTGGTGATGCTGGCAAAGGTTGGCTTGCCGAGGTGGAACCCTCAGTCCAGCTAACGTGACGAAGCTGGTCGGCTGGTGACGCCGAAGTCATCGGAGTATGTTGATGAAGAGATGATGAAGCCCCCGGTCTAGCCGGGGTGTTGGGGCGGCTCGTCAAAGAAATGCCAGAGTCTACCTGTCAGCCGATGTTTCGAAACAGGTCGGCGTGTTTGATGATGATTTGAAGAAGAGGCAGCATGGTGATGCTGACGCAGGTCAAGATTTGTGATGCGATCGATGCTGCTTGATGCAGCTACCGCGTGGCGTTGCCGGTGTGCTCGCTCCGTGTAGTCCGTGGGGCAGCGACGTTGATGATGATTTATCATTCGCGATGCCAAACTCTTGTTCGGCTTGCCGAGATGATGATCGAAGAAGTTGAGCTCGGCTCAACAAAGTGACGACGTGTCTAGCGCAGGTCGGCAGTCTTGGAGCAATATTACCGAACTGGTTCGACACCAGCATGATGATGAAGATGATCTCAGGGGAGGCTTAAAATTTTATGGGCGCGTGTTCAGAAACGATGCACAATACCCTAGAAGAGAATTCCTCTAAAATGGTTGTTCAATATCACGTTCATAAAGAAACATGAATTCGGGTCGGATTCATATTCGCGCAGAAAACATATCCGTAAATTGGTCCACTCATCAGAAGGTTCCCGGAGTTTGAGCCATCGGATCGAGCTGAAATTTGGAGGGGTGGTAGATATGAGAATTCCGCCATAGATGTACGGTTGGATCTTCCAAAGGACCTCCGAGCTGGGCTCTGGTGACCACACCCTAAACTCATCCAGATTCTCGTCCGGATTTGACAGAGCTCCGGTGTATCATAGATTGCCAGAGATTCCTCCATCGGAACTCGATGAAATTTTGCATGGTTGTTTTAGACTTAATTCCACACAATTCCACCAAAGGGATCGTCAAAGCGATGCTCAAAGAAGTGGTGGTAGCGAATACAAGTTTGCTGTTCGGAAAAACAGCACGGTCGCCCGAGGGCAATGTTGACGTTGAGCCCCCGAGCTCCATGGATGATTCCTTCATGATCTTGATAGAGATTGGAGTTGATGTTGATGAAGGCCCTCGCCCGAACTTGACGATCGGAGGCAGGGCACAGTCCTCGGTCAAGCCAAGGTGACCAGTCGAGCCGGTGACAAAGATGTCGACGTCGCAGTTAATCTGCAGACGAGCCATCGATCCTTTTGCCGATCACACAGCGGGACTCTCAATGAAAGCACCAATGTCGGTGTCAAAACCGGCGGATCTCGGGTAGGGGGTCCTGAACTGTGCGTCTAGGATCGATGGTAACATGAGACGGGGGATGCTACGTCTTGAGCTTGCGTTGGTTTTCCCCGAAGAGGAAGGGATGATGCAACAAAGTAGCGTAAGTATTTCCCTCAGTTTTTGAGAACCAAGGTATCAATCCAGTAGGAGCCCATGCTCAAGTCCCTCGTACCTGCACAAAGCGATAGCTACTCGCAACCAACACGATTAGGGGTTGTCAAGCCCTTCACGGTCACTTACGAGAGTGAGATCTGATAGATAGAATATTTTTGGTATTTTTGATATAAAGATGCAAAGTAAAAAGTAAAGGCAAAGTAAATAGGAAAACAATATAAAAGTGATGGAGATTGATATGATGAGAATAGACCCGTGGGGCATAGGTTTCACTAGTGGCTTCTCTCAAGAGCATAAGTATTCTACGGTGGGTGAACAAATTACTGTTGAGCAATTGATAGAATTGAGCATAATTATGAGAATATCTAGGCATGATCACGTATATAGGCATCACGTCCGTGACAAGTAGATCAAAACGATTCTGCATCTACTACTATTACTCCACTCATCGACCGCTATCCAGCATGCATCTAAAGTATTAAGTTAAAAACAAAGTAACGCCTTAAGCAAGATGACATGATGTAGAGAGATAAATTCATGCAATATGAAATAAACCCCATCTTGTTATCCTCGATGGCAACAATGCAATACGTGCCTTGCTGCCCCTTCTGCCACTGGGAAAGGACACCGCAAGATCGAACCCAAAGCTAAGAACTTCTCCCATGGCAAGAACTACCAATCTAGTTGGCCAAACCAAACAGATAATTCGAAGAGACTTGCAAAGATATCCAATCATACATAAAAGAATTCAGAGAAGATTCAAATATTATTCATAGATAGACTTGATCATAAACCCAGAATTCATCGAACTCAACAAATACACCGCAAAAAACAAGATTACATCGAATAGATCTCCACAAGAGAGGGGGAGAACTTTGTATTGAGATCCAAAAAGAGAGAAGAAGCCATCTAGCTACTAACTATGGACCCGAAGGTCTGAGGTAAACTAGTCACACTTCATCGGAGGGGCTAGGATGATGTAGAAGCCCTCCGTGATGACGGCCCTCTTCCGGCGGAGCTCTGAAACAGGCCCCAAGATGGGATCTCGTGGATACAGAAAGTTGCGGCGGTGGAATTAGGTTTTTGGCTCCTGTTCTGATCGTTTGGGGGTACGTAGGTATATATAGGAGGAAGGAGTACGTCGGTGGAGCACCGAGGGGCCCACGAGGCAGAGGGCACGCCCTAGGGGGGGCGCCCCCCCACCCTCGTGACCACCTCTTTGATCCCTTGCTGTAGGGTCCAAGTCTCCTGGATCACGTTCGGTGAGAAAATCACGTTTCCGAAGATTTTATTCCGTTTGGACTCCGTTTGATATTCTGTTTATCCGAAACACTGAAATAGGCAAAAAACAACAATTCTGGGCTGGGCCTCCGGTTAATAGGTTAGTCCCAAAAATAATATAAAAGTGGAAAATAAAGCCCAATATAGTCCAAAACAGTAGATAATATAGCATGGAGCAATCAAAAGTTATAGATACGTTGGAGATGTATCAGGGGACACGATGTTTTACCCAGTTTCGGGCCCTCTTGATGGAGGTAAAACCCTACGTCCTGCTTGATTTATTCTTGATGATATGAGTATTACAAGAGTTGATCTACCATGAGATCGTAGAGGCTAAACCCTAGAAGCTAGCCTATGGTATTATTGTTGTATCTTATCTATCGACTAGCCTGGCCTCGGTTTATATAATGCACCAGAGGCTTAGGATAACAAGAGTCCTAGCCGAATACGCCGGTGGGGAGAAGTCCTTGTCTTGATTGCCAAGTCTTGTGGAATCTTCCTTGTATGCGGCAGCTGTCCGAACTAGCCCATGAGTATACGGCCATGGGGGTCCTCGGCCCAATCTAACAGATCGGGAGATGACGTGGTGAGTACCCCCTAGTCCAGGACACCGTCACGGAACCTACGGGTTTGAGAACTATGTAGACATGACCGAGACACATCTCCGATCAATAAACAATAGCTGAACCTAGATGCTCATATTGGCCCCCACATATTCTACGAAGATCTTTATCGGTCAAACCGCATAACAACATACGTTGTTCCCTTGTCATCGGTATGTTACTTGCCCGAGATTTGATCGTCGGTATCTTAATACCTAGTTCAATCTCGTTACCGGCAAGTCTCTTTACTTGTTCTGTAATACATCATCTCGCAACTAACTCATTAGTTACAATGCTTGCAAGGCTTATAGTGATGTGCATTACCGAGAGGGCCCAGAGATACCTCTCCGACAATCGGAGTGACAAATCCTAATCTTGATCTATGCCAACTCAACAAGTACCATCGGAGACACCTGTAGAGCACCTTTATAATCACCCAGTTACTTGTGACGTTTGGTAGCACACAAAGTGTTCCTCCGGTATTCGGGAGTTGCATAATCTCATAGTCATAGGAACATGTATAAGTCATGAAGAAAGCAATAGCAACAAACTGAACGATCATCATGATAAGCTAATAGATCAGTCAAGTCAATCACATCATTCTCTAATGATGTGATCCCGTTAATCAAATGACAACTCATGTCTATGGTTAGGAAACATAACCATCATTGATTCAACGAGCTAGTCAAGTAGAGGCAAACTAGTGACACTCTGTTTGTCTATGTATTCACACATGTACTAAGTTTCCGTTAATACAGTTCTAGCAGGAATAATAAAAATTTATCATGATATAAAGAAATATAAATAACAACATCATTATTGCCTCTAGGGCATATTTCCTTGAATAACAACCCATAATGCATTAAATATCAATATAAAAGCATGATGCAAAATGGACGTTTCAACTCCCCCAAGCTTAGACCTCGCTTGTCCTCAAGCGAAAGCCGATATCGATAAATATGACCACATGTTTAGAGATAGAGGTGTCGATACAAATAAACTATGGACATGAGGGCAGCATGATCATCTTTAGAACAACAACATATAATGCCATATAATATCTTATGCTCAAGCAACAATTCATTCACAAGGTAAAGTATGAATCAGAAACTTCATTGAAAACTAACAAACTATGATCTCAGTCATCGAAACAATTGCAATTTATCATAACATCGGAAAGAATCAATATAAGAGCTTTTTAGCAAGTCCAGATACTCAACTATCATATAATCTTTCACAATTGCGAACACTCACGTGATATTTATGGATACAAAATTTCAATCGGACACAGAGAAAGATAGGGGCTTATAGTTTCGCCTCCCAACCTCTTACCTCAAGGGTAATGTCAACAATAGTACTTTATTAAAACCTACATCCGAGTGGATATATATATCCGGATCTCTCCAACACATAGAGCTTGCCAAAGGAAAAAGTATAAAAAGGAAAAATGTTGATCACCATGACTTTTATATAAGGGTAGAAGAAAAGAATAAAAGATAGGCCCTTCGCAGAGGGAAGCGGAGGTTGTCATGGGCTATTATGGTTGGATGTACAAAATCTTAGTGCAATAGAACATCACTTTATATTGTCGTTCTGTGATAAGGACCTTTATTATGCAGTCTGTTGCTTTTATTTCTTCCATTTCACAAGTTCGTATAAAGCTTATTTTCTTCACACTAATAATTCATACATATTTAAAGACCAATTTCTATTGCTTGCACCAATGACAACTTACTTGAAGGATCTTACTCAATCCATTGGTACGTATGGTGGACTCTCATGGCAAAACTAGGTTTAGGGATGTTTGGAAGCACAAGTAGTATCTCTACTTCGTGCAAAGAATTTGGCTAGCATGAGAGGGAAAGGCAAACTCAACATGTTGGATGATTCAAAACAGTATAACTTCTATTCGGATATAAGAAAACATAACATATTATGTTGTCTTCCTTGTCCAACATCAACTTCTTAGCATGTCATATTTTAATGAGTGCTCACAATTATAAAAGATGTCCAAGATAGTATATTTATATGTGAAGCCTCTCTTTCTTTATCACTTCCTATTAATTGCAGCAATGACCAAAACTATGTTTGTCAACTATCAACAACTTTTATTCATCATACTCTTTATATGTGAAGTCATTACTCTCCATAAGATCAATATATGATGTTTTTATTTCATTCCTTTTATTCTTTCTTTTATTTAATTCCCTCAAGATCATAGCAAGAAAGCAAAGCCCTTATCTCAAAAGTACTCTTTATTATATATCTCAAGGACTCGATTACATAGATAGCGATCGAAGCAAAAACTCAAAGCTAGATCATACTAAAACTTTATTCTACTAGATCAAGATATAACCAAAAGGATCGAACTAAGAAAAACGATAAAGATAAAGATGTGATGGTGATACGATACTGGGGCACTCCCCCAAGCTTAGCAGTTGCCAAGGGGAGTGCCCATACCAATGTATTTAGAGCTCTTTCTTCGGAGGTGGTGATGAAGGAGTTGTTGCATTTTTCTTCTCTAGCTTGCGTCCGAGGTTAAAATTTTCCTCCCTCAGATCCTCATTTTCGAGCTTGAGTTTCATTTTGTTTTTGCATAATGCCACCTTGCTGTCCTGCAGAAACGTGGTGGGATAGATTGAACCTTAGGGAGGCTTGACTTCTTGAACTCCACATGCATATCGCTAGGTTGGGGCAGTGGATCGTCCTCTTCATCAGAGCTTGTCTCCTCCTTCCCCTTTGGCTCATAATCTTCCTCTTCCTCCGTGGTCCAACCATAATGTTCCACATCCCCATATACTTTTGGGTTTGTGATATAATCAACCATGTATCTCTCTCCATCAGATTCTTGGGATGACATCTTGCTCCAAATCTGCTGCAGGAACAACTCAAAATGAAAACAGGGGTTTTTTGTGTGCTACAGTGGTCAAAACCTTCGGGATATTATATAATGAATTTTTACCGACCAAAAGAAGTATCATGCAAGAAAACAGAGTCCGAAGGGCACACGAGGTGGCCACAAGGTTGGGGGGTACGCTCTCCACCCTTGTGGACGCCTTGTGTCTCTTTCGGACTACTTCTAATTTTCCTAATTTTTAAATAGTCCAAAATGGAAAACATTTATCATTGGAAATGTTTTGGAGTCGGTTTACTTACCGTACCACATACATAGTCCTTTTAGCAGTTTGAAACATTCTGGAACGTATCCCTTATGTACTCCTTCGGTGTTACGGTATCAATTATACTAGTCTCAACATTTATGGGAGTACCTGAGATATAATGTTTGAGTCTTTGACCATTTACCACCTTCGGATTTTTGCCTTCGGCATTGTTAATTTTTATGGCACTGGAACGGTAGACCTCCTCGATGATATAAGGGCCTAACCATTTGGAAAGAAGCTTTCCTGCAAAAAATCTTAAACGAGAGTTGTATAGGAAAACATGATCACCTACATTAAACTCACGCTTTTGTATCCTTTTATCATGCCATCTTTTAACTTTTTCTTTAAACAACTTGGCATTCTCATATGCTTGGGTTCTCCATTCATCAAGTGAGCTAATGTCAAATAACCTCTTCTCCCCGGCAAGTTTGAAATTATAATTGAGCTATTTAATAGCCCAATATGCCTTATGTTCTAGTTCAAGAGGTAAGTGACATGCTTTTCCATAAACCATTTTATATGGAGATATACCCATAGGATTCTTATAAGCAGTTCTATAAGCCCACAAAGCATCATCAAGTTTCTTAGACCAATTCTTTCTAGATATATTAATAGTCTTTTGCAAAATTAATTTAATCTCTCTATTACTCAATTCTACTTGACCACTAGACTAAGGATGATATGGAGATGCAATTCTATGGTTGACATCATATTTAGCAAGCATTTGACGGAAAGCATCATGAATAAAATGTGAACCACCATCAGTCATTAAATATCTAGGGACTCCAAACCTCGGAAAAATAACTTCTTTTAGCATCTTAATAGAGTGTTATGATCAACACTACTAGTTGGAATAGCTTCTATCCACTTAGTAACGTAATCAACAACAACTAAAATATGTGTATACCCATTAGAGGAAGGAAAAGGTCACATATAATCAAAGCCCCAAACATCAAATGGTTCAATAACAAGTGAATAGTACATAGGAATTTCCTCACGTCTACTAATATTACCAATTCTTTGACATTGATCACAAGTCAAGACAAACATATATGCATCTTTAAAGAGAGAGGGCCAATAGAAACCAGATTGCAATACCTTCTGTGAAGTTCTATCTCCAGCGTGGTGGTGTCCTCCATAAGACTCGGAGTGGCATGATACGTATCCAACGTATCTACTTTTCCTAACGCTTTTCCTCTTGTTTTGGACTCTAATTTGCATGATTTGAATGAAACTAACCCCGGACTGACGTTGTTTTCAGTAGAACTACCATGGTGTTGTTTTTGTGCAGAAATAGAAGTTCTTGGAATGGAACAAAACTTTGCAAGGATTTTTTATACAATAAACAAGAATTTCTGGAGCCAAGAACCACCGGAGGGGGGCACCTGGGTGGGCACAACCCACCAGGGCGCGCCCCCTCCTGGCGTGCGCATGTGGGTTGTCCCCACCTAGTGGCCCCGCAGACCCTGATTCCAACTCCATAAATACCTATTTTTCCAGAAAAACCAAGGAGAAAGAATTATCGCGATCCACGAGATGGAGCCGCCGTCACCTCCTATTCTTCATTGGGAGGCCAGATCTGGAGTCCATTTGGGGCTCTGGAGAGGCGGATCTTTGTTCTTCGTCATCACCAACCCTTCTCCATCACCAATTCCAAGATACTCCCCACTAGGAGTGAGTAATTCCTTCGTAGGATCGCTGGTCGGTGAGGAGTTGGATGAGATTCATCATGTAATCGAGTTAGTTTTTGTTAGGGCCTGATCCCTAGTATCCACTATGTTCTAAGATTGATGTTGCTATGACTTTGCCATGCTTAATGCTTGTCACTTTGGGCCCGGGTGCCATGATCTCTGATCTGAACCGCTTATGTTATCACCATTATATCAATGTTCTAGAACCGATCTTGCAAGTTATAGTCACCTACTACGTGTTATGATCCGGCAACCCCGGAGCGACAATAGTCGGGACCACTCCCGGTGATGACGTAGTTTGAGTAGTTCTTGTATTCACCATGTGTTAATGCTTTGTTCCGGTTCTCTATTAAAAGGAGGCCTTAATATCCCTTAGTTTCCAATAGGACACTACGAAAAAAGACACATCTGTGACATTTTGGGCCGAACGAAAATATTTTCTGTCATACATATGACACTTCTACGACGATAATTGTGACAAAACCCGGTATCATCATAGATGTGGTGGGCTCCTACTTCTATGACAAAAAATCATGACAGAAAATGGGCTTTTCGTCCTGGGCGGGCCGGAGACGCAGCTGCATGACATTCTTTGGGCCGTCCATGACGGAAAAAACCATGGTAGAAGCAAGGGGAAGGAAAATTTCGGGGAGTTCCCGGTTACGGTGGGAGGTCGGGGGCCGAGCGATGCACGTTTCTCTCGTACACGTACGCGCGTGTGTGCGAGGTGTTGGCTCTAACTGAACCCGAGTGAGGCGTTGGGCTCTAACTGAACCCGAGCGATTGCACTGCAGGCTACGCCTTACTGAACCCGAGTGATCGATCGATGGATGTTAACTGAACCCGATCGAGTGATTCCTTCGCTACTGCTGCTAACTGAAGCCGATCGATGCTGCCTCTGGGATGAACAATGAGC
>NC_041380.1:76430655-76462710 GCF_002162155.2 Triticum dicoccoides | reverse complement strand
CGATGGCGTTGCCTCTAGATGAACAGGACCCCGTGGTGTGGTGGAGGGATGGATGAACAGTAGACGGTGGAGGGGTTCCCGTGGAGGGGTGGTTGAACAGGACCCCGTGGTGTGGAGGGCTGGATGAACAGTAGATGGTGGAGGGGTGGTTGAACAGTAGCCGGTGGAGTAGCGCACGGTGGAGGCTGGATGAACAGGAGCCCGTGGAGGCTGGAGGAGGTCGATGGTGGAGATGAACTGTATCCCGTGGAGTCCCGTTTTCCGGTACGCCACACCCCTCCTGATGAACAGGATCCCCGTTTCGACCGTAGGAGGTCCGTTTCGTCCGTTTTGCGGTACGCCACACCCCACTCGATCAACAGGACCCCCGTTTCGACCGTAGGAGGTCCGTTTCCTCCGTTTTGCGGTACGCCACACCACTCCCGATCAACAGGACCCCCGTTTCGACCGTAGATGGTCCGTTTCCTCCATTTTGCGGTACGCCAAACCCCTCCTGATGAACAGGATCCTGCTTCGAATGTGGCCGGTCGAACACAAGGCCGTTCCTCCGTTTTGCGGTATGCCAGGCCTCGTTTCCATCGCCTGCTCCGTCCAAGCCCTGCCGATGAACACGACCACACATTCCGTTCTGACCCAGCCAGTTGGATCCCATGCGTTCCATTGCCTCCCGGTGAACATGACGCATTCCGATGCCTCCCCGTGAACACGACGCATTCCGTTGCCTCCCCATGAACACGATGCATTCCGTTGCCTCCCCATGAACATGACGACGACACTATTTCTCCGTTCCGACCCAGCCATGTACACGAGCCCTGGCCGTACATATGCGCAAGTAGGCATTCGAGACCATGCCCGTATGTACACATACGTGGCCGTATTTTCTTTCTTGCACTCTGGACGCTGTACGTACATGTACATGCTACATGCGCGCCTCTACTACGACACGTGCGCGCCTCTACTACGACACATGCACGCCTCTACATCGACCAGTATGTACGTACACGTTCGCGACCAGAATGACAACGCTACGTACGCTTCGACCAGGTGGGTCCCGACTGTTAGGCACTTCCTTGCCTGCAAAGATGTAGCTGGTGGGTCCCAGCAGTCAGGGGGGCGAATCGTTTTTTTGCCCGGACGCACTTCCTTGCGTGCGAAGGTGTAGCTGGTGGGTCCTAGCAGTCGGGGGGTGAATCGTTTTTTTTCGGACGCACTTCCTTGCGTGCGAAGATGTAGCTGGTGGGTCCCAGCAGTCAGGGGGGCGAATCGTTTTTTCCCAGATGCACTTCCTTGCATGCGAAGATGTAGCTCGTGGGTCCTAGCAGTCAGCGGGCGAATCATTTTTTTTCGAAATATGGTGGCCCGTCTGGTGGGTCCCCGCTGTCAGGTGGAGGAATAATTATTTTGCGCATAATAAGGAGGCACTTCCTTGCGGCTGCCGTGGACCCAGCTGTCAGCCTCTCCACGTAGAGTCCACGTCCGATGGAAGTCGTTCCTTGACCATGTTGACCACGCCGCGCCGAGAGCACCAGGGCGGTGGACGATGGTAAGGCCTAGGAAGGGGACGACGTGGAGCCGGGGAAGACGCGGTAGTGGATGCACACGCGGAGAGGAGTACGAGGGTTCACTGGTTTGGCTGCGCCGCCATCGCCGCAAAATAGCAGGGGGTGTGGGTGAGTGGAGGGATGGCCTGGCCTGTGGTGGGGGTAGTAGGGAGCGGTGAGGCCTCCACGACAGCACAGCCAGCCATGGGAGGCAGGAGCAGGCGGCACGACCTGCGCTGCTTTGGGCGGTTGGAGCAAGATGACCAGAGGTTGAAGAAGCACGACGGCCGTTGGATGGACATCGTACGGTCACTGCAGCTAGAATCGTTTATATTGACTAAGTTGACAAAGCCCTTGGTACGTCAACTTAGTAGACCCACAGGTCAGCTTCCGAAACGGTGCACCCCAGATGTCAGGGGGAGGAGTCATTTTTTGGGCGGGTGAAGCTAGAATATCTGAGATTGAAGAAGAAGCACGGCATCCGTTGGATGGACATCCAACGGCCACTGCTGCTAGAACCGTCCGTTGACTATAAGTTGACAAAGCCTTGCATACGCGTCAACTCTGTTTTTAGGGGACGCGTCAACTTAGTAAGGCCAGAAGTGTGTGGCAGAGAACTTATAGCCCATTTGAGATTTGTAAGAATGTGTAGACCATTTTTGAATTCTAATGGAATTTACTACAGCCCATTTACAGTTTGTTAAAAGTACAACCCATTTCAACCAACCGTTCAAAACAGAATTCAATAAAATTTCCCACATTTTGATGGGATCCGAAATATTTTTATCCCGAAATTTCTAGTCAGATTAAATACAATTTCAATATAAATTTATATTACGTAAAAATCCAACAAAACATTGTACTCGCAACAATTAATGAAATTAAAATTTTCAATATCCAAAAATAATATTTTATAAAGTAATCACGTGTTTGGTGCATTTTTTTATAGTTACTGCCCAGTTTTTATAATTACATCCCATTAATTATTTTTTAAAGCCCATTTTCTTGTTAAGCCTAATGCATCCCTCCTAGGAAAGATTTGCAGCCCAGCGGGGCGGAGAATAAAAACTTGACCTTGCCTGGGTATTCCTAAAAAAAGTATAGCTGGGCTAGCCATTTTCAGCTTGAAAAAAATTAATATCTGGGATGGATTTTTGGCCTGGGCTAGACGGGCCACAACCCGCCCACTTAATACCTGCAGCGATGTTTTAGTTGTTGTTCAGAGGAGAAAAATTAATATCTGGGCTAAACATCGAAAAACTCTGCAGTGCTCACACCTTAAAAACACAAATACTGCTCGAGCTGCTTGGTCCCAGCTATCGGCCGCTTCTTGTGCAATTCTCTCGTTTATTGACTACTCCCTCAATTCAAAAATCTCACCAACCAAGGTAGATGATGAACAGTGGAATATTTTTTGTAGTTTGCAAAAGCACCCAATTAATGCTCTTGTTTTCCTCAAAAAAATATGTTTACGAATGCATTAATTGCAATGCATGCATGCATAAAGTGCATGCATTGGTCAGTTTTCTCTTAATACTTGCATGCAATGATTTAATGCACCTTGAAGTCTAAACATGTGATGGGGAACAACCAAATTGAGCCTTATAAAATGAAAAACTAAAATTTTGAGATAAGCCCTATAAACCGGAAAGGAGGGAGTACTACATAGGTTGACAATGGTGTGGGATTGTGATGTCAGGAAACCAGGAGGAAGCAAAATAAATTATAGTTATATATATATATACACACACATCTGGGCTATTCTGTTACTAGTAACAGAATATTATTCTGTTACCGTTTTTGAACTGACGGTTTCAGGTGGTTGTACTGATGTTTTTGAAGCGGTTGAACTGATGCTTTCAGTTGTGTTTAACAGATCGTCTTCTTTAGTTCAAAATTTTTTTGTAATTTTTTTGTCAGAACATGGCGTGTAATATATTGTTGGAAAGCTCTTGACAACCATATTTCAAGTATATTGAACATTTTTGCAAAATCATTATGGTTTAAGAGCAGTTTTGAAAAAACCATTTTTTTCAAAACCGAAAACGTGAATAGTATTTTGGACTCAATTTTCAAACGGGTTGTCGGAATTGAGCAAATAAGATATCGTTGGAAAGCTGTTGAAAATCCGCATCTTCCATATATGTATTGTTTTTCTAATTCTATATGATTTAAAAGTAATTTGAAAAATGGTGAAATTTTGGGTGAAACGTATTTTCGCGATTTTTTGCAAACGGTTTGTCGGATTGACGCAAATGATACGGCGTTGGAAAGCTATGTAAAATGCGCAACTTTTTCGTATAGAAATGTTTTTCTAATTCCTTACGGTTTAGAAACGAATTCGAATACGATCAAATTTGATTTTGAACGCGATTTTTTTAAAAAGTTTGTCAAAATATGGCAAATAATATACCGTTGGATAGCTATCAAAAATGCAAAACTTAGTCATGTTGAACGTTTTCTCTACTTTGCAACCGTTTAAGAGTAATTTTGAATACGACATGACGGATCCTGCTATTTTTTCGTGTGAAAAACAGAGTAGTCATACTGGTATATATGTATGTTTGTACTGAGCTATTTTTTGTAGAGTAATTTTGAATGGTTCTGAAAAAGGGTACTTGTACTGATGCTTGCATGGGTTTGTACTAAGCATGTTTTCACTAACTAGACTTTGCTCTGTTTTTTTGGTAATATTTTTCTCGTAAGTTTTCAACGGTTTACTGTATCGTCGCCCCTGTACTTGTATGGTTTGTATCATCGAACTGAATGATATTTTATTCAAAAAGAAAATGTGTTTGTTTTGTTTCTCTTTTTAACTCAACATTTTTTTGACAACGTTGTTCCGAACTTCTCTCATTTTACGACTTGTACTAAGGTACTTACTAAGCAGGATTTTCATGGGGTTTCTTTTTTTGCTTGAACTTTACAATTTGAATTTCTGCCATTTCTTTTATTTCGAACGGACCACCATTTTTAACTCGTACTAAGGTACTTAATACGCCCGAACTGGGGTGGCTGTCGCGTGTCTCGGCGTGTTTTGAACTCGATGATATTTTTTCATCAATTTACTGCCCATTTTTTCATCACACTTGAGAGAGTGATTAATAGGTTTACTTACTGGCCAGTAACACATGAACTCCTCAAGCAATAATACATGAACTACTAGGAACATAAATTTTCATCGAGTACTTGAAAACATAAAACATTACATAAAAAGGAGCACCGAACAGTGAATGTAAAAATAACTCCCACATCCATCATATACTGGGAGCTTCCACTTGAATAGGAAAATTTGTTTATCCCTCACCAATTAAAACATGAAACCTGAAGAAAAGAAGTATTGGTTTCTCATTGACATAATAACAAACAGGAGCACAAAATCATAGCTTTTCATCAATGTCAGCATGATGCATCGTTGCATTTTTTTCGTTGTTGTTGTTGTTGTTGTCTTCCTTGACTGTTGAAAGTGCTCTCCTTGTCATTTATTGTCATGGCCAATAACGCCTGAAAGTGCTCTTCCAGGTCTCCGCTCTCCCGAAATCCCTAAAACATTAAAAATCAAGAGATTTACACAAGGAATATAGAAATGCACAAATGAATCTCCTCCTCAAGATCAGTGATGAAGGATGCAATAAATATCATCGACCAAATGCCAAAGAGTATTATAAATGAGATACATGCTTCTCAAGCCTTAACGAAGGCAAAAAAATTGATTTTTAAATGCATTATAGGCAATAACGTATCCAAGTTAGTACCGATGCGATTTATTCCATCGAACCATCTTGATAACCCACAAGTATAGGGGATCGCAACAGATTTCGAGGGTAGAGTATTCAACCCAAATTTATTGATTCGACACAAGGGGAGCCAAAGAATATTCTCAAGTATTAGCAGCTGATTTGTCAATTCAACCACACCTGGAAACTTAGTATCTACAGCAAAGTGTTTAGTAGCAAAGTAATATGATAATGGTGGTAGCGGCAACAAAAGTAAAGACAGTAAAAGTAATATTTTTGGTATTTTGTAGTGATTGTAATAGTTTCAGCGGAAAAGTAAATAAGCGTAAACCATTATATGGAAAACTCGTAGGCACCGGATCAGTAATGGAAAATTATGCCGGATGCGGTTCATAATGTAACAGTCATAACATAGGGTGACACAGAACTAGCTCCAATTCATCAATGTAATGTAGGCATGTATTCCGTATATAGTCATACGTGCTTATGGAAAAGAACTTGCATGACATCTTTTGTCCTACCCTCCCGTGGCAGCGGGGTCCTTTTGGAAACTAAGGGATATTAAGGCCTCCTTTTAATAGAGAACCGAAACAAAGCATTAGCACATAGTGAAACATGAACTCCTCAAACTATGGTCATCACCGGGAGAGGTCCTGATTATTGTCACTTCGGGGTTGCCGGATCATAACACATAGTAGGTGACTATAGACTTGCAAGATAGGATCAAGAACTCACATATATTCATGAAAACATAATAGGTGCAGATCTGAAATCATGGCACTCGGGCCCTAGTGACAAGCATTAAGCATAGCAAAGTCATAGCAACATCAATCTCAGAACATAATGGATACTAGGGATCAAACCCTAACAAAACTAACTCGATTACATGATAAATCTCATCCAACCCATCATCGTCCAGCAAGCCTATGATGCAATTACTCACGCACGGCGGTGAGCATCATGAAATTGGTGATGGAGGATGGTTGATGATGACGACGGCGACGAATCCCCCTCTCCAGAGCCCCGAAGGGACTCCGATCAGCCCTCCCGAGAGGTTTTAGGGCTTGGCGGCGGCTCCGTATCGTAAGACGCGATGATTTCTTCTCTCTGATTTTTTCTCATCGAAACTCAATATATGGAGGTGGAGTTGGAGTCGGAGAAGCAACAGGGGGCCCACGAGGTAGGGGGCCGCACCCTGGGGGGGGGCACCCCCCACCCTCGTGAGAAGGGTGTGGGCCCCCTGGTCTTCATATTTGGCTAGGATTTTTTATTATTTTTTCTAAGACCTTCCGTGGAGTTTCAGATCATTCCGAGAATATTTGTTTTCTGCACATAAAACAACATCATGGTAATTCTGCTGAAAACAGCGTCAGTCCGGGTTAGTTCCATTCAAATCATACAAGTTAGAGTCCAAAACAAGGGCAAAAGTGTTTGGAAAAGTAGATACGACGGAGACTTATCAACTCCCCCAAGCTTAAACCCTTGCTTGTCCTCAAGCAATTCAGTTGACAAACTAAAAGAAAGAAAGAAAGAAAGAAAAACTTTTACAAACTCTGTTTGCTCTTGTTGTTGTAACTATGTCAAGCCAGCATTCAAGTTTTCAGCCTAGATCATAACTAACCATACTTGCAATAATTCTCAGGTCTCATAATTACTCATATCAATAGCATAATCAACTAGCAAGTCATAATAATAAATCTCGGATGACAACACTTTCTCAAAACAATCATAATATGATATAACAAGATGGTATCTCGCTAGCCCTTTCTGAGACCACAAAACATAAATGCAAAGCACCTTTAAAGATCAAGGACTGACTAGACATTGTAATTTATGGTAAAAGATATCCAATCATAGTCATACCCAACATAGATTAATAGTGATGAATGCAAATGACGGTTGTGCTCTCCAGCTAGTGCTTTTTAATAAGAGGGTGATGACTCAGCATAAAAGTAAATGGATAGGCCCTTTGCAGAGGGAATCAGGGATTTGTAGAGGTGCCAGAGCTCGGTTTTGAAATAGAGATAAATTGTATTTTGAGCGGTATACTTTCATTGTCAACGTAACAACTAAGAGATGGCGATATCATCCATGCTAAACACATTATAAGCGATTCCCAAACAGAATGGTAAATTTTATACTCCCCCTCCACCAACAAGCATCAATCCATGGCTTGCTCGAAACAACGAGTGCCTCCAACATACATCAGGTCCTAGGGGGAGTTTTTTTTGCAATTAATTTTGATCTAGTTTGCATAAAGCATGGGACTGGGCATCTCGGTGACCAGCCATTTTCTCATGAGTGAGGAGCGGAGTCCACTCCTCTTGAGAATAACCCGCCTAACATGGAAGATAAGGACAACCTTTGTTGATACATGAGCTATTCGAGCATACAAAACAAAATGTTTATTTGAAGGTTTAGAGTTTGGCACATACAAATTTACTTGGAACGGCAGGTAGATACCGCATATAGGAAGGTATAGTGGACTCATCTGGAATAACTTTGGGGTTTAATAGTTTGGATGCATAAGCAGTATTCCTGCTTAGTACAAGTGAAGGCTAGCAAAAGACTGGGAAGCGACCAACTAGAGAGCGACAATAGCCATGCACGTGCATTAAAATTAATAAACATTCGATGCAAGCACGAGTAGGATATAATCCACCATGAACATAAATATCGTGAAGGCTATGTTGATTTTGTTTCAACTACATGCGTGAACATGTGCCAAGTCAAGTCGCTTAAATCATTCAAAGGAGGATACCACTGAAAGTGCGTTATATCGACTAGAGGGGGGTGAATAGGCGATTTTTATGAAAATCTTCAAAACGTGGAAGTTATGAAGACAAACGATAGAAATAAACCTATTACCATGCAGCGGAAGGTAGACTACACTAGGCAAACCATAGTCAAGTATTCAATGGAGTGAAAGCACAATGACTAATAGCAGCAATGTAGTAAGGATCAGGTAGGAAGATATTATGAAGCCAAACATAACACGCAGTCACTTAGTGAAGATAAAAGATAGTGCAATCATACAATGACTTCACAAGGACCAACAGTAAGTAAAGGGAAGGAAAGGATGAAACCAGTGACACGTTGAAGACAATGATTTGTTGGACCAGTTCCAGTTGCTGTGACAACTGTACGTCTGCTTAGGGCGGCTAGGTATTTAAACCTGAGGACACACAGTCCCGGACACCCAGTCCTGAACACGCAGCTCAGGACACCCAGTCCTCACTGTATTCCCCTTGAGCTAAGGTCACACAGACCTCACCCAATCACTCTGGTAAGTCTTCAAGGTAGACTCCCAAACCTTCACAGACTTCGTTCACCGGCAATCCACAATGTCTCTTGGATGCTCACAATGCGACGCCTAACCGGCTGGAGGATTCACAGTCCTCAAGTGTAATAAGTCTTCAGATCACACAGACAAGAAGACTTAAGTGATGCCTAATTCTCTTTGGCTCTGGGTGGTTAGGGCTTTATCCTCGCAAGGAATTCTCTCTCAAAGGCTTCGAGGTGGGTTGCTCTCAAACGACAAATGTCGTACACTAACTCTAAGCAGCCAACCGTTTATGGTTGTAGGGGGTGGGCTATTTATAGCCACTAGGCAACCCGACCTGATTTGTCTGAAATGACCCTGGATCACTAAGGAACTGACATGTGTTCCAACGGTCAGATTTCAAACTCACACAACAACTTTAATTGGGCTACAAGCAAAGCTGACTTGTCTGACTCTGGACAAGATTCACTCTCATAGTCTTCACTCGAAGACATAGGTTTTGGTTAAGCATCACTTAAGTCATTCTGACTGGTTCTCTTGGACCCCACTTAACAGTACGGTGGTTCCTATGACTCAATAAAGAAGAAAAAGAACTACGAAAGATCTAAGTCTTCGAGCTCCATAGGTTTCATGTGATGTCTTCTCTTGTCATAGTCTTCAATGTGAATATCTTCATATACCACCTTTGACTTCAATGTCTTCATACATTTTTAGGGGTCATCTCTGGTAGGAAAACCGAATCAATGAGGGACTTCTACCTGTGTTATCCTGCAATTCTCGCAAACACATTAGTCCCTCAACTAGGTTTGTCGTCAATACTCCAAAACCAAATAGGGGTGGCACTAGATGCACTTACAATCTCCCCCTTTTTGGTGATTGATGACAAACTAGTTGAAGTTTTCAACGGGGAATATAATATGTGAAATTGTAAAGGATAAGGAATTGTCTTCATAAGTTGCAAGGGCTCCCCCTGAAGATGTGCATATAAGTAATTTGCTTTTGGAATGCAAATGCACATGGCAGGTTGTGCTTGTGAAGATCCTCTTCAACTTATGATGACAATCCACTATGCATGTGAAGGTATGTGAAGATAATGACATGCATAATGGAAAATGGACGTCTGCATAATGATCTATGTGCGGAATTTATCGTCGCACATGCGGAATTTATCATCGCATCACAAAATGGCAAATAAGTAGCAGACGACCATTGAGTTTAAGTGTTACAACTCAAAGAACCAAATGTATCAAAATGAGAGTTGTAAACACGAAGCAAAAATATGAAGCACCCGCCCATATGGACCCGCTTGAAGACTATCAAACTCATATGCGTCTCCCCCTTTTGTCAGTAAGGACCAAAAAGGTTTGAAGACATAGAGCATCTACTCGTTCCCATGAAGAGTAGGTGAAGCAGCAGGGTCGTTGGTGGTGTTCGGCGGTGCAGAAGAGCTTGGAGCAGTGTCGAAGCGTGCTGAAGGAGGTGGCGGTGAAGTAGCATCGTCTTCATCCTCGATCACTCTGGCATTTACAGTTGCAGCAGAGGAAGAGAACTCAGAGTCTTCAAGAGATGGAGTTCGTCGCAGCACTGCCCTTCGAGGAGGTGTGGAGTCAAACTTGAAGCGCTCAGAGAAGCCATCCTCTTGAAGATCATCTTCAGAACACATCAGCATCAGCCCTTTCCATGTGCGTCGAGAGGTTTCATGAGCAACAAAGGCATTCTTGGTGGCAAGATTGTGAATGCGATTAACATCCACCAAGAGGCTTTGCATTTGACGCTTCAGCCAGTCATGATACCTATCCTGTTTTTGATGGAGATCCACAAGAAGATCTCAGTCATTGAGAACACGAGTGCACTTCTTGGGTCGTGGGGTAGTTGTACTGTCAGTGGCTTCAGTGAGAGCAGGATGCGGTGCACATGTAGTGCCAGCCAAAGGCCACATGAGTGACTGCTTCAACTCCTTCAATGTTCTGAGAAAAACTTTGATGCTCTGCATTCTGAAGACTTAGAGGTTCCTTGGCAGACTCAGGATACATGGCTTCAATAGACATATCCACATCAGGCAGAAAAATCCGATGATTGCGAGCAGATGGCTGATATGAGATAGCGGAGTGTTGATCAGCCACATTACCCATGGGGCGTAGAACTTCAAGCCAAACAGATCAGAGCCTGATGCAGCAAGTTGGCGAATGAAGAAGTCCTGTGCATTGAAGCATTTTCCATGAAGAATATAGAAGACCAAAGTCTTCATTGCACCTTCCAGCTTGGCATGTGGAGAGTGCCCTTTGATGGGCCAGAGAGTTCGCCTTATGATGTGATAAATAGTCCTTGGCAGATACTCTAGGTCTTCAACAAAGAACTCTTTGGGATATGCAGCATCTTGGGGTAATGGCTTCATCATACTAAGCATCTGACTCATGTTAGGTTCAGGCTTCTGAAAGATGCTCTCCACAGCTTCACTATGAAGTTGACAGCCAGATTCGTAGAGATCGCAGGGAGTGGGTAGACCAGTGAGCTCAATGATGTCGAAGGCTTTGGCTTCGTGATGGACGTTTCCTATCATCCACTCCAGGACCCAAGTCTTCGGATCTCTGTTATACCCGCGGATGTGAAGTGTGGCATAGAATTGAAGCAGCAACTCTTCATTCCAATGCTCTTGGTCAGTGACGAACGTCAGCAACCCAACCTCTTTGAAGCAATCTAGAGCTTCTTCCAGATAGGGCAGACCAGCTATTGCTTCAATGTCAAGACGCTTGTGTGGGAAGATGCGACCTTGATTGTAAAGAATGCAGGAGTAATAGCTTCGCTGCGGATAGCTCCAGAACCGATCAGATGATATTCTTTCCCTTGAGTAGGGGTTCCTGGAGCTATTGAAGAATGTGTTGTCTGCTCTGAAGCCATTGATATTGAAGGATCCAGGTGCTGATGCAGGACCTGGGAACCTGGGCAATCTTGGGATTGGCTTCTGTACCTAAGGCCTGTGCTCAACATGATAGTCGAACTGAGGACCGGCAGCAGGCGTGGGAACAGAAGCAGTGGGATCAGTGGCTTTGCTGACTTCTGGTGCTTTTGTTGGTGAGGGCTCCACATTAGCTTCAGCCATGACAGCGATAGTGGCTTCAGTGGTGTTGGTGGTGGCAGCCTCAAGATTTTCATCCTCCACTTGACGAGCTGGAGGGTCGGTCACAATCATGTTCTCCTCGAGAACCGCTTCTTGGTGGGACAGAGGAGTAGTAGCTTGTGGGACTTCTTGTTCATCGGCTGATGCAGCCGGAATGTCTTTAGCAGTTTCAGCTTCAGACGCAGAGACGGGAGGCCTTGGTCCTCAGGCGACGCCTATGTAGTTAGAGTTGGTTGGGCCTCAAAGTCTTCTTCCTCTTTTGGGCGATCAGCCCATGAAGCATCCTGAGCAATTGGCGTCAGAGGACGACCAATGCTGATGAGTTCGCTATGCTCGAGCTGAGGAAGGACCGCACCATCTTCTACATGGTCATGGTGACCAATGTCTTCAGCAGCGATGGGATCAGCTGCTGGAAAGTCTTCAGCTTCATGAGCCTCTGTGAAAGTAGGCTCATGGATTGTCAGTCGGCGTTCAGCGTCAGGACAAACCATGGAAATGGGTTCAACAATCAAAGGCTCTGTGGGAGCAGCTCGTTCTTTCTTGGTCTTCCTCTTCTTCTTGGAGGGGGCAGTAGGAGAGGCTTCAGGATGTTTCCTCTTCCTGGATTCAGCCTCAGCAGTCCTCGTCTTCTTCAGCTCTAAAGTGGTTGACCAGCCTTTTGGCTTCGAGCCAGTCATTCTAGTTGGGAAGACAATGGGATCTGCTTCCTGCCTTGGTGCAAGAGGTTCGGTCACAATGGGCTTCTTCTTCTGCTTAGCAGCCATCCTGGGATCAATGCCCGGACGCCCAAGGGCCTTGCACTTCTCAGCTTTGTTGTAGCCTTGCACACACTTGTCAGCCAGAGTCTTCATACGCTCCCGAGAACCCTGAGCTTCTGCGCGTTTCTTGAGAAAGGCTTCTTTGAGCTCGTGCAGCATAATCTTGAAGTTTTTCACCTCTTGCACGCTGAGCTTGGCCATATGCTTCTTGAACTGAGCCTTTTCATAGTCAATCTTTTGCTTCAGTTTGACGATACGCTGAGCGAGGTCTAGCTCTGAAGCAATGGCGCCATGGAAGGCGACACTGAGGCCAATGGGTAGCTGCAGATCTTCGAAGCTGATGTTTGGCGTGTCAAACCACTCATCGATGAAGTTGTGGATGATTGTTACATCAAAGAGAGGCAGATCATTGAAGATTTCTTCTTCTTCTTTGCTCTTGATGAGTTGCTCAAGAGCGTCATCTGCAAGATCTTCATCACTTGATAGATCAATGGCATCATTGCGTAGAATGGCAGCAGCTGTTAGCTCTTGGCCGGTGTGTGGCAGAGGCATCTTGACCTTCTGGGGCTTGGAGAGGCGTGACAAATCTTCAGACTGCACACTGTCTTCAGGAGGTGCAGTTGCCAGTGGCTTCGCCCATGAGATTTTTGGTGCAGGGGCCGACTTTGAAGCTTTTTGCTGCTTCAACTTCTTTGGCTTCGGCGCTGCAGGCGCTTCATCTGATTCAGCGTCATCTGCAGGCTCATTCACGGCTGTCCCTTGAACCACGATGTGAGTGATGATACCTTCAAGGTTATTGAAGGGACCAAGAAGATTGGGTTCAGCTTCGCGAGTTCCATCGGCACGGGGAGCAGAGGGACCAGGGTTGAAATCTAAACCCAAAGTCTTCTTGTTCTGCTTTGCTGAGTTTTGGGAAAACTGGAAGTTGCGCTTAAACAGATTGTCATCACGACACCATAACAGGGATGATGGGTCAGCATCCGCAGGCTGTGGTCCACGGACGATGCAGGGATAGAAGCCTTGTTCAATGGCTTCATCTGTGGTCCTGGGTTGAAGATTTTTGTAGAGGATGTCTCCCCATGGTCGCTTGATGGCATTCTTTTCAGCATATTCCTTGATCACAAATCTGTACTTGAACCACTATTCTGCCCAATAGCGTTGAATCCATTGGATTCACGTCTTGCACTGATTGTAATCCTCTTCAGGATCTGTCTTGTACAGCTCTGAGAGGTCATCGGGCAGATCTCTTGATGTTTCTCCTCGACGCTTTCTGCCACCCTTCCTTGCTGATTTTTCTGAAGCCATGAACTTTAATCTGAAAGGCTTCAATATGTTCAGAGGCTTCAAAGGTTTTCGCTTGCTGGATAAACAGGAACTGGCTTCGGGAGAATTTATGTCATGCTGTAAGAATTCTGCAAATGAATGAAGACTATGAGAACCAAGGGATTCTCCCACGGACATGTACCTATGACAACATTAAGGTGCGAGGGAAGGGGAAGAGGTCATATGCATTCTCAGCAGATTTTGAAGATAAATCAGTTTAGAAGACATTGACCTCATCGTGCGAAGACATTCACTCATAGATAAGGAGTTGGTTCCAGATTTGTACGAATCCATGGATCAGTACAAGTGAGGAATCTAACTACTTTGTGAAGCATAAGTGAATATACTAGGCATGTTATGATATGCAGTATGAAAGAGATCCAACTTGTGTGAATAGAAACTGCTTGTGGTAGAAAGTGATAAAGCTATGGGATCAAAGGGGCCGTAAAAAGGAGGTTTTATTTACCACATGAAGAACTGCTAGACGGAGTGGAAGAGGAGGCCGAGCAGTTCGATCGTCCGTGCCCTAACTTGGCGACGGAGGACACCTACGGCGACGGCGGAGAAGACGATGTCTGCGGTCGGCGTGAAGATGGCGTCGGAGAGGTTGCGGCAGCGAAGCGCTTCGTCGCCGGCGTCATCGAGGGCTAGCGGTGGCGCTAGGGTTCGTGCGAGAGTGGAAGAAGAGATAATGACTGTTGTGAGGTGTGTATTTATAGGTACAGGGGCGGCACTGCGTTATTACTCAGGTGCCCCTGGCGATTCGCATCTGAGGAACACATGGCCATCATGCAGCATATCGGGGGTTGTTCCACGTCCCATGCACGCCTGGATTGTCGGGTGGTCGTTCCCACTTCTCCGGGTTTCAGGTGGAGGAATGAGCATTGAAAACAGACTTAATGGTTGTCTCTGTATCTTCTGCTGACAAGGACGCAGAGAAGACATTCGACAGTTTCAATAGAATGCATATGATTTGGAGAGATAGAGTTTGAGATAAAAAGCATAGAGAGGTTAGGGTCCGATCACATTCACTTAGTTCAAAAGATTCAACAAGAAGACATAGCTATAAGTGAATGCTGTAGAGGACAGAACACTAGTATATATATATATATATATCTATATAATCAACATAGTGAAGATAATCATGAAGATATGTTGAGATTGAAGCCAAACCAAATGTGAAGACATAGCAAATCTAACGCCATGAGTGAAACACTTCAAATAGAACATTTGGTGGTGGCGTTACCCACCGTATAGGAAGTATTAGACTCAGACACGGTGCACAATTATCGTGGCGCTCCGAAGTCAAATTCCACATTAATGTATTCACACTTAGAATGTATGTCTTCATTGATTGAAGATATACTTTACTTCGTGTGTTGCACATCTAAGTCATCAATATGCATAGGTGTTTGGATGTGTGCCTGATCACAGGACATTTGAGGATTCCAGGATATTTAGCTCACACTGTAACTTGCAAAATCTCTTCTCATCCAAGGGCTTGGTGAAGATATCTGCCAATTGCTCTTCAGTGTTGACGTGTATGATATCAATATCTTCCTTCACAACATGATCTCTGAGAAAGTGATGACGAATCTCAATGTGCTTTGTCTTTGAGTGCTGAACTGGGTTGTTGGCAATCTTGATGGCGCTTTCGTTGTCGCAGTAGAGTGGCACTTGCTTCAGATGAATGCCATAGTCCTTGAGTGTTTGCTTCATCCACAGAAGCTGAGCGCAGCAAGATCCAGCAGCAATGTATTTAGATTCAGCAGTGGAGAGAGATACACAGTTCTGCTTCTTTGAATACCAACATACAAGTGATTGTCCCAGAAAGTGACATGTGCCTAATGTAGATTTGCGATCCACTTTGTCACCAGCATAATCAGCATCCGAGAATCCAACCAGATCAAACTCTGAGCCCTTTGGATACCATAATCCTAGAGTTGGGGTGTGAGCCAAATATCGAATAATTCGCTTCACAGCTAAGTGATGCGACTCCTTTGGTGTCGCTTGAAATCGAGCACACATGCAAACACTAAGCATAATATCTGTCCTAGATGCACATAGATAAAGCAAAGAACCAATCATGGAGCGGTATACCTTTTGGTCGAACTCTTTACCATTGTCGTCAGGACCCAGATGATGCTTGGCTGGCATTGGCGTCGTGAAGCCTTTGCAGTCTTACATACCGAACTTCTTCAGGCAATCTTTGAGATACTTCTCTTGAGATATGAAGATGCCATTGCGTTGCTGTCGTATTTGGAGACCGAGGAAGAACTTCAGCTCTCCCATCATGGACATCTGATATTGCTCTTGCATCATATATCCAAACTCTTCACTGTACTTCTGATTGGTGCAGCCGAAGATAATGTCATCCACATATATTTGGCACACAAACAGTTCACCATCATATGTCTTCGTGAAGAGAGTGGGGTCTAGGGAACCAGGTATGAAGCCTTTGCTCTTCAGGAAGTATTTGAGTGTGTCATACTAGGCCCGAGGGGCTTGTTTGAGGCCATACAGTGCCTTGTTGAGCTTGTATACCTTGTCAGGATGTTTTGGATCTTCAAAGCCAGGCGGTTGTGCAACATACACTTCTTCTTCAATCTTGCCATTGAGAAAGGCGCTCTTCACATCCATTTGATATAGAAGTATGTTGTGATGATTGGCATAGGCCAGCAGTATGCGTATGGCTTCAAGTCTAGCCACAGGAGCAAATGTTTCATCGAAGTCAATGCCTTCCACTTGAGTATATCCTTGAGCAACGAGATGAGCTTTGTTTCTGACAACTTGACCATGCTCATCTTGCTTGTTGCGGTATATCCATTTGGTGCCTATTATGTTGTGCTTCCGAGGACCAGGACGCTTAACCAGTTCCCATACATTATTCAGCTCAAACTGTTGAAGCTCTTATTGCATAGCTTGAATCCATTCAGGTTCCATGAAGGCTTCTTCAACTTTCTTGGGTTCTGTTATTGAGACGAATGCGAAGTGCCCACAGAAATTTGCCAGCTGAGTTGCCCTTGATCGAGTGAGCGGACCGGGTGCATTGATGCTGTCAATTATTCTCTCAATCTGCACTTCATTGGCAACACGAGGATGTACAGGGCGAAGGTTTTGCTCTTGCTGATCATTGTCATTGTTAGTGGGATTGTCTTCAGGCTGAGCATTGTCTTCAGGTTGATCAGGTGCGGAGATGATAAGTTCCTCTTCAGGTTGAGCTTCAGAGGGTATGATTTCTCCGGTTCCCATAAGCTTGATTGATTCGCTGGATGGAACTTCATCTAGCATATTTGGGAGGTGCTCTCTTTGTGAACCATTAGTCTCATCAAACCGCACATCCACTATTTCAACCACTTTATAATGAAAGAGATTGAAGACTCTGTAGGAGTGTGAATCCTTTCCATATCCAAGAATAAAACCCTCATGTGCTTTTGGTGCAAATTTTGAAGTGTGATGTGGATCCTTGATCCAGCACCTGGCGCCAAATAGTCTGAAGTAACTGACATTTGGCTTCTTGCCAGTAAGGAGCTCATAAGATGTCTTGTTCAGAAGCTTGTGAAGATAAACACGATTGATTGTATGGCATGCATGCAGTATCAATGGCTTCAGGCCAGAATTTTCTTGGAGTCTTGTATTCATCAAGCATCGTTCGGGCCATCTCAATGAGTGTTCTGTTCTTGCGTTCGACGACGCCATTCTGCTGTGGCGTGTACGGGGCTGAGAATTCATGTGTGATGCCCAAGGTATCAAGATATGTATCAAGGCCAGTGTTCTTGAATTCAGTGCCATTGTCACTTCTGATGTGCTTTATCTTAGCGCCATAGTTTTTCATTGCTCGATTGGCGAAGCGTCTGAAGACATCCTGCACTTCAGTCTTGTAGAGGATTATGTGCACCCAAGTATATCTAGAATAATCATCAACAATAACAAAGCCATAGAGGCAAGCAGTAGTAGTAAGAGTTGAGTAATGAGTGGGACCGAAAAGATCCATGTGGAGCAGTTCGAAGGGTCGAGTGGTGGTCATGATTGTCTTCGAGGGATGTTTGGCCCTCGTCATCTTCCCTGCTTCACAGGCACCGCATAAGTGATCTTTCTTGAACTTGACGCCCTCGATGCCTATGACATGCTTCTTCTTTGCAAGGGTGTGGAGATTCCTCATGCCAGCATGCCCTAGCCTCCGATGCCAGAGCCAGCATTCTGAAGCCTTTGCTAGAAGACATACGGAAAGCTGTGGTCCTGCCGAGAAATCTACTACGTACAAATCATCTTTCCGATACCCTTCAAACACTAGAGATTTGTCAGATTCCATTAGTACAAGGCAGCGATATTTTCCAAATATTACGATCATGTTCAAATCGCAAAGCATTGAGCCAGACATTAAGTTGAAGCTAAGGGATTCAACAAGCATGACTTTATCCATGTGTTGACCCTTTGAGATTGCAACTCTACCTAGACCCAGTACCTTACTTTTACCAGTGTCAGCAAATGTGATGTGACTCTTGTCGGATGGACGTAAGGTTGAGTCCATAAGAAGGCTTCTTCTGCCAGTCATGTGATTGGTAGACCCACTATCAATAATCCATTCTGTAGACGCTGGTGTCGTACCCTACAGTGCAGTTAGGGGGATAGGCTTCACGAAGAGAATTGTGAAGCAAAAACATTTGACGAACCAGTGGGTTATGACAGCTTAGATCCAGATTAGGACTAATAGGGAGAGTAGCAAGCGATTCAGGAACGAAGTACATAGTAAGACCATTCGGGCATTTGATCTTGCGCCCTACAAGATGTTTAAGGTCCCCAGCAATAGCGTCAGACGATTTTGGTTTTCTGCTGGAGACCTTTCCCTGCAAAAGAGAGTTAAGCTTTCTTAGCCACCCACATCTTCAAGGGTGGCATAGAAGCAATAAGTCTAAGTGCAGCATATGAGAACTTTGGCTTTGGAGCCCTAGCAAAAAGTTTTGCAGGCGGACAATAGTACTCATAAGAATAAGCAGAATAGTTCTTGGTCTTATGAACATGGCGGTTTGATGAACCGCGCTCATATTCATAGGCCTGAGTATGGTTTCCCTGCAAAACATTTGCGTTAGTGTGACTCAGGTGAGTCCTCTGTCTGTATGACGCCTTTGGACCGTATGAAGCCTATGGTCTGAGGTTTGTCTTCTTCACGTGTGGTGTCATGATGACATTCACAGGAAGATTCTCCAGACACTTTTTCGGAACCCAGATCTTCTTCATAGGCGGTCCATTCCTGCAGTTAGTACCAATGTACCTGGCAAACACTTCACCATTCTGATTCTTAAACAGTTTATAGTTTGCATCAAAGGATTCATCAATGTCAATGGGGTTTGCACAAGAGAAGCCAGATAGATTGGATAGATCTGCTGAAGATTCCTTTGCAGCAACCTATGTGGTTTTGGGGTACTACTCAGGTTTCCAGTAAGAGCCATCAGCATTCATTTTCCTTACGAACCCAACACCCTCTTTCCTCGGGTTTCGGTTCAGGATCTACTTTTCAAGGACATCACATAGTGTCTGATGCCCTTTAAGACTTTTGTACATCCCTGTTTCAAGCAATGTCTTCAACCTAGCATTCTCATCAGCAATAGTAGTGGAATCCTTAGCAGAGGGGTTAGTTCCCACATCAACAGTTGAAGATATTGCAACAGTAGCAACAGTAGAACATTCAGCAGCAGTAGTAGCATTATCACGCTCAATGCACTTGAGACATGGTGGTTCAAATCCTTCCTGAGCGGAGCTGATCTGTTCGGCGCGAAGTGACTCGTTTTCCGTTTGAAGATCTTCATGAGCCGCTCTCAATTTCTCAAGATCTTGCTTCCTTTGAAGATAATCATAGGAAAGCTTTTCATGAGTTGTTGAGAGCGTTTCATGACGACCTTCAAGTTCCTCATACTTAACGTGAAGATTTTTTATGTCTTCAATTAAGGACTCAGATCGAGTCATTTCAGCGCCTAACAGATCATCACTTTTGTCTAGCAGTTTTTGAATATGTTCCATGGCTTTCTGTTGTTCAGTTACAATTTTAGCAAGTGTTTTGTAGCTGGGTTTTGAACCACAATCAGAGTCATCGTCACTGGATGTTTGATAGTGAGTAGTGCGTGTGTTTACCTTGGCACCGCGTGCCATGAATTAGTAGGTAGGAGTGGAGTAGTCCTTGTCATTTGCATCAGTGTCGGTGATGAGGTCATTGTCTTTAGTGTTGAAGATGGACTTGGCAACGTATGTTGTAGCCAGACTTGCGATGCCAGAATTGGACTCCTCCTCAGACTCCACCTCCGCCTCCTCAGAAGCGGACTCCTCCTCTGAATCCATTTCCTTGCCAACAAACGCACGTGCCTTGCCAGATGAGCTCTTCTTGTGTGATGAAGACTTTGAAGAAGACTTGGAAGAGGACTTTGAGTATTTCTTCTTCTTCTTGTCGTCAGAGTCATATTCCTTGCTCTTGTTCTTCTTTTTGTTCTCATTGTCCCACTTAGGACACTCAGAGATGAAGTGGCCAGGTTTCTTACACTTGTGACATGTTTTCTTCTTGTAGTCATGAGCAGAAGCTTCATCATTCCTTGAGCTTAATCGTGAAGACTTTCTGAAACCTTTCTTCTTGGTGAATTTTTGGAACTTCTTCACAAGCATAGAGAGTTCCCTTCCAATGTCTTCAGGATCATCAAAACCGCTATGAGATTCTTCTTCAGATGAGGAGACAGCTTTTTCCTTCAAGGCACGAGTTCGCCCATAGTTAGGACCGTAGATATCTCTTTTCTCAGAAAGCTGAAACTCATGTGTGTTGAGCCTCTCAAGTATGTCAGACGGATCGAGTGTCTTGAAATCAGGACGTTCTTGAATCATCAGGGCTAGGGTGTCAAACAAACTGTCAAGTGATCTCAGTAGTGTCTTGACGACTTCATGCTTGGTGATCTCAGTAGCGCCAAGAGCTTGAAGCTCATTCGTGATGTCACTGAGTCGATCAAATGTGAGCTGGACATTCTCATTGTCATTTCTCTTGAAGCGATTGAAGAGGTTGCGAAGGACACTGATTCTCTGATCTCTCTGGGTTGAGACCCCTTCGTTGACCTTGGAAAGCCAGTCCCAGACTAGCTTAGATGTTTCCAAAGCACTCACGCGGCCATACTGTCCTTTGGTCAGATGACCACAGATGATATTCTTGGCAGTAGAGTCCAGTTGAACGAACTTCTTGACATCAGTAGCAGTGACACCTTCTCCAGCCTTGGGAATGCCGTTCTTGACGATATACCATAGGTCGATGTCAATGGCTTCAAGATGCATGCGCATCTTATTCTTCCAGTAGGGATATTCAGTTCCATCGAAGACGGGGCACGCAGTGGAGACTTTAATTATCCCTGCAGTCGACATAGCTAAAACTCCAGGTGGTTAAACCGAATCACACAGAACAAGGGAGTACCTTGCACTGATACCAATTGAAAGTGCGTTATATCGACTAGAGGGGGGGGGGTGAATAGGCGATTTTTATGAAAATCATCAAAACATGGAAGTTATGAAGACAAACGATAGAAATAAACCTATTACCATGCAGCGGAAGGTAGACTACACTAGGCAAACCATAGTCAAGTATTCAATGGAGTGAAAGCACAATGACTAATAGCAGCAATGTAGTAAGGATCAGGTAGGAAGATATTATGAAGCCAAACATAACACGCAGTCACTCAGTGAAGATAAAAGATAGTGCAATCATACAATGACTTCACAAGGACCAACAGTAAGTAAAGGGAAGGAAAGGATGAAACCAGTGACACGTTGAAGACAATGATTTGTTGGACCAGTTCCAGTTGCTGTGACAACTGTACGTCTGGTTAGGGCGGCTAGGTATTTAAACCTGAGGACACATAGTCCCGGACACCCAGTCTTGAACACGCAGCTCAGGACACCCAGCCCTCACCATATTCCCCTTGAGCTAAGGTCACACAGACCTCGCCCAATCACTCTGGTAAGTCTTCAAGGTAGACTCCCAAACCTTCACAGACTTCGTTCACCGGCGATCCACAATGTCTCTTGGATGCTCAGAACGCGATGCCTAACCGGATGGAGGATTCACAGTCCTCAAGTGTAATAAGTCTTCAGATCACATAGACAAGAAGACTTAAGTGATGCCTAATTCTCTTTGGCTCTGGGTGGTTAGGGCTTTATCCTCGCAAGGAATTCTCTCTCAAAGGCTTTGAGGTGGGTTGCTCTCAAACGACAAAAGCCGTACACTAACTCTTAGCAGCCAACCGTTTATGGTTGTAGGGGGTGGGTTATTTATAGTCACTAGGCAACCCAACCTGATTTGTCCGAAATGACCCTAGGTCACTAAGGAACTGACACGTGTTCCAACAGTCAGATTTCAAACTCACACGGCAACTTTACTTGGGCTACAAGCAAAGCTGACTTGTCCAACTCTGGACAAGATTCGCTCTCATAGTCTTCACTCGAAGACATAGGTTTTGGTTAAGCATCACTTAAGTCATTCTGACTGGTTCTCTTGGACCCCACTTAACAGTACGGTGGTTCCTATGACTCAATAAAGAAGAAAAAGAACTACGAAAGATCTAAGTCTTCGAGCTCCATAGGCTTCATGTGACGTATTCTCTTGTCATAGTCTTCAATGTGAATATCTTCATATACCACCTTTGACTTCAATGTCTTCATACATTTTCAGGGGTCATCTCTGGTAGGAAAACTGAATCAATGAGGGACTTCTACCTGTGTTATCCTGCAATTCTCGCAAACACATTAGTCCCTCAACTAGGTTTGTCGTCAATACTCCAAAACCAACTAGGGGTGGCACTAGATGCACTTACAACCACCCCATCATACCACATCATAATCATCTCAATAGCATGTTGGAATACAAGGTAAATCATTATAACTCATAGCTAATCAAGCATGGCACAAGCAACTCTGATCTCTAATTGTCATTGCAAACATGTTTATTCATAATAAGTTGAATCAAGCACGACGGGCTCATCATATTTACAAAAACAAAAGAGGTCGAGATCATACTAGCTTTTCTCATCTCAGTCAGTCCATCATATATCATCATAATTGCCTTTCACTTGCACGACCGAACGGTGTGAATAATAATAAGAGTGCACATGCATTGGACTAAGCTGGAATCTGCGAGCATTCAATAAACAGGAGAAAACAAGGCAATATGGGATCTTAGTTAAATCAACAATGATGCATATAAGAGCCACTTCAACAATTTAATCATGGTCTTCTCCTACCGACCCCAAAGAAAAGAAATAAAACTATTTACACGAGACAGCACCCAACAAGCAAAAGAAGAACGGGAAATATTTTTGGGTTTTCTTTTTAATTATTACTACTACAGCAGAAAAATAAACTACTACTAATTTTTTTCTCAAGGTTTCCTTAACACACGAGAAGAAAGCGGGAAAAAGAAAATAAACTAGTATGGATGATACAATGAAAAAGTATGAGCACCAACATCTAGCAATGAGTGTGTGTGAACATAAATGTAATGTCGGTGGGAAATACGTACTCCCCCAAGCTTAGGCTTTTGGCCTAAGTTGGTCTATGGCCACGGCTGGCCTGGCGGATATCCATAATAATAGTTGTTGGGGTCGTACTGTGATGAGGAGGAATAGTTGGGATCATACTGATGTGCAGGGGTTATCGCCTGCTGAGCTACAGTGTGGAGTCGGGCTGCCTCCGCCCTCCTCTCATACTCTTCTGCCTCCTCTCTGGTAATAACATATCTTCCTTTTGTCTGTGAATCAAAGAAGGCAGGAGCAGGGAGAGTAATACGGAAAACACGTCATTTATCAAAAATTAAGCAATATAAGAGAGGTGATTCAGGCCTCTTGAGAAACTGGTGCGAAGCCATAGAGTTATAATCTAAATATGCAGGAGGCAACTCCATATCACCCTCACGAATGACTATTTCAAGAAAATGAGCTAAGCGGGTTGCATAAATTCCTCCAAAGAAATCTCCATTATGTCTATTATGATGCAACCTACGAGCTACAATGGCTCCCATATGATAAGATTGGTCTCCTAACACAGCACTCCTAAGAATGCTAAGATCAGGGACACACATGTGACATGCTTCATCCTTAGCATTTATGCATCTACCGATGAAGAGAGCAAAATAATGTATAGCAGGAAAGTGAATGCTCCCTATGGTAGCTTGCGTTATATCTCTAGATTCCCCGACAGTTATACTAGCAAGAAAGTTTCTAAATTCAGATTTAGGGGGATCCCTAACACTACCCCATGATGGAAGTTTGCATGCAAGAGTGAAATCCTCTAGGTCCATGGTATAAGATTTGTCATAAAGATCAAACATGACAGAAGGAGAATTACGCGAAGATGAATACTCAAACCTCCTCACAAATGAACTTGTGAGATCATGATACTGGGGGCATTTGTTAGCCTCAAAATCCTCAAGACCGGCATTGCGCAAATATCATTTCGATTCTTCTTTAATTCCCGCATAGTCCATAAAATTTTCTGACATCCATTCGCAAGGCCGTACTGGAGCGTCTCTTGGTGGATCCTCGTCAGCATCGCACATAGCAATTTTGGGTCCTTTCTTCTTAGAGGAACCACCTTGGAACATCTTCCTAAACATATTGTTTTTATTTGAAAAATTCTGAAATTTTTAGTAACTTCAAAATAAAAATGAACCAACTTCAATAAAACTGATAGTAACTATTCCTACAAGTGCCTAGAGCCTATATCAAGCATTAGAACTACTTGGAACCATAAAAATTTGTCATGCAAGCTCAAGAACATGGTCACTTATGCAGCACAAATCTGCAATGAATAAAGCACTAGAACAAAAACTAATTGGACCAATGGAGGAGTCACATACCAAGGAACAATGTCCCCAAGCAGTTTTGCGAGAGGTGCTTTGAGCAAGGAGATCGAAAATCACAGCAAAAGTGGCTGCAACTCGTGCTTGAGTTGGTTTTTCAGGTTTGTGTGAGACAGAGGAAGAAGATGGGTGCTGGGATAAGTGGAGGAGGGCCACCGTGGGCCTACGAGGCAGGGGGCACGCCCTATACGGGGGGGGGGGGGGCGCCCCCACCCTCGTGACCAGGTGGCAGCTCCTCCCGCGGTAATTTTTGCACAGTAAATCCTCAAATATTCCCGAAAAAATCATATTAAATGGCATGGCATTCTGAGGACTTTTATTTTCGGGATATTTTTATATTGCACGGATAAGTCAGGAAACAGACAGAAAAATACTATTTTTACTTTATTTAATATAAATAACAAAAATTATAAAGAGGGTACAGAAGGTTGTGCTTGTAGTTCCATCCATCTCATGCTCATCAAAAAGGATCCACTAACAAGGTTGATCAAGTCTTGCTAACAAACTCATTCCGATAATCATGAAACCGGAGAAATTTTGAATAACACTAAGTTACCTCAACGGGGATATGCACATCCCCTATAATAAGAATATCATATTTCTTTTTGACAGTAGGAAGAGGAAATTCAATACCTCCAAATATAATTGATGGAATTTTCCCAATAGAATTGATACTATGAACTTGAGGTGGTTTCCTCGGAAAGTGTACCGTATGCTCATTACCATTAACATGAAAAGTGACATTGCCATTGTTGCAATCAATAACAGCCCCTGCAGTATTAAGAAAAGGTCTTCCAAGAATAATAGACATACTATCATCCTCAGGAATATCAAGAATAATAAAGTCCGTTAAAATAGTAACGTTTGCAACCACAACAGGCACATCCTCACAAATACCGACAGGTATAGCAGTTGATTTATCAGCCATTTGCAAAGATATTTCAGTAGGTGTCAGCTTATTCAAGTCAAGTCTACGATATAAACAGAGAGGCATAACACTAACACCGGCTCCAAGATCACATAAAGCAGTTTTAATATAATTTCTTTTAGTGGAGCAAGGTATAGTAGGTACTCTGGGGTCTCCATGTTTCTTTGGTATTCCACCCTTAAAAGTATAATTAGCAAGCATGGTGGAAATTTCAGCTTCCGGTATCTTTCTTTTATTAGTAATGATATATCCTTCATATATTTAGCATAAGGATTTGTTTTGAGCACATCAGTTAATCTCATACGCAAAAAGATAGGCCTAATCATTTTAGCAAAGCGCTCAAAATCCTCGTCATCCTTTTTCTTGGATGGTTTCGGAGGAAAAGGCATGGGTTTCTGAACCCAAGGTTCCCTTTCTTTACCATGTTTCCTAGCAACAAAGTCTCTTTTATCATAACGTTGATTCTTTGATTGTGGGTTATCAAGATCAACAGCAGGTTCAATTTCTACATCATTGTCATTAATAGGTTGAGCATCATCATGAACATTATCATTAATACTTTTACTAGGTTCATGTTCATTACCAGATTGTGTTTTAGCATCAGACATAGATATATCATTTGGATTATCAGGTGGTTCAGCAATAGGTTCACTAGAAGTTTGCACAGTTCTATCATTTTTCTTCTTCTTCTTCTTAGAAGAACTAGGAACATCAGTACTATTTCTTTGAGAATCTTGCTCGATTCTCTTAGGGTGGCCTTCAGGATACAAAGGTTCCTGAGTCATTCTACCAGTTCTAGTAGCCACTCTAACAGCATAATCATTTTTCATACTATTCATTTCATCAAGCACTTATTTTTGAGCTTTAAGTACTTGTTCTACTTGGGTGGTAACCATAGAAGCATGTTTGCTAACAAGTTTAAGTTCACCTTTAATATCAGCCATATAATCACCCAAACATCTAATCATATAAGCATTTTCTTTTAATTGTCTACCAAAATAAGCATTGAAGTCGTCTTGTTTATACATAAAGTTATCAAACTCATACAAGCATTGACTAGCAATTTTAGTAGGAGGGACTTCAGCTTTATCATATCTATAGAGAGAATTTACCTTTACTACCTGTGTCGGGATATCGGGATCAGGAGGTTCTTCAGTAAATAAATAATTAAGATCATATGTTTCTTCAACGGGCGGTATATTTAGACCATGTATTTCTTCAATAGGAGGTAAATTCTTAACGTCTTCAGCTTTAATACCTTTTTCTTTCATAGATTTCTTTGCCTCTTGCATATCTACGGGACTCAGAAATAGAACACCTCTCTTCTTCGGAGTTGGTTTAGGAATAGGCTCAGTAATTGGAGCAGGAGCTGGCTTAGGAGGTGCCCAATTATTTTCATTTGTCAACATATTATTCAATAGAATTTCAGCTTCATCCGGTGTTCTTTCCCTGAAAAGAGAACCAGCACAACTATCCAGGTAATCTCTGGAAGCATCGGTTAGTCCATTATAAAAGATATCAAGTATTTCAGGTTTCTTAAGAGGATGATCAGGCAAAGCATTAAGTAACTTGAGAAGCCTCCCCCAAGCTTGTGGGAGACTCTCTTCTTTAATTTGCACAAAGTTGTACATTTCCCTCGAAGCAGCTTCTTTCTTATGAGCAGGGAAATATTTAGCAGAGAAGTAATAAATCATATCCTGAGGACTACGCACACAACCAGGATCAAGAGAATTAAACCATATCTTAGCATCACCCTTTAATGAGAACGGAAATATTTTGAGTATATAAAAGTAACGCGAACTCTCATCATTAGTGAACACGGCAGCTATATCATTTAACTTAGTAAGATGTGCCACAACAATTTCAGATTCATAGCCATAAAACAGATCAGATTCAACCAAAGTAATTATATCAGGATCAACAGAGAATTCATAATCTTTATCAGGAACACAAATAGGTGAAGTAGCAAAAGCAGGGTCAGGTCTCATTTTATCTCTAAGTGATTCTTTGTTCCATTTAATTAATAACCGCTTAAGCTCATATCTATCTTTGCAAGCAGAAATAGCAGCAGAAGATTCCATATCAAAAAGATAACCCTCAGGAATAACAGGCATATTTTCATCATCACTATCATCATCGTATTCAGATTCAATAATTTCTTTTTCTCTAGCCCTAGCAATTTGTTCATCAAGAAATTCACTAAGGGGCACAATACTATCAGGCATAGAAGCAGTTTCATCATAAGTATCATGCATAGCAGAAGTGGCATCATCAATGACATGTGACATATCAGAATGAATAGCAGAAGCAGGTGTAGGTGTCGCAAACTTACTCATAACAGAAGGTGAATCAAGTGCAGAGCTAGATGGCAGTTCCTTACCTCCCCTCGTAGTTGAGGGATAGATCTTGGTTTTTGGATCTCTTGCATTCTTCATAGTGTCCAGCAGATATAAATCCCAAGTGACTCAAAGAATAGAGCTATGCTCCCCGGCAACAGCGCCAGAAATTGGTCTTGATAACCCACAAGTATAGGGGATCGCAACAGCTTTCGAGGGTAGAGTATTCAACCCAAATTTATTGATTCGACACCAGGGGAGCCAAATAATATTCTCAAGTATTAGCAGCTGAGTTGTCAATTCAACCACACCTGGAAACTTAGTATCTGCAACAAATTGTTTAGTAGCAAAGTAATATGATAATGGTGGTAGCGGCAACAAAAGTAAAGACAACAAAAGTAATATTTTTGGTATTTTGTAGTGATTGTAACAGTAGCAGCGGAAAAGTAAATAAGCGTAAACCAGTATATGGAAAACTTGTAGGCATTGGATCAGTGATGGATAATTATGCCGGATGCGGTTCATCATGTAACAGTCATAACATAGGGTGACACAGAACTAGCTCCTATTCATCAATGTAATGTAGGCATGTATTCCGTATATAGTCATACGTGCTTATGGAAAAGAACTTGCATGACATCTTTTGTCCTACCCTCCCGTGGCAGCGGGGTCCTATTGGAAACTAAGGGATATTAAGGCCTCCTTTTAATAGAGAACCGGAACAAAGCATTAGCACATAGTGAATACATGAACTCCTCAAACTATGGTCATCACCGGGAGTGGTCCTGATTATTGTCACTTCGGGGTTGCCGGATCATAACACATAGTAGGTGAATATAGACTTGCAAGATAGGATCAAGAACTCACATATATTCATGAAAACATAATAGGTGCAGATCTGAAATCATGGCACTCGGGCCCTAGCGACAAGCATTAAGCATAGCAAAGTCATAGCAACATCAATCTCAGAACATAATGGATACTGGGGATCAAACCCTAACAAAACTAACTCGATTACATGATAAATCTCATCCAACCCATCACCGTCCAGCAAGCCTATGATACAATTACTCACCCACGGCGGTGAGCATCATGAAATTGGTGATGGAGGATGGTTGATGATGACGACGACAACGAACCCCCCTCTCCGAAGCCCCGAACGGACTCCAGATCAGCCCTCCCGAGAGGTTTTAGCGCTTGGCGGCGGCTCCATATCGTAAAACGCGATGATTTCTTCTCTTTGATTTTTTTCTCATCGAAACTCAATATATGGAGGTGGAGTTGGAGTCGGAGACGCAATAGGGGGCCCACGAGGTAGGGGGCGCGCCCTAGGGGGGAGCGCCCCCCACCCTCGTGAGAAGGGTGTGGGCCCCCTGGTCTTCATATTTGGCGAGGATTTTTTATTATTTTTTCTAAGACCTCCCATGGAGTTTCAGGTCATTCCGAGAATATTTGTTTTCTGCACATAAAACAACATCATGGTAATTCTGCTGAAAACAGCGTCAGTCCGGGTTAGTTCCATTCAAATCATACAAGTTAGAGTCCAAAACAAGGGCAAAAGTGTTTGGAAAAGTAGATACGACGGAGACGTATCAAACCACTACGAAAGTTTCTCTGTGCATCATGCCCGGATGTCCAAAATAGAGCAGTACAACAGCTTAGCTTCATTTGAACAAAAGACAAACATGGAAAGAAAACAAGTTAAGTTGTTGTAGGCATTTCAGTAAACACCATGGGGGCAACAAAATAACAACAATAGAAACAATGGTTTCTCTTTCCTTTTTGTTCTACAACTTCTATGAAATCAAAACCCTCTCCATGTTAATTTTGGATCAATTTTTCCTGAACTCCAAGATTCCAGAGCTACCGGATGTTCTGGGTTCTTTTATGAACCTTTTCATTATCCTTTCTTTGAACTTGAAATGAATATACACAATACACAAATGTACTACACAAGAATGTACATCTACACAAGAATATGCTACATGAAAAGAGGAAGGGGGAAGGCCAGACCTCGTCGCTGCGTCGTTGAACGACCTCCACTATCGGCAGTGAACGAACTATGGTACTAGCGGTAAACGGTCTGGCCGCTGCGGGAATGGGGGGATGGGGCACGACCTGCAGCAGGAGGAGGCGGCGACCTGCAGAAGGAAGAGGCTGCGACCTAACGACCAAGCAATACAAATGAGAAAAGAAATAAACCCTGGCTCGTCACCGTCGAACTGAACCCTGCGCCCCTGTTGAACTGCTAAAATATTTTAGTACGGGTTAGATACAGTGTCAAACTAGTACCTGAAAATCTCATCCCCAAATATGCATGTCAATCTTCACAGTTGGAAGTAATCTGAGCTATCTCAAAACATCGAACTGATACATACATGCAAGAACAAAATCGGTACAAGCAAAATAAACAATCAATATGAGGAGGAATGTCTAGATGAATAATAACAGAGCATCAAGAAGATTCATCAAATTCATACCAAAAAATATGAGGAGGGGTCACGGTACACCAACCAATAGGCTATGCGGGAGGAGGGCACGACCTACAGCGGGAGGAGGGCGTGACCTGCAGTTTCAGTGGTATATGCCTAATAATAATTGGAAGGTAGATGATCAGCCAGTGTCAGCCTCCAAGGGCAACAACCTTCTTGACAACACATTGTAGACCAATCAACATAGACTTTGTTGGGCTTAGTTTTTTTATTCATGCACTGTTAGGCGTGTCCATTTTGAACTTACAAAGTTTTCTATGCCCATCTGAACCTACAAAGTTTTCCTATAGCTATTTTGAACTTACAAAGTTTCTCTCGATGAACTTTCATGTGGTTTGTTTACAAGGAACTTTCATAAGGGAACTTCTCGCACAATTTCACATGTACTGGTTATATTTTCTCTGAAGCCAGAATGGTTTTCACATGTTTCGTACACTATGGTGATGAATATAAACAGCGCCTGAGCACCAAGACAGCTTCAACATGGGATCCCTTTCCCCAAGAGGAAGCAATAGGATTATTGCTTAGATAAATAAGCAAGTGCAAGTACGAGGAGAGTAGCAAGAGTTGTACTTTCGGTGTAAGCATACATGAGCAGGGCTTGCGCGAAGGCCGCTTGAGGAACCGGTTGAGGACGACCACGCTCGTGTTTGTGCTGCTGCCGTTGTGGCAAAAAGGGCAACGACCTGTGTTGGTTGCAGGAGCTGGACTGAACACCTAGGCATCACATCAAAGTAATTAGCAAGATTAACCTTCCAAGAATTAGGCAGCAATTAAAAGGGTGAGAAATAAGAGTTCTAGTAATTATAATTTCCAAACACTAGTAGCAACCACTGTCTTGGTTTAGCTTTCTATATATGAATAAAATCAACAACACTCTCTTTACGGGGAGCTCAGGGGAGAGAGAGAGCATAGTCCTAGCAATCATATTGCTGCTTCGCTAATAGAACTGATGGCGATCGGTGTAAGTGGAAATCTGATCTCTTCATGGTGCTGGGTCCATCTGATACAACGACCATATGTTTGTCACTCATCAGTACTAGTATTCAGTAACAACCTGTACAGGTCCTAGAACCCCACATCTAATTCATTATCCAACGAATGTGCTCGCCTAATGACCTGTTTAATATCACTAACACTAAGCCGAGCAAATCTTGCCGATCCATCTATGACGGCCTACGAGAGAAAGGTTCTGCCTTTCTTCCCAAAGGTCTGAATCAAGAGCACCCGTACTTCAATTCAAAATAAAATGGCAGTTCGAAAGGAGGCACGGAGATCTTTGCAGTCGGGAGCTGGAGAGGAGAAATTGTGAGCAGGGTGTACCTCATGATGGCTGCTAGAAGGGGGTGTTGCAAAGGTGAACGGCCTCGGGCAGTGGGTTTGGACCGCTGGACGGATCGGTGACGGACCTCCCAGCGGGGACGAGGCGGAGGGGCGGCTGGAGCGTTGCCGAGGGCAGCCAGAAGGAGGCGGAGGGGCGACACCCGAACTGCCTGAAGCGGTAGGTGGCCGGTTGGTGGAAGGGAGGCGGCCGTCGCGTGGGGAGCCTGGCGCCGGCGGGAGCAGCGGAGTAGGTGGGGGCGAGGTGCCGGCGGGAGCAGCGGAGTAGGTGGGGGCGAGGCGCCGGCGGGGGCCGCGGAGTAGGTGGGGGCAAGGCGCCGGC
>NC_041380.1:76411258-76430445 GCF_002162155.2 Triticum dicoccoides | reverse complement strand
GGGGGCAAGGCGCTGGTGAGGGCAGCGGAGTAGGTGGGGGCGAGGCGCCGGCGGGAGCAGCGGAGTAGGTGGGGGCGAGGCGCCGGCAGGGGCCGCGGAGTAGGTGGGGGCGAGGTGCCGGCGGGAGCAGCGGAGTAGGTGGGGAGCGAAGCGCCGGCGGGAGCCGCTAAGAAGGTGGCGGCGGTGGCGATAGGAGGTAGCCGGGAGAGGTTGTGCTCAGGGAGTTGGGCTGGGCTGCCTCCTCCTTGTTCTTTTTGATCGGGCTCTATAAGGGACTGACGGTAACAGAATAATATTCTGCTACTAGTAACAGAATAGCCCTGTCTTATATATATAAAATAAGGAGGCACTTGCGTACGTGAGGCTATGGACCTGATGGGTCCCAATTGTCATCCTCTCCAAGTAAAGTCATCTCCTCGCCCGCACGCGCTTTCCGCCCGAAACAGTCAGCGCCGCCCTCCCTGCTTCCCGGTGCAGGCGATTGCTCCGTCTTCAAATGACACAAGTGTCGTCCGTCCGTCCATCTGCCGCCCACATTAATGATACGCGGTTGCCGAGGCGGCTACTCCGGCGCCACATGTCCGTCCCTCCGCCCGCCCACCATTGCTATATAAACTGCTGCGCCGGCCATAGCCGCAGTCATCCGCATCCGTTCCCTTTCTCCTGTCCACACCACTACTGCCCACCATGGCTTCCTCGCGCTCCAGCGCTCTTCGGGATGGGCGGACAACGAACCACAAGGAGATGTCAGCCATTGCTGCCGACCGGCTGGCCGGCAGGCAGCCGGAGGACGACGACGTCCCAATGGAGAACATGGTAGTCGACGATCCGGCGCCAACCCCCTCCTCCGCGCCATCCTCGCTGGTGCATTGCACGATAACCATTGGCGAGGCCTGTGCCCAATATATGGACAAGGTGAGGCTGATGTGTGAGGAGCAGTTCCGGGAGGCGCAGGCCGACGCCGCCTACAACCACCATCTCCTCGAGGAGCACCTGCAGGCGGAGGAGCAGATCGCCGTGGAGCGGGCGGAGCAGGAGACGCTACTCGACTCGTACCGCTCCGCCCGCAAGGGCCGCCTCGAGCGCTGGCAGTACCGCATGTAGGTGGCGGAGGCTGCGGCCGCCTACAAAGAGGCTAGCAAAGAGGGCGATGAAGCGGGCGAGGCGCTATTTGGCGAGACCGAGGACGAGGAAGAGGACAATGCCGGCTCCGACGAGTCCCCACTCCACTGGCGTCGACGAGGCCCTGCTCCGCCGAGGCCCCGCCCCGCCAACAACGAGGCAGAGGACACCGCCGGCTCTGCCGAGGCCCCGCCCCGCCAAAAATGAGGCAGAGGACATCGCCGGCTCCGTCGAGGCCCCGCCCCGCTGCCAACGAGGCTGCGCCACATAGAAAACGAGGAAGAGTAGAACACGGTAGGTCGCCGCCGCTCGGGTCCAAGTAAGGCCACCGCTGCTACCCTCCGGTTGAAGCCAAGCTAGGCGGGTTGACCATTGATGGCCGGTTAGCTTCTTGGCGGTGACGTGGAGTCGGAGAGCTGCGCTGGAGAAGAACACTGCTTCTACTTAACTGCTGGTGCAGTTGGCTAACTCACACGTGGGCCCAACATGCCACATGTCAGTTACACATCTTCACCTGTAGTTAAGTCACTGAAGTTTCTGTTCGGCTCAGCGGGATACAGGTGGGTAGCTTCGATTAATTAATTATACCTCCAGCGCACCCCTTTTTAGTTGAAGAATTTATGAAATATAATGAAATCCGGCATGTTTATATGAAATCCGACCATGTATGAATGAATTTATTTCGATTAGTTCGAATTCCTGTATCACTGGCATTGGATGAACATGCAAAACAATAAGTACTAGCATTATTCCCAGGGTGATCACCTCGTTTGTAGCAGTTTCACATGTACTCCCTCCGGTCCTTTCTAGTCTGCATACAAGTTTTGTCTGCAGTCAAAGTATCTCTACTTTGACCGATCTTATACAAAAAAGTATGCACTTTCACAATGTGCGAAGTAAAAAGGAACAGAAGGAGTACAAAGAGCTTGAGCAGCTTTTTAGCGTTTCTGTACATTGCAATCAAACACACAGGCCTGGCAATTCATAGAGAATATTCAAAACAATCGATGATTATGCATCTCAGTGACTCACATGTGAGAGGCAATATTTACTTCACAACTAAAGAATAAATAAAAAATTGATCGACGCTGCTGACAGCAAAGGGCGTCCCATTTGAAAATATCAAACGCATGTCTTGCTAAAATCAATGAGCAAAATTTGACAAGGTTGTCCCATTCCAAAATATCAAATGCCTACGATTGTGGAATGGGAAGGGTTTGCCATCAGTTCGGACATTGACATGGCACCTCGTGCTAAATAAACTAGCTGTTCTTTTTGTGCAGTTCCACCAAAATCAACCAAATTCGCGCGTAGCTTGTATGATTTCGCCCTTATATGTTGCAACGCCTCGAACTTATCGGCACCACCTTTTTTGTGGTGGAAATGAATCATTCGATGTATTCATGAACATTTTGTGCAGTTCCCATTGAAATCAAGCTGAGCACCCCTGTTTGGACAAATACAAAAAAGTGATTAGTATAAAGCAAACTGTACTATGAATTGACAGTTTCAATAGGCACATACATGGTCCATGTAGAGCACACTTCTAGAAAAATGGAACTCACTAGAAAGAATCGTAGAACAACATTGTACTCGCGCATCACAGCAAAAAGATGGAGATTTGTCAGTCCTTCTGAGCTGAAGTTAGTTTGGTCTTGTAGGGAGTAATGTAACCATCCTTCAACTGCTCCTTCTGATGAGAAGATAGACATGGCTTCTTCATCCTGGCATAATCGGAACTAGTCACTTCACGTACTCCATATTCTTCTTCACAGGAAGATGATCCTGTTGTGCAAAGACAAGAGGACTACTAAATGCTAGCATCCCTGTTTGCTCAAAAAAAGGAAAGGAAATATTTAAAACAGCACAGATGAAGCACTTCTCAAGGACAATACCACTTTTTGATGACAGTATCTAAACAGTAGCACAACACCAATAGAGATGACAAAGCTCAGTCATATGGATCAAATCAGTGGGCGAGTACCAACCTTTGTCAGGAGGCTTATTGTGTAGAGGATACAGATGAAGCACTTCTCCAGAACCATCTATTGCTATCTACGGTGGTGGCCATGCTTACTATATACTCCTCGATTAGTTTAATGTTTGCAACATCTTCTTGTGCAGTTCCACTAAAATATATGGTATCTTCAAAGAAGATCCCTGTTTGTAGAAGTTGAAATAATTACATATTACATTAAGAGTGGCATCAAATCAGTGGCAAAACAATTGATCGTTCCAGCCATAGCAATAAATTAAGATGCAAAACTATATCATTACTTATGTCATCACAGTTCCAGTGCTTCATTACAGCACCGGGAGTTGATTTTTTTTTCTTCCACTTGTTCTTCCCCTTCAGCACTTGGTTCAATAACAGACAAGTTTCGCCTTCAATGTAAGATTTGGCATGTCAATTAGGGAGCACAAGTATAGTACTAAACTTAATTTTCTGGTGAAAGTGGCAAAATACAGGCCAGCAGTTGTGAAATATCATTATCTTACCTCAATGGGATATTACGGTGCACATACAGATTGGAAGTCTTGTCTCCATTTGTGCAGTTCACTAAAATCAAGCAACATCATCGTACAAGTAGCACAACATATGAAAGCACACTGCAGAATCATATGAAAGAAGGCTAGTACTGACTTCTCATGATGCGGAATTCAAACAACTCACAAGAAGAAGATCTGAACCAAATTCGCCTTAATGGATAGGAAGTAAGATCTCCTCTTGTGCAGTTCCACTAAGATCAAGAAATCAAGCAACGTTGTCGGTGTGACATTTTGGTTGAACTGCACAAAACACTCTTAAAACAAAAGTGTTTTGTGCAGTGCAACAAAAGGTCACAATGGCAACAAGGTGAAGTAGATAACCCTGTTTACACAGAGGTGCAAAGGAAACAATTAGTGGTCAATAACGGTGGATGACACAGAAGCCAACAAAAAGAAGCATCTACCTTATCTAAATGGGAATGAAAGCAAGACAGTAGCATTTCTCAAACGGTGGCATTGATTAATATTAACATAGAGATTATATTAACAATAAAATTCGTTAAACATGTAATTTGCTTTTAACTGTGGCATTGCAGCAATTTTCCAACGACATTATTAGAGGGTGTTTGTTTACAGGGACATTTTGGTGTAGGAACTAAAAAAACTCTGTGTCAGTCCCATCTAAACCAAACAGGAGGGACTTTTTGGGACTAAAAGTGGGCATTTGGGACTAAAGAAAGAAGACCCCGAGGGAGTCTTTTTGGGACTTTTTCCAATAGTTGCCCCTGCCACGCATCGCACCTTGTCTCTATTAGTTCATTACTAGGGGTAACATGGTATTTTAGCATGTCATTTAATAACCTCTAGTCCATGTTTAGTCCCTGGAACCAAGCAGGTAGGGACTAGGGAGTTTTTAACCAAACAGGGCCTTAGATTAACAACAGCTAATGAGTTGCACGGGACAGTGGACACACCAGCACCATGTGCATCTACCGATGTACTGCGGTCCAGCACAGTCTGTTGCAACAAAGAACAAACAACCAAGGAGCATATGTGTTGGTCCCAGTTTTGTTATCTTTAGACACCTTTCCCTATGTGACCGTAGCAAATCTAGTCCTACTCAAACTCTACAGCCTTGTCCCTTCCTTTCCTTTTTGAACTAGTACTTTCGCCCTTCCTTTCCTCTTTGAACCACATCCTAGATTTATGTAATACAACTTTCCCCACAACTTTCCCCCATTCCTTTCCTCTTTGAACCACGTCCTAGATTCATGCTATACAACTTTCCCCCTTCATTTCCTCTTTGAACCACGTCCTAGATTCATGCTATATACAACTTTTCCCACTACTTTGCCCCACTCCTTTCCTCTTTGAACCACGTCCTAGATTCATTGTATACATGCAGCTAGAGCAATGCATGTAGAGTAAGTAAAATTATACCTTAAGGTTCTTGGGGCGTGGTTCGGTGGGCGACGGGACGGTGGCGAAGAAGAAGGGGTCGGAGGCCCTCCCGCGCCGCCGCTGGGTGGAAAGTGAACAGCTGTGCCAGTAGTCCCTCGCCGACAGCGACAACGTTAAGCCTCCTTCCCTTCCCGACGGACAGATCCTGCCGGCTCTTTGAGTAGCAGTGAGGGGAGAGAGAGGCGTGTGAAGAGAGCAACTACAAGCGTTGAGGCTCCAGCGTGTATATATATAATGGAGAGAGAGTGTGAAGCGTGCAAACCCTATAAAACATTTTGACCAGTCAAAGAATCCTCCTGGCACAAATTATGCTCAAGTGTAGTTATCGAACCCGAGACCTCAAGTTTGATGAGCGAACAGGCTAACCAGCTACACAACCCTCCCGTTATGTTCAACGAGAGGGAAATAACCTTTTATACATTCCTGCATTCGTGTGACAAGCATGCCGTGTTTTTTTTGTGTGTGGGAGTCATTGGGATTTCAATCATAATCATGTGATGTGGCTTTGGTGGTAAGACTATCAACAGTGGTGCAGAAATAATGCAGCCTTAGTCACCTTACCTCTGTCCATATAGTACGTTGGGTCCCACCAGTCAGAGGGTGAAACAAACAAATTAATGAGAAAAATTAAAAGCGCCATCGGTGTATCTTACCTCACACATCTCGCTACTGCTCGGGAACACTGTCCAATTGATCCCTCTGTTTGCTCACGTACTATTTTAAGTGAATCCTTATTATAACATGCACACAAATTTTGGGCACTTGTATTCGACTTAAGTCATTGTGCCACCGTATCTCGTATACTTACTACTCCCTCCGTCTAGATGTAATAAGTCACGTTAGAAGGTGCAACGGGACCAAGGTGCGTGTGTGTGTGTGTGTTTAACAACATGTGTGTGTTAGAGAGAGCGATAGATCGACCTACTCCTACAGAGAGATGTTATGTAGTGTATGATTTTAGCCGCGAGAGTCGGTGCATCCTCTCGTTTCCGGGCGTGTCCGGTAGAGACATGCGGACAGCTGCCACGCCCGCTCATGACCAGCCTGGCCCACCCAAAGCCCCTCCATCGCCCGCGCGCTCTTCCCGCCCGAAATGGTCAACACCGCTCTAAAGAATCGGTGCCGCATTCATGCCCGGGCAGAGCGGACGCGACCTCTCACTGGCGCAAGAGTGATGGTTTCTTCGTCCGTTCAACTTACTGCTGGGTCTATGTGATTTGACGACTCATTGGTCTTTATTACTGAGGTGGTAGGACTGCTGGATGTCCCACGCTTTCGGCGAAAGGAGGTACTCCTACTAGATTACAATTTTCTCCATTCTTACAGCGGAGGCATGCAAGAGCAGTGAAAACACGCGGGCTCAATGATTACATGGCCCACCTCACACTATCACCGTGCGACACCTAACTCTTTACATAGTACTCCCTCCGTTCCTAAAGATTACTAGATGAGTCCCCGCACGTTGCCGCGGAACAACGGTATATCTCTCTGCGCAAAATTATCGATTTCATAGAACTAAAAAAACTCTATAACCGCATGACAAATGTGGTAGCCAAACTAAATAAACTCCCATCATCATTTAGATCATCCCACGTAAGGAAAAAAGACCAGCCAACTCCTAATGCATAATGGGATTATATTTTTCTTTTTGGCATGTTAATGGGACTTAAAAGCTCACTTACATGCATGCTACTGGTGCATGCTTGCATGCAGACATGTTGATGTGATTTAAACCCCACTCACATGCATGTGCCACGGTATTTCTGCATGCTTGCATGTGGCTTAGTGCGGAGCCTCTCAACATCTAGATCAGACGGCTATTATGGACTGATTTACTTCATCTAACGGCTACATCAATTTTGATGATGTGGCTCAAGGAGGGATATAGAATTCCTAGTAGTGGGGGCTAGCTATTACTAGTAGATAAGTCTTTGTAGAGATTCCACTACATACGGAACAAAATGAATGAATCTACACTTAAAATGCATCTATATACATCCGCATGTGGTTCATGGTGAAATCTCTACAAAGACTTATATTTAGGAACGGGGGAGACGGTGTACTAAGCAAGCTTCTCCTCGTTCTGCGAGTTGACGAGACACATCAAAAGTACTCTAGTGTATAGAGCCTTGCCTCTAAGGTAGGCCCCACATGGTTTGCCTCTTTTTTTAACATAACACGTCAAGTCGCAATTTGTTTTTTCACCTGTGGTAGACGATCCTCCCTCCACCAACTGGACAACCAGTACACGTGGCAAATTACCACGTGGGCTGCCTTTTCACACAGAAATGAGCTCCACAGTGTACCCGCGCGGGTGTGGTTGGGAAAGAGACGGGAGTACGTGCGCCGTGCATGCACCTCTTTTCTTCGTGCACGTCCCCCACCTACATGGGTGTGTGTGAGAGATACAAACCGCGTTCGTGAGTGTTTTTGTTTTGGGGTGGGGGTGGGGTGGGGGTTAATTTCGTGAATTATTTGTGGGAATATGTGTCGATGACATCTCAAACGAAATTTTGCATGCAATGTGTGTGAAATGGAGGCTTATCCATATCATACATAGAGGGTCGGGCAATCCACGAGAAGAGAGGGAGGGGTCATAGCTATCGATAGAGTCGAAGAGAGGATCAAGTGGGTGGGTGCGAGATCGATGAAGAGAGCCATCGAAATTGTGTGTGTGTGCAAGTCAAAGATATAGGGCGACTGGCCTACCGAAACGTTAGAGGGCACATGTCAAGTTTGTGTGTGGCAGGGAGACATGACTAGAGCGCTTGATGTATCGGTGTGTGTGGGGGGAGGGGTAGGCAGAGGCCTAACTATATAGGTAGAACGACTCGTATATGTGTTGAGAAGGAGAGACCCAGCTATGTCTTGAGGGAGATCGGTCGTCATCCATACATAACAGAAGGACGGGAAATATGATGGGACAGAGAGAGAGGAGAGAGGAGAGAGAGAGGGAGGGAGAGAGAGGGAGAGGGGTAGAGTGCTGGATGGGTGATGGAGTTGCTTCTCGAAGATGGTGGGAGAGGCCTACTAGACAAACTGAGGGTGGAACTGCAATGTTATCAATAAGAGTGGGGATGTGTTTCTGTGTGTGCCTGTGCGTGATAGATCTGTCGGGACACATCCATGGATGATGAAGGGAAACCATGTGTTTGGTAAGCAAACCTAACTAGATCGGTAGATCAATTGTTGTTTGTCAGAGGAAGGGAGAGACACAACCAATGAGGTAGATCGACTGACGTGTGGGTAAAAACGAGGTATAAGGACCGAGCTAGCTATATGTATAGCAAGAGATCGGTCGGTGTACGTCCATTTGTTAGAGGCAAATAAGGCCCAGCGAGACGGATAGACAGAGAGAATGGAGCTAGGAGGTGGTGCGAGAGGCCCAACTACTAGCTAGATACGGGGATGAGTGTGCGGTTGTGAGATTGATGAAAAGAGGGGCGAGAGTTTACACGTGTGTCTAACCATATGAGAGACACGAGGCAAGGACACATAAAGGAGGAGATTGAAGGTGTGTGTGTATGTTGTAGGCAGGCATCGCTGGAGAGGTTTATCGATCGGTGTGTGTCAGAAAGGAGTTATGGAGACTCTGGGAGAACGACCTAAAGAAAAAAAATGAATGTGCCCGGTGTATAGAATGCCGAGGGAGGGGGAGGGCGAGGAGGGCGTGTGCATGCACGAGAGAAAGTTAGTGGTAGCTACAAAGGTTAGAGGATTGTGTGGGTGTAAGAGACTAACAAAGATCATAATTTGATATGAAAGCGGATTCATATATTTGAATAGGAGATCATAGTGTTTTAAACATTGCATGCATGAATATAGCGGTGATACACGTGCTGTGCACATGTTATACCATAATGTGATAATGCATGGCGTTTGCAACTCACAGCTAAATGCCGAATAATCTAAACCATACTATACATCAAACAATCTCACATTTTATTTGAATTTGTGATAATGTGTGGCGTTTGCAGCTTACAACTAAATATTGAACAATCTAAACAATACTATATATCGAACATTCTCACATTTTATTTGAATTTGTGGTAATGTGGTGTTTGCAACTCACATCTAAATACTTATAGGCGTAGGGGGCGGGGCACCATACATAATGTGATAAACACATTATACATATGAGACATGGTTTAGATTATGAAGATCTAGCTAGAGCTAGAAATATAATGTGACTTGAAATCAAAATAAAGTGGATTCAAAAAATCTAGTTCGAGTTCATATAGTACACATAGTTCATATGTAACTCGAGACTAATCATGTGGTGTGCTGTGAAGATAATACACAAACGATGGTTTAACTTGACAATAATGATGATTGTAGATCTTATTAAAACAGAGAAACGAATTCAAATGCTTTGACTTCACAACAATCATTACTGTAGATCTTATTCAAATAGAGAAACGAATTCAAATTTAGTTCATATTGAAGCGGTAGCATATACGTTTGGAATGCACTAAAACGTTGATTTGAGTAGTAGGTTGCATGCATTATACACGTAGAGAAATATTTTAATTGAACATAACATGAATTCAAAGTTTTGAATGGCATTTGTAGTGCGCATTGATTTGGTACAGTACACGTTAGGCTTGTCCGGAAATTTCAACCCGCGCCTTGTTAGCCCGAAATATTTAAGATATATCTTTGTCTCGTTGTGATTCGACACCTCCCTCCATCTCAACACGCGCCTTGCTATTCCGAAATTACAACGCGCGCGAAAACTCCCACCTCCTGTGAAATCCCGACACGCGAAATGCCCGTGGTACCCCTGAACCGAAAGAACCGCCTCAAATCGATGGGGGTACTTTCGTAACTTACCCCACATTTCGGACAAGCGCGTCTCTAAGCCATGGTTCCCCACTGCCATCCCATCCGCCCACCCATTCATACACCGAGGCCGCGAAAACCCGCGATGAAACCCCACACCCTACTCCGTCCGCCACCCAACCGGAGCCTCTTCCCCCATGACGTCGTCCACAACAACACCTTGATGTCCCTCATCCACCGTACTGGATGAGGATTCGTCATCGATCTCATCGTCCCACCAGTTCAGCCACCCCGTCCTCCACCTCCAAGGAGCTGCCCCGACATTCCCCTCGTCTTTCGCGCCACCTCTATTCCCACACCGCCGTCTTCACCTGCACCACCGGAAGAGCATCATCATCACCGTTTCCTTGGATGAAGCTGCGGCCTAATCGGCGCCACCAAAGAGGTTGTACACTAATCGCCGCATTTTCTTCTTGATTCGATCTCACGGGGCTGCCGGTGCTCGGTCCCGAGCCAACATAGCACGGCTCCATCCACGACGGCGTCGCCAGCCACTTCCTCCACGGCGTCACTCCCTCGGCGGCGACGTCCACATCAGTAGGAGCTGCTGCTGCTTTAGCTCTCGCTCGTGCTACTGCTCTGCTCTTGCTCTCAGTCCCCTGCCTGGTCTGCTCTTGCTATTGCTCTTGCTCGCGCTAGTGCTCTCGCTCTTGCTCGCGCTGCTGCTCTCGCTCTTGCTCTTGCTTGTGATGCTGCTCCAATTTAGCTACACTTCAGTCAACTGAATCGACTTTTGGGTCAGTCGATTTTCAGGGGGTAGGGAGGGGGGCTCGCCGGGGTGAAGGAAGAACCAGCTGCAGCAGGGAGGGGGGCTCGCCGAAGAGGTAACCCACTATCTATCTTAGGGTTCAGGATGGGGGCGGTGGTCGCCGGCGGTGGCGGGGCGTTGGCGGGGCGGTGGCGTGGGGATCGCCGGAGAAAAAGCTCGGCATGGGGGGTAGAGGGATGGCCGGGGCGGCGGCGGACCGGCGGTGGGGAGCGTTTTCGGGGCGGGCGGGGCGGCGCACCGCCGGCCGCGGGCGGCGTGGGGCTGCTGTTTTGCCGGTGGTGGTTGGCGGCTCAGGGGGGTGGAGGTTGAAGATGAATCGCATGCCCTTCATTTTGTATCGAATGGCTATAAAATCGACTGACCAGAGATGAAAAAGTCAGTCGACCGACGTGTAGCCTCACCTTGCTAGTGCATTCAGTTTCGACAGCAAAATTCAGTTTCGACAGCAAAATTCAGTTTCGACATTTAAGTTCAGTTTCCACAGTTAAGTTCAGTTTCGATAGTTAAGTTCAGGTTCGACAGTTAAGTTCAGAGATGAGCGGCTGATGGATTTTACATCTAGCACTTTGTGCTTATGTATTTTACGTCATGTATTGGAGATGCTATTAGAATTCCACTCAGGTTAATGTTGTTCGTTGTCTCTCTTGTCCTGCTTCAGCCTCGGCATCGTACAACTCACCGGAGCTGCTCCAACGACGAAACCCTCATCACAGCGGAGCAGTACCTCGGGTTCCATCTCCAGACGCCTAAGATCTTCTTCCCCTCCTCCGACAGTAAAGTCAGCTCGAGCATCCTCACCGGCCAACCCAATCATGCTGAGATCGACATGGCTTCGCCAAAGAGGTTGTACACTTGTTGCATCTCTTTTTTACTCTACATGTTATATATATTGTCCACTAAGCACACAGATTTGTTCCTTTAGTGTCTCCTTGAAACAAAAAACGTAGGAATTTTAATTTTCACTTGTCCTCCTTTTCAAATTCCTATTCATGAAGCACAAGACTAAGAGATAGTAGCATAATAGCATTATAACCGTACATTTTCTTGTGGTTTGACTTAATCTCACCATGCTTCTTTGCATCCTGTGATCTTCCAATTGTTGTGAATCAAACACCCAGATTGGCAGAAACCCTCTGTTTTAAATTCTCTATTTTGCACGTGCATTCCTATCCTATTCCTGTCTATTTCCTATCCCTGCATTGTTAGAATCCTCCAATTCAAATGAGCCCTTACAGAATTACTTCTCTTACAGATAGTTGTCAAAGAAAACCTTGCGTGGTTTTTCCCGCTCCTGCTGCGCCGTCATCCACCCCAGCTTAGCTGCTCCAACGACAGAAGGGTCCAGCACAACAGGGATCCGGCCTCCAGACTATCTTTCGCTGCCTTAGATCTTCTTCCCCGCCGCTGGCAGCCATGAAAACTGCATTACCATCATCAACCGAGCAGATGACCTCGAGGACTACACGGGTCCGCAAGAGAGGTCGCACTCTTTTGTGTCTGCTTATGTTATGCATCGCTTAATATTACATGCTACTTTATCGTCCTGTTCACCGATTAGACTCTGAGTCAGATCCAAACTAATGGTCAAACTTGAGTTTTTAAATGGTTGTGGGGTACATATCGGGGCCGCTATCAATGGTATCTATCTACTATCTGGTTAATCTCCGGTGTCTACTATGAGGTTCATGTTGGGTGGGAAACAAACAGTAAAGAAGCCATTATCTGTATTTTTTAACTGAAGCCATTATCTGCCTGCTATTATTGGTTTTGGGTCTATCCACAGGTTGCTACCATCACTCTGGATTTCTGCATGCACTCCTTACATAATCTCACTATGTTTTATTCCTATGCATGACAGTTATTGTAAACAATGGAACTGAACATGTAGAGCAAAATAGACGAGCCTTGCGTGGCAATAAAATTTCATGCAGACGTCGCTCCATGGTAGGCGCAAAGGCAGCCCCCCTCCATGCATTTCGGATTGTAATCGAGAGGAAGATATCTGTTCTGAGGAGGATTCAGAAGGAGAAGACAACTCCTATTTACCCCCTGAGGTCTTCGCTCTAACTTGGCATGTTGATGTTGGTTATATCATGCATATGGTGTCTTGCATTGCTTACTTTATACATCAAATATGTCATTTGCTTAGTTTAGACATCCTTTGTGCGAATGCCATCTGTTTAGTTTATTCATCGTTTATGTGAATTATGCAACGCCATCTTGTTTAGCCAGGCATCATATATGTGAATTTTGCAATGCCATCCTGCTTAGCCAGTCATCTGATATGTAAATTATATCAGGCCATCCTTTTTTCGTTACATATTACATTTGTCAACAATGTTAGTACATTCAACTGCTCTTCGTGTGCATCAACCATTTGACACGGTGATGGCAAATTCTGGAGTGAAAACAAGGTCTTCAGAGCAGACTATGCTATCTGACGAAGTGCATATCTCGCTGGTTACGGATAGCTCCTCAGAGGAGGATTCAGAGACAGATGACCAGTCCTATCCCCCCCCCCAAGGTGTATGCTCTAACTTGGCAGGGTTATGTTGATCATATCGTGCGTCTGGTGTCTCGCATTGCTATGTCATTTGATTAGTTTAGACATGCTTTGTGTGAATGCCACCTGTTCAATGTCTAATTACCATATATGTGAATTATGCATTGCCATCTTGTTGCAAAACATTATATATGTGAATTATACAATGCTATCTTGTTGCAAAGGCATTATATATGTGAATTATGCAATGCCATGCTGTTTAGCCAATCATCATGTATGTGAATTATATCATGCTATCATTTTTTTGTATTACGTGTTCCATTTGTCGACAACGTTTGTATATTCAACTACTCTTCCTGCGCATCAGCCATTTGAAGCGGTGATGGAAGTATCTGGAGTGAAAACAAGGTATTCAGAGCAGACAATGCTACCTGCTGAAGCAGACATCTTGCTGGTTATAGAGAGCTCCTCAGAGGAGGATTCAGAGGCTGATGACCAGTCATATTTCCCCCCTAAGGTCTATGCTCAAACTTGTCAAGGTTATATTACCCATATCATGCATGTTGTCTTGCATTGCTTAGTTTTTACATCATATATGGATTGCCATCTGCTTAATTGCTTACTATATAAATCATATATTTGAATTATATCATGCCATCATAATGTGAAATTGTGTCATGCTATCCTGTTTAGTTAGCCATCATAATGTGAAATTGTGTCATGCTGTCCTGTTTAGTTATCCATCATATATGTGAAATTGTGTCATGCTATCCTGTTTGGTTAGACAACATAAATATGAATTATTTCATGCCCTCTTTTATTCCCCATTATCCATTGCACCTGTCTATCATACAATGTCTATACTCTCAATTACTTTTCTTTTTTATTAGCCATTTGAATTGGAGAGTGTGATGGCAGTATCTAAGGGAGTAACAACACGGTCTTCAGAAAAGATAGTGCTACCAGTTGATGTAGATAGAACCACGGTTGTACTTGCCCAAGGACCAGATCCACCACACATAACCCAGACTCTCACAGATTGTACCCCTACCCAGTTGGACAGAGAACAGCTACACCCCTTCTAACCCCAACCCCGGTAGATAGTAACCCAGTTCCAGTTGACACATCACCGTCTCCACCACAGAGCACCCAAACATGAGCAGTTAGTAAGGGAACTGCAGTGCCCAAAGCACGAGGACCACCACTCCGAATCCCAACTCAACACTTAAAGGAGAAGAAGATTTGTTCTCAGGTCAGGTTCTATAGCTATGGTTCATACTCTTTTGCTCTTGCATTACTGTATTTACTCATACCAACTATTTTCAAATTTGAAGGATGGAATTGAAACTCCAATGGCGCAACAGGTATGTTTTAAACCTGTTTCTTTAACTGGTTTGTTGTTGTAACCTGCTCTATGTTGATTTCAGTTTCAATTGAATAAACAGTTATGTTCTCATGTCATGCACATTACAAGTGTTGTTATTGCTCTATAGTTACCCACACTTATATTCTGTCTATTCTGCTTTGTCTTGAACAAATATTATTTGAACTGTGTCTCTATCTTGATTTGGCAACAAAAACTAGAACAATATAGACCATAAAGTGACCATGGTACATAAATATATGTTTGTTTCATGTTGTTATCCTGTCCACTTTACTACTGAACTCATTTACCAAAATGAGTTTCATATACAATATGGTAAACATGTGATGTGTCTTCTTGTTTCTCTTTTAGAATGCGGACAAAATATTGGAGAACAGTACCGCGTTATCCAATGGTAAAGGAAGTAATGCAGATAAGGTTCAAGATAGTGAGACATCCCTGTTTGTCTCCAAGAAAGCTGATAAAAACTATCTTCACGACCGTGAGGAAACCCAAAAGTCCTGTCTTGATGTAGTGTTCGAGTTACTGGTCACTACTGCTGGCACAAGCTCTTCGAACTCGCTGCCTGAATCAGTTCGTCTTCTTGAGTCTCAACTTCAAGTTGAAAGACATCGATCAGATGTGCTGCGACAGGAAGCTGAAGGACTGAGGAAGTCCCTGCAAAATTCAGATGCATATTTTCTAGTGCAACAACAAGCGATGGAGGATTTAACCGCCAAACAAGAGAAAGTTAATAAGCTTGCTAAGCATCTTGCCAGCATTATGGGTACCGTTGTTTCTTGAGATCTTCTGAAGTGGTTTCAGTTCTGGATTTGTTTTGCTGCGGCGTTTATCTGTGTTGGTCGCCAACTTTGACAACCAGTGTATATGATATGCTGATTTGTTCCCTATATTTGCACTGGTGGCGAACTTTGATGCCCAGTGGATGTAATATGTGTAGTAGCCATGATAGCCTAGCATTAGTTTCTTCCTTATTTATTTCCTTGTTGTCTTGTTTATTTGTTTGCTTGTAGTCATTGCAGTTCTTTTTTCGCAGTTAGCTAGTGGTTGCAATAACCTATTTTTTAAAACTAGGCCACAATAACCATGGGCTAATATTTACTGTAGTGACACTGGGCCTCCTATTGGCCGTAGAAACAGTGGGCCTTCTACGGGCCGTAGAAACAATGGGCCTTCTACGGGCCGTAGAAACAATGGGCCTTCTACGGGCCGTAGAAACAATGGGCCTTCTGCGGGCCGTATCATCAATGGGACTTATACGGGCCGTATGATCGATTGGCCAAACATGGGCCAAACAGACCGCATTATGGCCATAAATGGGCTAGAGTTGGAATCGTCTGTTCATGGGCCGACCATAACGGGCCATAGTTAATAGGCCGTATTTGATGACGCTATGAAAATGGCACAATGTATTAACGGACCACAAATGGGCCGACTGTAACCACAAGCTAAATTTGGCCCACAAGCAGAAACGGGCCGTAAGTAAACGAATGCTGCAAATGAGCCCAAGAATACATGGGCTCTGAGAAGGCCGAAAGATAACATGGGCTGGAAACGGCCCAACGGAATAACGGGCCGTTAATGGGTATAAAGTGATACACTGTTCATTACGGGCCAGTTTCACCGCGGGCCGTTAATGGGTGTAAAGTGATACACTGTTCATTACAGGCCAGTTTCATCACGGGTCGTTAATAGGCCAAGAGTTACATAGGGCCTCATATGGGCTGAAAGACGTCATAGGCCATACATGGGCCAGAAGTGAAAATGGGCTGGAATCATATTGGGTGGCCTAGATGATGCTACTGGGCCTAATTTGAATAGGGCGTAACGGGCCTTGGGTTAGCGGGTTGTAAATGGGCTATATGCGAACAGGCCATTAACAGGCTTTACATGGGCCGGCCTGCCACCTTTTGACCAAGTCAAACGGGCCGGCCTTTTCACTAGAATGGGCCTCTGTTGGGCCGTGCCACGTGTCAAAGTATCATAGGCGCCTTCTGTCCAATGAGTGGATGACATCTGTCCCAACGATGAGCCGACACGTGTTTCCTCCAGCCAATGATGATTTTACACGTGGAAAATCCCTGTCGGTGCTGTTAACGGGTTATCGGATCCAAAACCCGACCCGATAGCTTAACGACGTTCCGTTACGGTGGATGCCACGTGTCGGTCACCCTTGACGAAAGCACTTCTGTGACTCGCGATTTATCTTCATGGAAGTGGACACTTCCCTGATGATAATTTTGGTAATGTCATGGAACACTTCTACGACAACACACGTATGACTATCTTGATTGTGTCATAAATTTGTCATGGATGTACATGCATGACAAAAAATGCGACCTACGGTGACAAACACGTATCATCACGGAAGTGTATTTTTTTGTAGTGGGACCCCACTGCCACGGGACTGTAGGACAAAAGATGTCATGCAAGTTCTTTCCATAAGCACGTATGACTATTTACGAAACACATGCCTACATTATATTGATGAACTGGAGCTAGTGCCATATCGCCCTAGGTTATAATTTTCTCATGATGAATATCATCCAACAAGTCACCGATCCAATGCCTAAGAATTTATCCTATATTTTTCTAGCTAAGTTACTACTGTTATTGTTACTGTTACACTTGCTACAAAACTATTGCTATCGCAATTACCATTACCATTGCTACTGCTACTATTATCAAAACTATCATATTACTTTGCTACTGATCACTTTCACTAGTAGAAAAAGGGCCTATTGTCCCGGTTGGTAAGGGCCTTCAGTCCCGGTTGGTGAACCGGGACTAAAGGGTCGGTACTAATGCCTCCCCCCTTTAGTCCCGGTTCAATACAGAACCGGGACAGAAGGGCCTCCACGTGGCCTGTCCCCTGAGCCCAGGCAGGAGGGCCTTTTGATCCCGGTTGGTGGCACCAACTGGGACCAATAGGCATCCACGCGTCAGCGTTTATGTGGCTGTGGTTTTTGTTTTTTTTAAAGGGGGGAGGGTTTGGGGGGTTTTGGGGGGTTAATTTAGGTGTTTCATATATTGTGCTATAGCTAGCTAATTAATAGAGAGAAGTGTCCTCTCTTTTGTCCGTGCTTGGTCGACGCTACGTACCATACATACATACGTATAGAGAGGACTAGCTAGACACGCTAGCTAGCTAGTAAGCAAACAGAAGATCGTCATGAACATATATGCATACAGAGAGAAGTGATATCGACCACCTCTCCTTCTCCGAGAGATTGGTCGAACAAACAAGTTCTCGTATATCTATCCGACACTACCGGCTACATATATACAATAATTATCTTTTACAAATATATAATCTCCTAAAATACGGACGCGTGGTCCACATAGTATTCTCCGTCTTCAGCGATCACGTGGTCAAGAAAGAATGCCGCCAATTCCTCTTGAATTGCTCGCATGCGATCTGGTGCTAGGAGTTCATCCCGCATTCGAAACATCTAATTTTAAGAAGGGGGTCAATACATATATATATATATATGAATGAATGAAACTCAACACAAATGATGGTAATAAAATAAAATTGTGAATATTGTTATTTACGCACTTCATATTGTTTGTCGGAGTAGCCCCGCTCACAGGTCGTGTGGCGGATGGACTCGCAAATGTAGTATCCACAAAAATCATTCCCTTGTTCCTGCCACAACCACTTTACAAGAAATAGAGGTTAATCAAACTGATAATTAGCAAGCATGCTAAATGGTATTGATGAAACTAGCGCTTGAATCACTAGGAGATGCCTGGAATATGCTACTATATAGTACTTACTTTCGGGTGCCTAAATTGCAGCTTCTTCGGTAGTCCCGGAGCTTTTTTGGTGAATTTTCGGGTGCCTAAATAATGTTATCGGGGAGGGGGTATCGGTACCCCCCCCCTCGTGTCAAAGTTTCTTCTTTCTCCTCTATTCCTTTCTTTCTTCTTCTCCTCTTCTTTTCTTCTTATCCCTCGAGAAAGGAAAATAAGGAAAAGGAAGAAAAGAGGAAGAAGGAAGAAGGAAGAAGAAGAAGAAAAAAAAGAAGAAAAAAAAAGAGGAGAAGAAGAAAAGAATAGAGGAGAAGAAGAAAAAATAGAATTTTTTTCTATTTTTTCTTCTTCTCCTCTATTCTTTTCTTCTTCTCCTCTTCTTTTTCTTCTTTTTTCTTCTTCTTATTTATTTCTCCTCTTCTTCCTATCCCCTCTTCTTCTCCTTTCTTCCTCTTCTTTTTTCCTTTTTCCTCTCATTCTTTTTCTTCTTCTTGTATTGCTTGTTTTTTTGCATATGACCATTCATACATTTTCTTTGCATATGCTTTGCATATAAACATACATACATATGAACATACATACATACATATAAACATAACATACATACACAAAAAGTTCTAAAAATCTGCCTAAAAAATCTAAAAATCTGCCTAAAAAAATTATATGAAAAAAGCATACATCATCCATCCATCCATATAATGAACATATACATCATCCATCCATCCATATAATCAACATATGCATATGAAAAAAAATTATATGAAAAAAAATTATATGAAGAGGATCGAGGGGACAGGGAGGAAAGGGGGTCGCCGGAGCCGGACCGAACGGGGAGGAGGGGCGGCGTCGAGGCAGGGGCG
>NC_041380.1:76391000-76410400 GCF_002162155.2 Triticum dicoccoides | reverse complement strand
CAGTTTTTTGTTCTGTTTTCTGCATTATTTAGTTTTTGTTGTTTTTTGCTTTATTTTTTAATTCTTTTTGCTTTTAGTTTTAGAAAAATTATAAACTTTCTGTTAGTGCCATTAGTTTTCAAATCTGAAAACTCTTTTTTTGTTTCCTTTGTTGCTTTATTTATTTTATTTTGTTTCTACTTACAACAAAATACTTATTGTTGCTATTTTTATTTTTTTTTAGTTTTTTGTTCTGTTTTCTGCATTATTTATTTTTTGTTGTTTTTTGCTTTATTTTTTAATTCTTTTTGCTTTTAGTTTTAGAAAAATTATAAACTTTCTATTAGTGCCATTAGTTTTCAAATTTGGAAACTCTTTTTTTGTTTTCTTTGTTGCTTTATTTATAAACCGGTGTGAGCGCCCTTCGGTTGGCGAGGTTTTAAAATTCATAGTTTTCAAATGAACTCTGAAAAAGTTGGCATAGCATGTGCATGTACAAAACGGACAATGGTATCATACTCGTCTGTTACAAAGTTGGCATGTTATCATCATAATAGTTGCGGGAGAAAGTCTTCACTTTTTCTTCGCTTGTGTCATTTGCTTATTGCGCCGTAACCATGGATAATCTTCATCGTTTATCAGGATGCTTGGGTCAGCCTTGACTTTGAAGGGGGGAATTTCATGAAACTTTTCATACTCTTCAGACATGTCTGTCTTGCCCTCCACTCCCAGGATGTCCCTTTTTCCTGAAAGAACTATGTGGCGCTTTGGCTCATTGTATGATGTATTCGCTTCCTTATCTTTTCTTTTCCTCGGTCTGGTAGACATGTCCTTCACATAGAGAACCTGTGCCACATCATTGGCTAGGACGAACGGTTCGTCAGTGTACCCAAGATTTTTCAGATCCACTGTGGTCCTTCCGTACTGTGGGTCTACCTGTACCCCGCCTCCTGACAGATTGACCCACTTGCACTTAAACAAAGGGACCTTAAAATCTACTCCGTAGTCAAGTTCCCATATGTCTGCTATGTAACCATAATATGTGTCATTTCCATTGTCGGTTGCTGCATCAAAGCGGACACCGCTGTTTTGGTTGGTGCTCTTTTCATCTTGGTCAATCGTGTAAAATGTATTCCCATTTATCTCGTATCCTTTCCAAATCATTACAGTCGAAGATGGTCCCCTGGGGGGCAAGTACAGCTCATCACAAACAGTGCTGTCACCTCTGAGACGTGTTTCCAACCAACTGCTGAAAGTCCTGATCCTAGAGGGCATGCGTTCAGATCCTTGTAGGCACCGCGGTAGAGGATGCAGTCATTAGGGCATGCATGTATCTTCTCAACCTCCAATCCTAGAGGGCATACGACCTTCTTTGCTGCGTATGTACTATCGGGCAATTCGTTATCCTTTGGAAGCTTCTTCTTCATTATTTGTAGTAGCTTCTCAAATCCTTTATCAGGCACATCATTCTCTGCCTTCCACTGCAGCAATTCGAGTACGGTACCGAGCTTTGTGTTGCCATCTTCACAATTGGGGTACAACCCCTTTTTGTAATCCTCTAACATGCGATCGAACTTCAGCTTCTCCTTTTGACTTTCGCATTGTGTCCTTGCATCGACAATGACCCGGCGGAGATCATCATCATCGGGCACATCGTCTGGTTCCTCTTGATCTTCAGCAGCTTCGCCCATTGCAGCACCATCGTGCACATCGTCTGGTGCATCTTGATGTTCAGTAGCATCACCGTATTCAGGGGGCACAAAGTTGTCATCGTACTCTTCTTCCTCGCCGTCTTCCATCATAACCCCTATTTCTCCGTGCCTCGTCCAAACATTATAGTGTGGCATGAAACCCTTGTAAAGCAGGTGGGTGTGAAGGACTTTCCGGTCAGAGCAAGACTTCGTATTCCCACATATAGGGCATGGACAACACATAAAACCATTCTGCTTGTTTGCCTCAGCCACTTCGAGAAAATCATGCACGCCCTTAATGTACTCGGAGGTGTGTCTGTCACCGTACATCCATTGCCGGTTCATCTGCGTGCATTATATATAATTAAGTGTGTCAAAAATCATTACAGAACATCATGAATAGATAATTAAGTGACCAAATTAATAGAAGTTCATCATCACATAAAAACCAAAGTACATACATAGTTCTCATCTAACAACATAAAGCTCTGCAGAGCATCTAAATTAATTAAACCATACATTGAAACTATGTAAAACATTTCAATGCGAAAACAAATGCGATCATAATCGCAACCAAGGTAACAACTGATCCAACGGCATAATGATACCAAGCCTCGGTATGAATGGCATATTTTTTAATCATTCTCATCTTCAAGCGCATTGCATCCATCTTGATCTTGTGATCATTGACGACATCCGCAACATGCAACTCCAATATCATCTTCTCCTCCTTAAGTTTTTTTATTTTTTCCTTCAAGAAATTGTTTTCTTCTTCAACTAAATTTAACCTCTCGACAATAGGGTCGGTTGGAATTTCCGGTTCAACAACCTCCTAGATAAATAAAATCTATGTCACGTTGGTCGGCATAATTTTCATAAACAATAAATGAACCAATAGTTATGAAAAGATAATATATACCACATCCGAATCATAGACAGGACGAGGGCCGACGGGGGCGGATACCAAAACCATCGGCGCACTATATAAGATGCAATAATAAAAGTAAGAAAATAATACAAGTATCTATCTAAACAAACAAGTAATAATATTTTTCCTTTCAGAAAGAAGATAAGAACAAGAGGCTCACCACGGTGGTGCCGGCGATGAGATCGGCGCGGGTGATCGACGGCAGTGAAGACGGGGACGGGGCGTGACGGACCGCTAAACCTAGATAAATATTGAGGAAAATGGAGCTTGGCGGTCGAGCTTGGAGAGGAGAAACCTTAAGTAGTGTGGCTCGGGCATTCCATCGAACACCTTGTGTGCATAGGAGGTGAGCTAGAGCACCACCAAGCCCTCTCCCCCTCGGCCAGAAAAAACAGAGCAGTGTGCTCTGCTCTTGCGCGAGGGGCTATATATAGGCACCACTATTGGTCCCGGTTGGTGGCATGAACCGGGACTAAAGGTAACCCTTTTGGTCCCGGTTCATGCCACCAACCGGGACCAATAGTGGTGGGCCAGGAGCCAGGACCATTGGTCCCGGTTCGTCCCACCAACCGGGACCAAAAGGTCCGGACGAACCGGGACCAATGGCCCACGTGGCCCGGCCGGCCCCCTGGGCTCACGAACCGGGGCAAATAGCTCCATTGGTCCCGGTTCTGGATTGAACCGGGACTAATGGGCTAAACTGGCCTGGACAAAAGCCCTGTTTTCTACTAGTGTTTGCTGCAGATAATTAATCTCTCAGGTGTGGTTGAATTGACAACTTAGCTACTAATACCTTAAAATATTCTTTGGCTCCCCTTGTGTCGAATCTATAAATTTGGGTTGAATACTCTACCCTCGAAAACTATTGCGATCCCCTATACTTGTGGGTTATCAAGACCTTTTTCTAGCGCCGTTGCCGGGGAGCATAGCTATATTTTTTGAGTCACTTGGGATTATTATCAATTTATCACTATGAAGAATCTGAAGGATTCTAAGAGATTTTTCCCTCAAAGACAAGGGGAGGTAAGGAACTGCCACCCAGTTCTGCTTTAGATTCACCTTTTGTAATAAGTAAACTTGCAACACCACCACATGCTATCAATTCGGATATGTCGCATGTTATTGATGATGCTACTTCTGCTATGGATAATGCTTATGATGGTGCTAGTACCTTGCTTGATAATGATGATGTGCCACTTGGTGAATTTCCTGATAAAAAAAATTGCTAGAGTAATACAACATGATCTTGTTGAATCTGATGATGAGCTTGAAACTGAATCTATTGAAACACCTGCTAGAACTAGCCTTCCTAGATATGAATTGCCTAAAGTACCAGAAGGTTATGTTATGAAGTAGGAGACAACTAGAGATATTCTTGCTTGTAGGGATAGAGATGATCTAGAGAAATTATTATGCAAGTATAAAGAAATATCTGTGAATGCTAGAATGAAATATGATCCTAAGTTTGCTACTTCACCAATCTTAATTGATGATAAGGATTATGAATTCTCTGTCGAACCAGAGTTAATTACTTTGGTTGAATCTGTTCCTTTCCATGGTTATGAAACTGAAACTGTTGTGGCACATCTCACTAAGTTGAATGACATATCCTCCCTTTTTACTCATGATGAGAAAACTCGCTATTACTATATCCTCAAATTATTTCCGTTCTCATTAAAGGGTGATGCTAAAGCTTGGTACGATACTCTTACTCCTGGTTGTGTGCGTAGTCCCCAGGATATGATTTATTACTTCTCTGAAAAATATTTCCCTGCTCATAAGAAACAAGCTACCCTGCAGGAAATATTTAACTTTCTACAAATTGAAGAAGAGAGTATCCCACAAGCTTGGGGGAGGCTTCTCCAATTGCTTAATGCGTTGCCTGATCATCCTCTTAAGAAAAATGAAATACTTGATATCTTCTATAATGCTTCTAGGGATTTCCTAGATAGTTGTGCTGGTTGTGTTTTCAGGGAACGAACTATTGGGCAAGCTGAAGAATTATTGAATAATATATTGAAAATTTATGATGATTGGACTCTTCCTGAACCACCGCCTAAACCCACTCCGAAGAAGAGGGGTATATTATATCTCAGTCCTGAAGATATGCAAGAGGCAAAGAAATCTATGAAGGAAAAAGGTATTAAAGCCGAGGATGTTAAAAATTTACCTCCTATTGAAGAAATACATGGGCTTAATACACCACCACCATTACCTAAGGTTGTAGAGGTAAATTCTCTTATGAAGTTTAATGATAATGACAATCCTCACAATATGCACCCTAGCCAATTCCTTTATGGGTTTGAAAACTATATTAGAAAACAAGATCTCTTCAATGCAAATGTTATGAAACAGTTGAAATACAATTATGAAATGATTGCTCGCTTGAGTGACTTGTTATTTAGAATTTCAAATGATGTTAGAGGTGTTGGAAAGCATGCTTCTATGGTTCAAACTCAATTACAACAAGTTGCTAAATCCCAGAGAGAATTGCTCGATTAAATGAATAATAATATACATGACTTTGCTGTTAGAGTTGCAACTAGAGGAGGTAAAATGAATTAGGAAGCACTTTATCCTATGGGACACCCAAAAAGAATTGAACATGATTCACAGAGGAATAACACCACTGCACCTAGTTCTTTGAAAAAGAAAAAGAAAAATGATAGGACTTCACATGCTTCTAGTGAAACTGAAATAGAAAACCCTCCTGATAATGATAATGAAACTTCTATCTCTGATGCTGAAACTCAGTCTAGTAATGAACATTCACCTAATGACAATGAAAAAGATAATGCTGATGTTCATGAAGACTCTCAACCTAATAATAAAGAACCAGGCCATGATGTTGAGATAGAACCACCTGTTCATCTTGATAATCCATAACCTAAGAATAAAAGGTATGATAAAAAGACTTTGTGGCTAGAAAACACGGTAAAGAAAGAGAACCGTGGGTTCAAAACCTATGCCTTTTCCACCTAAGTCAACTAAAAAGAATGATGATGAAGAATTTGAATGCTTTGCTGAAATGCTGAGCCAGTCTTTTTGCGTACTCACTTGACTGATATCCTTAAAATGCCTCCTTATGCAAAGTATATGAAAGACATCATCACTAATAAGAGAAAAATACTAGAAGTTGAAATCTCCACTATGCTTGCTAATTATACTTTTAAAGATGGATTACCTAAAAAACTTGGAGATCCAAGAATACCAACTATACCTTGCTCCATCAAAAAGAATTATGTGAAAACTGCTTTATGTGATTTAGGAGCTGGTGTTAGTGTTATGCCTTACTCTTTATATAAAAGACTTGATTTGAATAAACTCACAGCTACTGAAATATCTTTGCAACTGGCTGATAAGTTAACTACCATACCTATTGGTATCTGTGAGGATGTACCCGTTGTTGTTGCTAATGTTACTATCTTGACTGACTTTGTTATACTTGAGATGCCCTACGATGACAACATGTTGATTATCCTTGGTAGACCCTTCTTGAATACTGCAGGGGCTGTTATTGATTGCAATAAAAGCAAGGTCACTTTTCATATAAATGATAATGAGCATATGGTGCACTTTCCGAAGAAACAATTCCAAGTGAATGGTATTAATATTGAAAAATCTTTGACAATCACTATTGGAAGTTTTCAAATACCTCTACCTACTGTCAGAAAGAAATATGAAATGCTTATTTTTGGGGACATTCATATCCCCATTGAGGTAACTTAGTGATTTACGAAAGATCTTTGGTTTCATGCTAATCAAAAGTGGTTGATAAGACTTGATCAACCTTATTAATGGATCATTTTTGAGCGGTATGAGGTTGATGAATTTAGTAAGCACTACCTTATGTCCCTACCTTTTTGTTTTCTGTTTTTATTAGTTAAATAAATTAAAATGCGATGTTTTGTCTATTTTCTGAATTTCTGTGCAATAAAAAATGACCCAAAAATAAAAGTTCTCAGAATGCTCTAAAAATTTAATACATTTTTAATGAATATTTTTGAATTTCTGGTGCAAATAATATCAGAGGGAGGTGCACCAGGTGGGCACAAAACACCTGGGCGTGCCAGGACCCCCAGGCGCGCCCTGGTGGGTTGTGGTCCCCACGTGGACCCCCTCACTTATCTCTTTACACCACATCATCACCTACCTCCAGAAAAAAAATCCCCATAGCTCTCTCTCTCTCTCTCTCTCTCTCTCTCTCTCTCGCGTTCTTGCTCTCAAGCCCATGGATTTCGATCTCTTTGCTCGAAGCTCCGTTTCCGAAACTGTTTCGAGGGATTGTTGCTTGGTATGTGACTCCACCCTTTGTCCAATTAGTTTCTATTTTTGTGGTTTATATTTTGAATAATTAGCTACTCTTGGTGCTGTTGTAGATGAGATCGCATGTTGAATTCTTAGAGTTCTAAGTAGTTTGAATGCTTGCTATGGCCTCTATGTATCCCTATGAGTAGTTGGTATCATTTTTGTGAAGTTTGTTGAGAAAATTTTGTGGGCTAATAAATTTCAGAATTTTGTTCATAGGAAAACCATTAATATCTTTAGGAAGTTTGGTTCTAAGAAGAACTCCAAGGGTGTTATTGGGGAGTCATCTGACAGTGATCTCCATCGTCGGAGGTTGGCGGAAGTATGGCCGTGCGAATGGCCGCACACCCCATTCATGGAAGAGACTGGAATCCTTCAGGAGTTCACACAATATGCTGCTAATGCCGGCCTCACCGACTTCATCACAGCTGAATGTGAATAGTATCATCTCCTCACAAACTCCTTTGTTCAAAGCTTTACTTTCTTTCATAGAAATAATCCTCCTGAAGTGCGATTTGATTTATATGCTGAAACCCATCAGATACCACTTATTGAATTTTGTAACATATGCATGATCCCTTTTGATGGGAGTTTAGTTGAGCCTAGGCCGGCAGAGTTTGAGGCCTTTTATCGTACTTTGACAGTGGGAGATGAGAGAGGGGTGTCGGCCGTCTCTACCACTAGCATACACTTTCCCGCCTTGCATTATTTTACTTTATTTATCGCTAAGTGTTTGCTTGCTAGGAAAAAATGGGTGCGCTCAGGGCACCAGACTTTGCTGTTTTACGTCGTGCACTAGAGGGTGATAACACTTATAGCTTGGGAGATATTGTGGCACGTTGCCTCCACATTAATAGGTCCAAGGGTTACATGTTGGGATTTTCGCTACTCGTTAGGTGGTTCACTTCGAGGTTGAGATACGCCTTCATGATTACCCTCTGACCAAGGTTTACCTAGACCGCGTAGCCATGGATCACCATTTTACTAATATCGAATCTCCTAACATCCCTGTTCCATATAAACTGGTTTTCAGCATCATTACTCGTGATGTTATTCCATTGCCTGCTCCTGCTTTGTTTAATCCTGTTGCCAGGGGCGGATATAGGATTATGCTTGCGGACATCATCGCCTACCGGAACGATCAGGCTACTGCAGAGGAGGAGGAAGAGCCTCAGCAGTGGGATCAGTGGATGCCCGCTCCTCAGTACCCCAACTACTACCCATGCTTCTTATTGATTACCAAGTTAGGCGAAAAGCCTAAGCTTGGGGGAGTACGTGTTTCTCACCGATATTATATTCATGTTCACTTATCGATGTTCACACTTTTTCATTGTTTCATCCATGCTTAATTTCATTTTATTTTTGCTTTCTTCTTGTGTGTTTGAAAAATCGTAGAAAAACCAAAAAATTAGTTTTAGTTAGTTTACTTTCTATGCATGCTTAGTTGTAGTACTAAAAAGAAAATCCAAAAAGACTTCCTTGTTCTTCTTTTGCTTGTTGGGAGCTTTCCCGTGTAAATAGTTTTTCTCGTTTTTGCTTTTCCCTTTTATTTGCTTGTTCAAGAAGACCAAAAACTACAAAAATATTTCAGTGTGTTTCTCTAAATTTCTTTTCTTTTTATTCGAGTTGTACCGAGGAGAAGACCACGATGAAAATGTTGAATGGCTCTCTTATGAATAATTATTGATCTAATAAAGAGCCCATTTTACCTTGTCTTCTCCTGTTGAATAGAATGTTTGCAGATTCCAGCTTGGTCCACGGAATTCTTGCACTATTATTATTTTCATATCGTTCGGTCGTGCAAGTGAAGACGATATTCGATGAACTGACCGTGGCAGAGAGAAACGGGTATGAACTTGACTTGTTCTGTTTGTGTAAATATGTTTAACCTAGTATCCATGATTCAGTCCATTATGATTAAACATGTTTGCAATGACAATTAGAGATTATAGTTTCTCATGCCATGCATAAGTAGCTAGGAGTGGATAATGATTTATCTTGGATATCAACATTGCATTAAAATGATTGTGATGTAGTATGATGATATGGTATCCTCCTCTGAATGTTCGAGTGGCTTGACTTGTGCTACCTCTTGAGCACTGCGTTGGTTTTCCCTTGAAGAGGAAAGGGTGATGCAGTAAAGAAGCGTAAGTATTTCCCTCAGTTTATGAGAACCAAGGTATTAATCCAGTAGGAGACCACGCGTGAGTCACCTCGTACCTACACAAACAAATAAGAACCTCACAACCAAAGCGATAAAGGGGTTGTCAATCCCTTCAGGCCACTTGCAAGAGTGAGATCTGATAGAGATAATAATAATAAGATAAATATTTTTGCTATTTTTATGATATAGATTGAAAGTAAAGATTGCTAAATAAAATTGATTGGAAACTTGTATGATGGAAAATAGACCTCGGGGCCATAGGTTTCACTAGTGGCTTCTCTCAAGATAGCATAAGTATTACGGTGGTAAACAAACTATTGTCGAGCATTTGATAGAAAAGCGAATAATTATGAGAATATCTAGGCATGATCATGTATATAGGCATCACATCTGCGAAAAGTAGACCGAAACGATTCTGCATCTACTACTATTACTCCACAGATCGACCGCTATCCAGCATGCATCTAGAGTATTAAGTTCATAAGAACAGAGTAATGCCTTAAGCAAGATGACATGATGTAGAGGGATAAACTCATGCAATATGATATAAACCCCATATTTTTGTCCTCGATGGCAACAATACAATACGTGTCGTTTCCCCTACTGTCACTGGGATCGAGCACCGCAAGATTGAACCCAAAGCTAAGCACTTCTCCCATTGCAAGAAAGATCAATCTAGTAGGCCAAACCAAACTGATAATTCGAAGAGACTTGCAAAGATGAACCAATCATACATAAAAGAATTCAGAGAAGAATCAAATATTGTCTATAGATAATCTGGATCATAGACCCACAATTCATCGGATCTCGACAAACACACCATAAAACAAGATTACATTGAATAGATCTCAAAGAGAATCGAGGAGAACTTTGTATTTAGATCCAAAGAGAGAGAAGAATCCATCTAGCTACTAGCTATGGACCCGAAGGTCTGAAGTAAACTACTCACACATCACCGGAGAGGCCATGGAGTTGATGTAGAGGCCCTCCGTGATCAATGCCCCCTCTAGTGGAGCTCCGAAGAAGGCCCCAAGATGGGATCTCTCGGGTACAGAAGGTCGCGACGGTGGAATTAGGTTTCCGTGGTGCTTCTGGATGTTTGCGGGGCACGTGGACTTATATAGGAGGAAGAAGTAGGTCGGTGGAGCAACGAGGGGCCCACGAGGGTGGAGGGCACGCCCCCTGCCTCGTGGCCTCCTCGATTGTTTCTTGACGCCCACTCCAAGTCTCCTGGATCATGTTTGTTGAGAAAATCATGTTCCCGAAGGTCTCATTCCGTTTGGACTTCGTTTAATATTCCTTTTCTGCGAAACACTGAAATAGGCAACAAAAACAGCAATTTGGCTGGGCCTCCGGTTAATAGGTTAGTCCCAAAAATGATATAAAAGTGTAAAATAAAGGGACATTTACATCTATGCCCTTAACTCGAACCCACTACTCAGTTTTGCCCCTAATTTTTAGGTATGCTCAGTTTTGCCCCTCCGCCGTTAGTTTCACTTATAGAAATGCCCTTCTCTGTCGTTATCGTCCTGTCAAAGGTCTTTGACCGTCCTAAAAAATAGCAAAAAAATAAAAAAAATATGAGTTTGGTGGGATCGAATATAGTCATGTCCGCAAGGCGCGTGCACATTTTCATGCCGTTCGGACACTCCGGGAGCTGTGTCAAAGGAAAACATAAATTTTGTACGCATGCGAGCAGTAAATTCAAAAAAAATAGAAAAAAAATCAAAAAAAATATGAAATTTCATGGGACTGAAGATATTCAGGTGCGCAAGATGGGTGCACGTTTTTGTTGTGTTTGGACATTGTAGGAGCTCGTGGAGAAAAAAACAAATTTTAGCTCAAAAAACTTTGAAAAAATGCACTATTTTGTTTTTTTCTCTAGAGCGCCCCGTACGTCATTTGATCACCAAAACTTGCAAGCACCTTGTGCACTCAAGCCTCTTTGACGCCAAATAAATTCAATTTTTTGAACTTTTTTGCTATTTTTTTCGAATTTACTGCTCATAGGCATAAATTATTTTTGTTTTCCTTTGCCACGAGCTCCCGGAGTGTCCAACCAACACAAAAATGTGCACGCGCCTTGCGGACATGACTATTTTCGATCCCACCAAATTTCATATTTTTTTAAATTTTTTTGCTATTTTTTTCTGGATGGTCAAAGTACTTTGACCGGACGGTAACGGCGCAAAAGGGCATTTCTATAAGTGACACTAACGGCGGAGGGGCAAAACTGAGCATACCTGAAAATTAGGGGCAAAACTGAGTAGTGGGTTCAAGTTAGGGGCAGAACTGAAATTGGCCCTAAAATAAAGGGACATTTACATTTTTGCCCCTAATTTGCGCCCACTCTCAGATTTACCCCTAATTTCAAAGCCTGCTCAAATTTGCCCCTCTGTCGTTAGGTGCACTTACAGAAATACCCTTCTGTGCCATTACCGTCCGGTCAAAGCAGGTCAAAGGGCTTTGACCATCCTGAAAAAAATAGCAAAAAAATTCTAAAAAATCTGAAAAAATTGTGGGATCAAAGATACTCAGGTTCGCAAGGTGCGTGCAAAGTTTCATGCTGTTCGTACATTCCAAGAGCTCGTGTAAGAGGAAAAACAATAAATATGTAAGCCTGTGAACAGTAAATTCAAAAAAATTAAAAAATATATGAATTTTTTTGGCATCAAAGAGGCTCGGGTCTGCAAGCTGCGTGCAAATTTTTGTTGTGTTTGGACATTGGAGGGGCTTGTGGAGAAAAAAACAAAATTTCGCTCCGGAACAAACTTGGGAAAAAATGACTATTTTGTTTTTTCTTTCTAGAACTCCTCGCATGTCATTTGATCACAAAAACTTGCAAGCACCTTGTGCACCAAGCTACTTTGATGCCAAAAAATTTCATATTTTTTTAATTTTTTTGTTATTTTTTTTTCAAATTTATTGTTCACAAGCGTGCAGATTAACTGTTTTTCCTCGCCACGAGCTCCTAGAATGTCCAAATAGCACAAAACTTTGCACACACCTTGGGCACATGAGTATCTTCGATCTCACAAAATTTTAGATTTTTAGATTTTTTTTGCTATTTTTTTAGGACGACCAAAGCTGTTTGACCGGACGGTAACGACGTAAAAGGGCATTTCTATAAGGGCACCTAACGGCGGAGGGGCAAATTTGAGCAGGCTTTCGAATTAGGGGTATATCTGATTAGGTGGTTTGAGTTAGGGACAGAAATGCAAATGGCCCTAAAATAAAGCCCATTAACATCCAAAACAGATAATATAATAGCATGGAGCAATCAAAAATTATAGATATGTTGGAGACATACCAAGCATCCCCAAGCTTAATTCCTGCTTGTCCTCGAGTAGGTAAATGATAAAAAGGAATTTTTGATGTGGAATGCTTTCTAACATATTTCTCAATGTAATCATTCTTTAATGTGGCATGAATGTTCAGATCTGAATGATTCAAGATAAAAGTATAATATTAACATAAAAATAATAATACTTCAAGTATACTAACTAAGAAATCATGTCTTCTCAAAATAACGTGGCCAAAGAAAGTTATCCTTACAAAATCATATAGTCTGGCTATGCTCTATCTTCACCACACAAAATATTTAAATCATGCACAACCCCGATGACAAGCCAAGCAAGTGTTTCATACTTTTGATGTTCTCAAACTTTTTCAATCTTCATGCAATATATGAGCGTGAGCCATGGATATAGCACTATATGTGGAATAGAATGGTGGTTGTGGAGAAGACAAAAAGGAGAAGATAGTCTCACATCAACTAGGTGTATCAACGGGCTATGGAGATGCCCATCAATAGATATCAACGTGAGTGAGTAGGGATTGCCATACAATGGATGCACTAGAGCTATAAGTGTATGAAACCTCAACAAAAGAACTAAGTGGGTGTGCATCCAACTTGCTTGCTCATGAAGACCTAGGGCAATTTTGAGGAAGCCCATCATTGGAATATACAAGCCAAGTTCTATAATGCAAAAATTCCCACTCGTATATAAAAGTGATAACATAGGAGACTCTCGATCATGAAGATCATGGTGCTACTCTGAAGCACAAGTGTGGAAAAAGGATAGTAACATTGTCCCTTCTCTCTTTTTCTCTCATTTTTTTATTTGGGCCTTCTCTTTTTTTGGCCTCTTTTATTTTTTTTATTTTTTTTCTTTTTCGTCCGGAGTCTCATCCCGACTTGTGGGGGAATCATAGTCTCCATCGTCCTTTCCTCACTGGGACAATGCTCTAATAATGATGATCATCACACTTTAATTTACGTACAACTCAAGAATTACAACTCAATACTTAGAACAAAATATGACTCTATGTGAATGCCTCCGACGGTGTACCGGGATGTGTAATGATGCATGAGTGACATGTATGAAATTATGAACGGTGGCTTTGCCACAAATACGATGTCAAGTACATGATCGTGCAAGCAATATGACAATGATGAAGCATGTCATAATAACAGAACGGTGGAAAGTTGCATGGCAATATATCTTGGAATGGCTATCGAAATGCCATAATAGGTAGGTATGGTGGCTGTTTTGAGGAAGCTATATGGTGGGTTTATGGTACCGGCGAAAGTTGCGCGATACTAGAGAGGTTAACAATGGTGGAAGGGTGAGAGTGCGTATAATCCATGGACTCAACATTAGTCATAAAGAACTCACATACTTATTGCAAAAATCTATTAGTTATCGAAACAAAGTATTACGCGCATGCTCCTAGGGGGATAGATTGGTAGGAAAAGACCATCGCTCGTCCCCGACCGCCACTCATAAGAATCTAAATAAATAAATCATGCTCCGACTTCATCACATAACGGTTCACCATACGTGCATGCTACGGGAATCACAAACTTCAACACAAGTATTTCTACTAATCCACAACTACCCACTAGCATTACTCTAATATCACCATCTTTATATCGCAAAACTATTGCAAGGAATCAAACATATCATATTCAGTGATCTACAAGTTTTATGTAGGATTTGATGACTAAATCATGCTCTAACTTCATCACATAACGGTTCACCATACGTGCATGCTACGGGAATCACAAACTTCAACAAGTATTTCTACTAATTCACAAATACTCAACTAGCATGACTCTATTATCACCATCTCCATATCTCAAAACAATTATCTAGAATCAAACTTCTCATAGTATTCAATGCACTTCTATGAAAGTTTTTATATTATTCCTAAAAGCAAATTTCCATGTTTTTCTAAAGGACTCTCAAAATAATATAAGTGAAGCATGAGAGATCAATTATTTCTATAAAATAAAACCACTGCCATGCTCTAAAAGATATAAGTGAAGCACTAGAGCAAAAACTATATGGCTCAAAAGATATAAGTGAAGCACATAGAGTATTCTAATAAATTTCAAATCATGTGAGTCTCTCTCAAAAGGTGTGTACAGAAAGAATGATTGTGGTAAACTTAAAATCAAAGACTCAAATCATACAAGACGCTCCAAGCAAAACACATATCATGTGGTGAATAAAAATATAGCTCCAAGTAAAGTTACCGATAGACGAAGAAAAAAGAGGGGATGCCTTCCGGGGCATCCACAAGCTTAGGCTTTTTGGTGTCCTTGAATTTTACCTTGGGGTGCCATGGGAATCCCCAATCTTAGGCTCTTTCCACTCCTTGTTCCATAATCCATCAAATCTTTACCCAAAACTTGAAAACTTCACAACACAAAACTCAAAATAGAAAATCTCGTGAGCTCCGTTAGCGAAAGAAAACAAAACACCACTTTAAGGTACTGTAATGAAATCATTATTTATTTATATTGGTGTTAAACCTACTGTATTCCAACTTCTCTATGGTTTATAAACTCTTTTACTAGCCATAGATTCATCAAAATAAGCAAACAACACACGAAAAACAGAATCTATCAAAAACAGAACAATCTGTAGTAGTCTGTAGCCAACACAAACTTATGGAACCCCAAAAATTCTAAAATAAATTTCTGGACGTGAGGAATTTATCTATTATTCATCTTCAAAAATAATTAACTAAATAGAACTTTCCAAATAAAAATGGCAGGAATTCTCGTGAGCGCGAAAGTTTATGTTTTTTACAGCAAGATCAAAAAAACTTTCCCCAAGTCTTCCCAACGGTTCTACTTGGCACAAACACTAATTAAACACAAAAAACACAACCAAAACAGAGGCTAGATAAATTATTTATTACTAACAGGAGCAAAAAGAAAGGAATAAAAATAAAATTGGGTTGCCTCCCAACAAGCGCTATCGTTTAACGCCCCTAGCTAGGCATAAAAGCAAGGATAGATCTAGGTATTGCCATATTTGGTATGCAATCCATAAGTGGCTATCATAATAGATTCATAAGGTAATTTAATTTTCTTTCTAGGAAAGTGTTTCATGCCTTTCCATAATGGAAATTGGAATTTAATATTCCCTTCCTTCATATCAATAATTGCACAAATCGTTCTAAGGAAAGGTCTACCAAGAATAATAGGACATGAAGGATTGCAATCTATATCAAGAACAATGAAATCTACGGGCACATAGTTTCTATTTTCAATGATGAGAACATCATTAATTCTTCCCATAGGTTTCTTAATGGTGGAATCTGCAAGATGAAAGTTTAAAGAACAATCATCAAAATCACGGAAACCTAGCAAATCACACCAAGTTTTTGGAATCGTGGAAACACTAGCACCCAAATCACACAAAGCATAACACTCATGATCTTTAATTTTAATTTTTGTTGTAGGTTCACACTCATCATAAAGTTTTCTAGGGATAGAAATTTCCAACTCAAGTTTTTCTTCATAAGATTGCATCAAAGCATCAACGATATGTTTAGTAAAAGCTTTATTTTGACTGTAAGCATGAGGAGAATTTAGCACGGATTGCAACAAGGAAATACAATCTATCAAAGAGAAATTATCATAATTAAATTCCTTGAAATCCAAGATAGTGGGTTTGTTGCTATTTAAAGTTTTAACTCTTCAATCCCACTTTTAACAATTTTTGCATCAAGATCTAAAAACTACGAATTTTTGGGATGCCTTGTAACTAAAGTTGACTCATCTCCAGTCCCATCATTATCAAGATTCATATTGCAAAACAAATATTTAATAGGCGACACATCAATCACTTTTAGATCTTCATCCTTATTATCATGAAAACTAGAAGAACACGCTTTCACAAAGCAATCTTTCTTAGCACGCATCCTAGCGGTTCTTTCTTTGCACTCATCAATGGTAATTATCATGGCTTTGAGAGACTCATTGATATCATGCTTAGGTGGAATAGATCTAAGTTTCAAAGAATCAACATCAAGATAAATTCTATCCACGTTCCTAGCCAACTCATCAATCTTAAGCAATTTTTCTTCAATCAAAGCATTGTAACTCTTTTGCGAAGTAATAAATTCTTTAATATTAGATTCAAAATAAGAGGGCATCTTATTATAATTTCCATAAGAATTGTTGTAGGAATTGCCATAAATATTAGAGGAATTACTAGGAAACGACCTAGAATTAAAATTACCTCTATTCGTGTTATTACCAAAATTGTTCCTACCAACAAAATTCACATCCATAGATTCATTGTTATTCTTAATCAAAGTAGACTAAGGCATATCATTAGGATTAGTGGGAGATGTGACGCCCCCACTTAATCATACACTAATCATACACGCAAACGTGTACGATCAAGATCAGGGACTCACGGGAAGATATCACAACACAACTCTATAAATAAAATAAGTCATACAAGCATCATAATACAAGCCAGGGGCCTCGAGGGCTCGAATACAAGTGCTCGATCATAGAAGAGTCAGCGGAAGCAACAATATCTGAGTACAGACATAAGTTAAACAAGTTTTCCTTAAGAAGGCTAACACAAATTGGGATACAGATCGAAAGAGGCACATGCCTCCTGCCTGGGATCCTCCTAAACTACTCATGGTCGTCGTCAGCAGCCTGCACGTAGCAGTAGGCACCTCTAGTGTAGTAGGAATCATCGTCGACGGTGGCGTCTGGCTCCAGGGCTCCAGCATCTGGTTGCGACAACCAGGTAGAAGGGAAAGGGGAAAAGAGGGAGAAAAGCAACCATGAGTACTCATCCAAAGTACTCGCAAGCAAGGAGCTACACTACATATGCATGGGTATATGTGTAAAGGGCCATATCGGTGGACTGAACTGCAGAATGCCAGAATAAAAGGGGGATAGCTAATCCTGTCGAAGACTACGCTTCTGGCAGCCTCCGTCTTGCAGCATGTAGAAGAGAGTAGATTGAGGTCCTCCAAGTAGCATCTCCAAGTGGCATCTCCAAGTAGCATCTCCAAGTAGCATCTCCAGTCGTATCTCCAAGTAGCATCTCCAGTCGCATCTCCAAGTAGCATCTCCAGTCGCATCTCCAGCATAATCCTACCCGACGATCCTCCCCTCATCGCCCTGTGGAAAAGCGATCACCGGGTTGCCTGTGGAACTTGGAAGGGTGTGTTTTATTAAGTATCCGATTCTAGTTGTCATAAGGTCAAGGTACAACTCCAAGTCGTCCTATTACCGAAGCTCACGGCTATTCGAATAGATTAACTTCCCTGCAGGGGTGCACCAACTTACCCAACACGCTTGATCCCATTTGGCCGGACACACTTTCCCGGGTCATGCCCGGCCGTGAAAGATCAACACGTCATAGCCCCACCTAGGCTCAACAGAGAGGCCAGCACGCCGGTCTAAACCTAAGCGCACAGGGGTCTGGGCCCATCGCCCATAGCACAACTGCACGTTGCGTACACGGCCGAAAGCAGAACTAGCCCCCTTAATACAAGAGCAGGCTTATGTTCCAATCCGGCGCGCGCCACTCAGTCGCTGGCGTCACGAAGTGCTTCGGCTGATACCACGACGCCGAGTGCCCATATCTTTCCCACGTAGTTGGTTAGTGCGTATAGGCTCGTAGCCAACTCAGATCAAATACCAAAATCTCGTTAAGCGTGTTAAGTATCCGCGAACACCGAACAGGGCCAGGCCCACCTCTCTCCTAGGCGGTCTCAACCTGCCCTGTCGCTCCGCCACAAAGATCCACTCGCGGGTGCTCCACTAGCTGACCCGACTTTAGTCTCCACATGTATCATGTATAAAGTATATAGTATATACCTGTGATCACCTCCCGAGTGATCACGGCCCGATAGTATAGCACGGCTGACGGACAAGAATGTAGGGCCACAGATGAATATACTAGCATCCTATACTAAGCATATAGGATTGCAGGTAAAGGTAACAACAGTAGTATCAAGGACAGGCTATGCATCAGGATAGGTATAACAGAAAGCAGTAACATGCTAAACTACTCTAATGCAAGTAGTATAGAGTAGAATAGGCGATATCTGGTGATCAAGGGGGGGGGGGCTTGCTTGGTTGCTCTGGCAAGAGAGAGGGGTCGTCAACTCCGCAGTCGAACTGGGCAGCAGCAGCGTCGGTCTCGTAGTCTACCGGAGAGAAGAGGGGGAAGAAACAATGAATACCATGTAAACATATGCATATCGATGCATGACAAGACAAGTAACGATGCTAGGCGTGCCCTAGCGTGGTATGAGGTGGTACCGGTTAAGGGGGGAAAACATCCGGGAAAGTATTCCCGGTGTTTCGCGTTTTTGAGCAGAGGAGCCGGAGGGGGAAAGTTGCGAGTTCGATAGGTTAGGGGGGTGTGGCGGACGAACGGACTGCTTATCCGGATTTGTCTCGTCGTTCTGAGCAACTTTCATGTTGAAAATATTTTAATCCGAGTTACGGATTAAAACATATGATTTTCTAAAGATTTTATTAATCTCTGAAATTTAATTAATTATCTAATCCAACATTATCCAGAATAGTAAATGCTGACGTCAGCATGACATCAAGGTGATGTCAGCAGTCAACGTTGACCATTGACCTGGTCAACCTGACGTGTGGGTCCAGTGGGACCCACCTGTCATTCTCTGTTTAGTTTAATTACAGATTAGTTAATTTAATTAGTGATTAGGTTAATCTAATCAGGATTAATTAACTTAATTAATTACTTAATTAATTAATTAATTAATATTCTAATTATTTTAATTATTATTTATTTATTTATTTAATATATTTATTTATTTTTTAATTCCTTTTTTAAACGTTCTGGGGTGGGGCCCCTTGTCAGTGGGCCAAAGGAGCCTATGCGGGCGTGCGGTTACGTGCGCCACCCGAACGAGCACTCGCCCGCAGGGCGGGACGAGGCCGCCGGGGCACCAACGGCGCGGCACGCCGGCGCGGCCAACCGGGGCCACGGCGGGCGAAGGCGAGGGGTGGCGCCGACGC
>NC_041380.1:76388357-76390161 GCF_002162155.2 Triticum dicoccoides | reverse complement strand
GATCCAGGGGAATCGGGGGAGGGAGTGGGGCGAGTGGGGGGGATTAGGGTTTCGGTCGGGTGGGGGTTAAGTGAGTGTGTGGGGGGGCCGGCTGGGCCGTGGGGTGGGCCAGCCCGTTCGGGAGGCTGAGGCCAGCTGGGCCACTTGGCCCAGCGGGGGGGGGGTGTCCTGTTTTCTGTTTTCCCTTTTTTATATATATTTTCTTGTCTCTTTTTATTTGTAGTTTCTTTTATTTTCAGTTTTATAAAATTACCACTAGTGCCTAATTTGTATTTACCAATAAACTAGTACGAGATTAATTCTTAACCCATAATAAAATAGTGTTAGCATTTTATAAATTCAATAGGCATTTGTTTAATTGTTTTCACTATTGTTTTAATTGTTTTAGGGCCTTTAAACATTTTATCAAAGTTTGGTTTCTCCACCATAATTACCTATGCATTATTTGGTTCACTCCGAACATTTAAATTTTAATATTTGAAAACTTTTATTGTTTGCTCGATTTTGAATTTGAAATTCGAACTAGGTTCCGAACTAACGCGAGTTTAACCACAGTAACCGAGGTGACGTGGCATCATTAGCGGGGATTACTGTAGCTTAATTACCCGGGCATCACAATTCTCCTCCACTACAAGAAATCTCGTCCCGAGATTTAAGAGGGGAGTAAGGGAAAAGTTCTGGTTACGATATTCTAACGGATCTTCTCGAAGAAGTTAATCCCTTTCGCTGGTGTCTTCAATCCTTTATTCCGATGCATCATGATAAACTTGTCATCATTTCTTCGGGAACTCCATCGTACTTACGAAAAGATAAGGGGCAGCTCACTACGACATAATGCTTTTGAGGCAAACAATCTGGGGTTAACCCATGAATTAGTATAAGATTATCTCTCGAGTTGAACATATGAAATACCTTGAGAGTAAGGTAGGAAGGTACCATAATAGGCTCCAAGCGGATAGATAGTTGCTCGAAGCCTGAACCAGAGTGAGAAAGGGGTTCAGAGTAGGGAGAGTAAGTATTGCGTCTGATACTAGAATAGATCACTAGGACAGTGGCCCGTGGATTACATACGAGTCCACGCGCGAGGAATAACTTTGGGAATAGGGGGTGTACAGGACAGTCAGGTTTCGATCCTGTGGAACTGTGGGTTATGGGCCCACCATGTGGTTTTTTTAGGAGCAGTGACATCTTTCACGGTCATGATAGCAAGGCATGTCAGAGAGTACCATGTCAGTTATGTCGGCATCAGCGTTGGTACCGAGGGCGAGGGACGAAGAGAACCACTTTCCTGCTCGTTGAACAAGGCGGACCAATAGGCAAGGTTCTCGTCCATCGGTGGCTACCGGAATGTCATCAACAATAGTAACAGGGTCTTACTGACAGAGCTGTACCTCGAGGTGTTTGCACAAGCAGTGGATTATTACTGCTTATATCATATAGATCATAGAAAAGGTTCAAACAAACCAATGGAAGGAAAATATGATCATCAGATTAAACAGAACAATGGAAGGGAAAATATGTTTAAACACATATTTCAAGGGGATATCCTTCCCAAGGACAAGCAGAGCAAGATATCCATGACAGGATATAAAGTAGAAAACCATTTAGGTAAGGGGGGAGGAATCTCATGATATTACCCATACCACGGTGTTAGGATAAATGATAAATAAAATTTAGCATCGTGCTTCAAATGTTCCTGTTGAAAATCGGAGTACCATTGACATGCTTCGAGATAGCATTGACATGGTCTTCAGGTGAAGATCAGACTTTGGAAACACGAAGGATCCATCAGGAATAACTTGTA
>NC_041380.1:76387132-76387737 GCF_002162155.2 Triticum dicoccoides | reverse complement strand
GCGCCGACCGGAGCGGGAGCGCGCGACAGCAGGGATGGGCGCAGGGGCGCTAGCCGAGATGGGGGAGCACGGGGCCAGCGTCGCCGGAGGGAGAGGAGGCCGGGGTTGGAGGCGAGGCGGCCTGGGGGGAGAGGGCGCGGCCACGGGCGCGAGGGCCACGGTGAGCGCGACGAGCGCGGGGAAAGGAGGAGACGGGGGCGGGACGGTCCGGCGCGGTTGGTGTCGCGCGTGCCCAGGGCGCGGCCGGCGCGTGCGGCCCACGGTGGGGTGGCAACGGCGTAACGGGGGGGATACGACGCCGGTGACGGAGAAGGGAGAGGAGGGAGCTCACGGGGGGGACTATAGGGCACTGGCAGCGGGCGTGACGGCGGTCGGGGAGGACCGGTGAGGAGGAGGACGAGGCGGCGGCGACGGTCGGTGACGGGGTGGTCCGACGTAGGCGAGCGGCAAGGTGCGGGGCGTCGGGGGCGTTGGCTGCCCCGACCGGATCCATGCAGGGTGGAGGGATGAGGGGGCGGGCACCGGCGACGACGCTAGGTGGCGGCGGGGTCAGCGCGGCGGCGAGCGGCGCAGTCGGCCCCGATCCAGGTTGGATCGTGGGGAAG
>NC_041380.1:76379367-76385658 GCF_002162155.2 Triticum dicoccoides | reverse complement strand
TGTACCTCGAGGTGTTTGCACAAGCAGTGGATTATTACTGCTTATATCATATAGATCATAGAAAAGGTTCAAACAAACCAATGGAAGGAAAATATGATCATCAGATTAAACAGAACAATGGAAGGGAAAATATGTTTAAACACATATTTCAAGGGGATATCCTTCCCAAGGACAAGCAGAGCAAGATATCCATGACAGGATATAAAGTAGAAAACCATTTAGGTAAGGGGGGAGGAATCTCATGATATTACCCATACCACGGTGTTAGGATAAATGATAAATAAAATTTAGCATCGTGCTTCAAATGTTCCTGTTGAAAATCGGAGTACCATTGACATGCTTCGAGATAGCATTGACATGGTCTTCAGGTGAAGATCAGACTTTGGAAACACGAAGGATCCATCAGGAATAACTTGTAGAATAAGTCTTACAATTTCCTCATGGATGAATGAATAACCTTGCTGAAAAGGAATCTATAATGATAGGTCCTCCAGCCGGGGGGGGGGTGCTAGGCATGACATCAGGTTACCGGGTCACCAAAGGATCAACATCATAACTCTCGGAAAGTTGTCCCAACCATCATATCTGACCGAGATTCATATCCAATTGGTGTCATGATACCTCAAACTCAGGGGGTCCGAGAGGAAAAGGTGCAACACAAACCGACGAAATGTCATTGCAAGATTCTCGAGGAATGAACTATGGGAGCGGGTTTCTGAAGCAATAGTTCATCATTAAACCAAGGAGGGGATGAGAAGGTGGCTGATGGGCTCAGCGACAATTCATCGAGAATTCCAAACGGATGGATTTCCACGTTAATGTGAACAAGAAGATGACATTTGTTAGATCAAATGATATAATGGGATATGGTCGAGGAAAACATACATAATTAAACATTGGTTGAACGGTGCACCCAAAATATGGGTTGGGTTGCAGGGCCAATGTTAGAATGGTGATTCAATTATCGAAAGACTTAGAATGAACTATCGCCCATTCACTTCAAAGCAATAGGGTTGCTAGAAGTTTTGAATTCACACGTCATAGCTCAATTGTCGGTATTCCGGTTGAAAACAATACGGGGACCAAGGAATGTACGAAGATGGAATGAAGTATTATGTTATCAAGAATTCTTAAGAGGTGGTGAAATTCTCACCACATTCTTGACAAAAAGAGATGGTAATACTTCCGAGGTAAGGAAGATCAACTGCTGGGTAGCAGGGATCTCAAGGTTTACACAAAACACGAACAAGTTGTGTTGAGCGAAAGGCAATACAGTGGTCGATGAGAACAGGAATCATCGAGGGGCAAGGATGGTATTACCCATCATGAATTCAATTGAATTCCTGGAAGAGCTCATAAGGTTGATGATGATCACGACACAATTGTCGAGAGATTTCATGCAGATGTAATCAATTAGCGATGACATCAAGTCGAAGGAATGATGAAGCAATAGGTTATTGGAACCACAGTTACGAAACAAACTCGAACTCAAGCTTGTTGTTTAAGGTGAAATGATATGATGAGGAAAATTCGACGTAAGCTTAGCTCATCGTAAAAATTACGCTCTGGGAAGAAGGACCAGGTAGCCCAGTTAAGATCGGCACGACAAGGATATAGCCAATCAGGCTAGGGATGACGTGATTGAGTTCAAACTCGTAAGTAATGAGGGTTACAAGAGTTGCTTAATCGCGATGCGGACTCGAGTCAGTTATCGGTGTCTTTGAGTGTTTAATAACTCCAAGCCCGTGAAAAAATTGGAACCAGTGGGAATGTAGCACTTGATGAAGAACTCATAAGATGTTATGCAGTTCCATGATAATCTCGAGATACCAGGGGGGTAATACTCGATGACAGACCAAAGTAGAGGTTGGACTGGGGGTATTGCTCTACAGAAGACAAGTGCTTAATCTTGCACGAGAAATGGTATTTAAAAGAGAACATGGTCGGAACCACGATTGCAAAAGGCCAGATCCCAGATATAAGATGAACTTATACCAAAGGAATAGTTATTATTTCAAGAATCTTCCATGATAGGATCTACATCGTGTCCATGGGCATGAACACAAAGGTTCAAGATCGACTCCCACTTTCTCAATGCATAACCTTCCATTCACTTCTCATTTTTCGGAGAAGTTGTAATGTTTAAACTTTATCTAGCAAAACACTGGAAGAGTATGACTCGTGAAAATTTTCGAGTTCACACATATTAAGGAGGGCATAGGTTCAACCCATCAAGGCATCTTAGGAATGTATACCATCAACTTCAGGGGTAAATAACTCAAGCTCGGAGGTAGAGCATGGTTGACAAAGCAGAGGATACAATTTACCAAAGGCATTATGTATCAGGGGAAGGTCTCACAAAGTTATTGAATATGAAGGATGCTGACGGATAAAATCCAACAATGGACCTGATGGTCCACAAGGGATCTGACGTGAGCATCGGTACTCAACTAGAGGAAGAAGAGTGCAAGGAGATCAAATTATAGAAACAACTGACTAACTCAATTGTCAAATGCAAAGGAATTATGATTCCAAATCAAGGGATCAGAAGCAATGCTCTGATTAGGGATTGATAAGTTGAATATCCTTAGGGTACAATCAACGACAATTGGATTGGTCGAGAACCAATTCCAGTTAAAAGAATGGCAGCTCAGCCGGAAAGGTAATTTATAAGGATCAATGATGTTTGCGGGTATTCGCAAACATATTGAGTCAAGACTCAAAATGATAATGACAAGGAATGTCAATAAGACTATGAGACTTATGGGACTAACCATAATGCAAGCAAGCAAGAATTTCAAGAGGAATAGGCTGCTCGGGATTTTCGGAAGATCGAATGGCATTTCGAAGACTTTTGTGAAATACATGAATCAACTGGGGATGAGTGGATACTCGATAAGTGCGAGAAATTATTTGAAGGGGTATTCATGTGGCAAAGAACTGCTAGGCAGTAGGCACAAAGTATTCTCGGAACAATAGAGAAAACTTTGGGGTATCTTGTAATAACAAGATCAATGGGGGATGATCGTATGAATGGCAAGTGTAAGTAGTTTTCCATACGGATTTATCGGTGGTCGGGAATAGCAAAAGTGATGGGCACAAAGTCTCGAGAGAATATCAAAGAGTATCTCTGAAATCTTCTGGTGCAGTCAGTGATCATCCGGACTGAAGGGCCCCTCCGGTAGAAGTATTTTCGAGAACCTAAAAGTTAGAATTTAGTAAAATCGTGTAACCCGAATAGAAGAGAGTTCAGAATCCTAGAGTAAAGGTCGAGGAGTAAAAGATCCTAATACCACCCAATGGCGACGTGGGCCCATGGTCCGCACAGCCAAGTTAGTAAAAGTTTTGTAAAGTCTAGACTCGACTTCGGCCAAGGAGTGTGGAAGGGGGATTCCTACAGGCAGTCGGCTCTGATACCAACTTGTGACGCCCCCACTTAATCGTACACTAATCATACACGCAAACATGTACGATCAAGATCAGGGACTCACGGGAAGATATCACAACACAACTCTACAAATAAAATAAGTCATACAAGCATCATAATACAAGCCAGGGGCCTCGAGGGCTCGAATACAAGTGCTCGATCATAGACGAGTCAGCGGAAGCAACAATATCTGAGTACAGACATAAGTTAAACAAGTTTGCCTTAAGAAGGCTAGCACAAACTGGGATACAGATCGAAAGAGGCGCAGGCCTCCTGCCTGGGATCCTCCTAAACTACTCATGGTCGTCGTCAGCAGCCTGCACGTAGCAGTAGGCACCTCCAGTGTAGTAGGAATCATCATCGACGGTGGTGTCTGGCTCCAGGGCTCCAGCATCTGGTTGCGACAACCAGGTAGAAGGGAAAGGGGAAAAGAGGGAGAAAAGAAACCGTGAGTACTCATCCAAAGTACTCGCAAGCAAGGAGCTACACTACATATGCATGGGTATATGTGTAAAGGGCCATATCGGTGGACTGAACTGCAGAATGCCAGAATAAAAGGGGGATAGCTAATCTTGTCGAAGACTACGCTTCTGGCAGCCTCCGTCTTGCAGCATGTAGAAGAGAGTAGATTGAAGTCCTCCAAGTAGCATCTCCAAGTGGCATCTCCAAGTAGCATCTCCAAGTAGCATCTCCAGTCGTATCTCCAAGTAGCATCTCCAGTCGCATCTCCAAGTAGCATCTCCAGTCGCATCTCCAGCATAATCCTACCCAGCGATCCTTCCCTCGTCGCCCTGTGGAAAAGCGATCACCGGGTTGTCTGTGGAACTTGGAAGGGTGTGTTTTATTAAGTATCCGATTCTAGTTGTCATAAGGTCAAGGTACAACTCCAAGTCGTCCTGTTACCGAAGATCATGGCTATTCGAATAGATTAACTTCCCTGCAGGGGTGCACCAACTTACCCAACACGCTTGATCCCATTTGGCCGGACACACTTTCCCGGGTCATGCCCGGCCGCGAAAGATCAACACGTCGCAGCCCCAACTAGGCTCAACAGAGAGGCCAGCACGCCGGTCTAAACATAAGCGCACAGGGGTCTGGGCCCATCGCCCATAGCACACCTGCATGTTGTGTACGCGGCCGAAAGTAGAACTAGCCCCCTTAATACAAGAGCCGGCTTACGTTCTAATCCGGCGCGCGCCACTCAGTCGCTGGCGTCAGGAAGTGCTTCGGCTGATACCACGACGCCGAGTGCCCATATCTTTCCCACGTAGTTGGTTAGTGCATCTAGGCTCGTAGCCAACTCAGATCAAATACCAAGATCTCGTTAAGCGTGTTAAGTATCCGCGAACGCCGAACAGGGCCAGGCCCACCTCTCTCCTAGGCGGTCTCAACTTGCCCTGTCACTCCGCCACAAAGATCCACTCGCGGGTGCTCCACCAGCCGATCCGACTTTAGTCTCCACATGTATCATGTATAAAGTATATAGTATATACCCGTGATTACCTCCCAAGTGATCACGGCCCGATAGTACAGCACGGCTGACGGACAAGAATGTAGGGCCACAGATGAATATACTAGCATCCTATACTAAGCATATAGGATTGCAGGTAAAGGTAACAACAGTAGTATCAAGGACAGGCTATGCATCAGGATAGGTATAACAGAAAGCAGTAACATGCTACACTACTCTAATGGAAGCAGTATAGAGTAGAATAGGCGATATCTGGTGATCAAGGGGGGGGGCTTGCCTGGTTGCTCTGGCAAGAGAGAGGGGTCGTCAACTCCGCAGTTGAACTGGGCAGCAGCAGCGTCGGTCTCGTAGTCTACCGGAGAGAAGAGGGGGAAGAAACAATGAATACCATGTAAACAGATGCATATCGATGCATGACAAGACAAGTAACGATGCTAGGCGTGCCCTAGCGTGGTATGAGGTGGTACCGGTTAAGGGGGGAAAACATCCCGGAAAGTATTCCCGGTGTTTCGCGTTTTCAGGCAAAGGAGCCGGAGGGGGAAAGTTGCGAGTTCGGTAAGTTAGGGGGGTGTGGCGGACGAACGGACTGCGTATCCGGATTCGTCTCATCGTTCTGAGCAACTTTCATGTTGAAAATATTTTAATCCGAGTTACGGATTAAAAGATATGATTTTCTAAAGATTTTATTAATCTCTGGAATAGTAAATGCTGATGTCAGCATGACATCAGGGTGATGTCAGCAGTCAACGTTGACCATTGACCTGGTCAACCTGACGTGTGGGTCCAGTGGGACCCACCTGTCATTCTCTGTTTAGTTTAATTACAGATTAGTTAATTTAATTAGTGATTAGGTTAATCTAATCAGGATTAATTAACTTAATTACTTAATTAATTAATTAATTAATTAATATTCTAATTATTTTAATTATTATTAATTAATTATTTAATATATTTATTTATTTTTATTTTATTTTTTTAATTCCTTTTTTAAACGTTCTGGGGTGGGGCCCCCTTGTCAGTGGGCCAAAGGAGCCTATGCGGGCGTGCGGTTACGGGCGCCACCCGAACGAGCACTCGCCCGCAGGGCGGGACGAGGCCGCCGGGGCACCAACGGCGCGGCACGCCGGTGCGGCCAACCGGGGCTACGGCGGGCGGAGGCGAGGGTGGCGCCGACGCGGCCAGTGGCGCGCGGGCGGGCGCGGTGGCGCGGCCGCAGGAGGAGGGAAGGGCGGAGACGAAGCGCACCGAGGCCGGAGCGGGAGCGGGCGACGGCAGGGATGGGCGCATGGGCACTGGCCGAGGTGGGGGAGCACGCGGCCAGCGTCGCCGGAGGGAGAGGAGGCCGGGGTTGGAGGCGAGGCGACCTGGGGGGAGAGGGCGCGGCCACGGGCGC
>NC_041380.1:76318377-76378831 GCF_002162155.2 Triticum dicoccoides | reverse complement strand
ATGAGTGTGTGGGGGGGCCGGCTGGGCCGTGGGGTGGGCCAGCCCGTTCGGGAGGCTGAGGCCAGCTAGGCCACTTGGCCCAGCGGGGGGGGGGTGTCCTGTTTTCTGTTTTCCCTTTTTTTTATATTTTCTTGTCTCTTTTTATTTGTAGTTTCTTTTATTTTCAGTTTATAAAATTACCACTAGTGCCTAATTTGTATTTACCAATAAACTACTACGAGATTAATTCTTAACCCATAATAAAATAGTGTTAGCATTTTATAAATTCAATAGGCATTTGTTTAATTGTTTTCACTATTGTTTTAATTGTTTTAGGGCCTTTAAACATTTTATCAAAGTTTGGTTTCTCCACCATAATTACCTATGCATTATTTGGTTCACTCTGAACATTTAAATTTTAATATTTGAAAACTTTTATTGTTTGCTCGATTTTGAATTTGAAATTCGAACTAGGTTCCGAACTAACGCGAGTTTAACCACAGTAACCGAGGTGACGTGGCATCATTAGCGGGGATTACTGTAGCTTAATTACCTGGGCGTCACAGGAGAACTCTTATTACAAAACAATTTCGTAAGTTCATCCATCTTTCCACTCAAAACATTAATCTCTTCAATCGCATGAAAAATTTTATTAGTAGATCTTTTGGTGTGCCATTGATAATAATTAACCATAATATTATCTAGGAGTTTAGCGGCTTCTCCTAAAATGATTTCCATAAAAGTGCCTCCCGCAGCCGAATCTAAAAGATTTCTAGAGGTAAAATTCAATCCGGCATAAAAATTCTGTATAATCATCCATAAATTCAAACCATCTGTAGGGCAATTATGTATCATTAATTTCATCCTCTCCCAAGATTGTGCAACATGTTCATGATCAAGTTGCTTAAAATTCATAATATCGTTTCTAAGAGAGAAGATCTTAGCGGGAGGAAAATACTTAGAGATAAAAGCATCTTTGCACTTATTCCATGAATCAATACTATTTTTAGGCAAAGACGAAAACCAAGCTTTAGCACGATCTCTAAGCGAAAATGGAAATAGCTTAAGTTTAACAATATCATTATCCACGTCTTTCTTCTTTTTCATATCACACAAATCAACAAAGTTATTCAGATGGGTAGCGGCATCTTCACTAGGAAGGCGAGAAAACAGATCTTTCATGACAAGATTTAGCAAAGAAGTATGAATTTCACAACATTCAGCATCGGTAAGAGGAGCAATCGCAGTGCTAATAAAATTTATTGTTGGTATTGGCAAAGTCACACAATTTAGTATTATGTTGAGCCATCGTGACAAGAAAGCAATCCAACACGTAAGCAAACAAGAAACAGGCAAAGGAAAATAGAAAAAGAGAAGGGGAATGGAAAAAGAGGGCAATTAAAATGGCAAGGGTGAAGTGGGGGAGAGGAAAACAAGAGGCAAATAGCAAATAGTGTAATGCAGATGATAAGAGTTGTGATGGGTACTTGGTATGTCTTGACTTGGCATAGATCTCCCCGGCAACGGCGCCATAAATCCTTCTTGCTACCTCTTGAGCACTGCGTTTGTTTTCCCTTGAAGAGGAAAGGGTGATACAGTAAAGCAGCGTAAGTATTTCCCTCAGTTTTTGGGAACCAAGTTATGAATCCAGTAGGATACCACGTGCGAGTCACCTCGTACCTACACAAACAAATAAGAACCTCTCAACCAACGCGATAAAGGGGTTGTCAATTGTTGGGGATCGTAGCAGAAATTTAAAATTTTCTACGCATCACCAAGATCAATCTATGGAGTAATCTAGCAACGAGGGGAAGGGGAGTGCATCTACATACCCTTGTAGATCGCTAAGCGGAAGCGTTGCAAGAACGCGGATGAAGGAGTCATACTCGCAGCGATTCAGATCGCGGTTGATTCCGATCTAAGCGCCGAACAATGGCGCCTCTGCGTTCAACACACGTGCAGCCCGGTGACGTCTCCCACGCATAGATCCAGCAAGGGGAGAAGGAGAGGTTGGGGAAGACTCCATCCAGCAGCAGCAAGACAGCGTGGTGGTGAAGGAGGAGCGTGGCAATCCTGCAGGGCTTCGCCAAGCATCGCAGGAGAATAGGAGGCCTTGGGAGAGGGGGAGGGCTGCACCAGAACTTGGGTGCGGCTGCCCTCCCACCCCCACATATATATAGGGCCAAGGGAGAGGTGGGTCGGCCCCCTCAGATCCAATCTGAGGAGGGGGCGGCGGCCAGGGGGGTTGCCTTGCCCCCCAAGGCAAGGGGGCGCCCCCCTTTAGGGTTCCCCTTAAACCCTAGGCGCATGGGCCCTAGGGGGGAGGCGCCCAGCCCACTAAGGGGCTGGTCCCTCACCACACACAGCCCGTAGGGCCCTCCGGGGCAGGTGGACCCTCCCGGTGTACCCCCAGAACCCCTTTGGTGGTCCCGGTACAATACCGGTAACCCCCCGAATTATTCCGGTGACCGTATGATGACTTCCCATATATAAATCTTTACCTCCGGACCATTCCGGAACTCCTCGTGACGTCCAGGATCTCATCCCGGACTCCGAATAACATTCGGTAACCACGTACATCTATTCCCTATAACCCTAGCATCATCGAACCTTAAGTGTGTAGACCCTACGGGCTCGGGAGTCATGCAGACATGGCCGAGACAACTCTCCGGTCAATAACCAACAGCGGGATCTGGATACCCATGTTGGTTCCCACATGCTCCACGATGATCTCATCGAATGAACCATGATGTCAAGGATTTAATCAATCTCGTATACAATTCCCTTTGTCTATCGGTACGATGCTTGCCCGAGATTCGATCGTCGATATCCTGATACCTTGTTCAATCTCGTTACCGACAAGTCTCTTTACTCATTCCGTAACACATCATCACGTGATCAACTCCTTGGTCACATTGTGCACATTATGATGATGTCCTACCGAGTGGGCCCAGAGATACCTCTCTGTTACACGGAGTGACAAATCCCAGTCTCGATTCGTGCCAACCCAACAGACACTTTCGGAGATACCCGTAGTGCACCTTTATAGCCACCCAGTTACGTTGTGATGTTCGGCACACCCAAAGCACTCCTACGGTATCCGGGAGTTGCACAATCTCATGGTCTAAGGAAATGATACTTGACATTAGAAAAGCTTTAGCATACGAACTACACGATCTTGTGCTAGGCTTAGGATTGGGTCTTGTCCATCACATCATTCTCCTAATGATGTGATCCTGTTATCAACGACATCCAATGTCCATGGTCAGGAAACCGTAACCATCTTTTGATCAACGAGCTAGTCAACTAGAGGCTTACTAGGGACATGGTGTTGTCTATGTATCCACACATGTATCCGAGTTTCCTATCAATACAATTCTAGCATGGATAATAAACGATTATCATGAACAAGGAAATATAACAATAACCAATTTATTATTGCCTCTAGGGCATATTTCCAACAGTCTCCCACTTGCACTAGAGTCAATAATCTAGTTCACATCGCCATGTGATTAACACTCACAGGTCACATCGCCATGTGACCAACATCCAAAGAGTTTACTAGACTCAATAATCTAGTTCACATCACTATGTGATTAACACTCAATGAGTTCTGGGTTTGATCGTGTTATGCTTGTGAGAGAGGTTGTAGTCAATGGGTCTGCAATATTCAGATCCCTATGTATTTCGCAAAACTTTATGTCATATCGTAGATGCTGCTACCACGTTCCACTTGGAGCTATTCCAAATTGTTGCTCCATTATGCGTATCCTGTATCTCTACTCAGAGCTATCCGGATAGGTGTTAAGCTTGCATCGACGTAACTCTTTACGTCGAACTCTTTATCACCTCCATAACCGAGAAACATTTCCTTATTCCTCTAAGGATAATTTTGACCGCTATCTGGTAATCCACTCCTAGATCACCTTTGTACCCTCTTGCCAGACATGTGGCAAGACACACATCTGGTGCGGTACTCAGCATGGCATACTGTATAGAGCCTATGACAAAAGCATAGGGGACGACCTTCGTCCTTCCTCTTTCTTCTGCCGTGGTCAATCTTTGAGTCTTACTCAACTTCACACCTTACAACTCAGGTAAGAATCCCTTCTTTGACTGATCTATTTTGAACTCCTTCAAAAACATGTCAAGGTGTGCGTTCTTTGAAAGTATCATCAGGCGTCTTGATCTATCTCTATAGATCTTGATGCCCAATATGTAAGCAGCTTTATCCAGGTCTTCCTTTGAAAATCACTCTTCAAACAACCGTTTACGCTTTCCAGAAATTCTACATTATTTCGGATCAACAATATGTCATCCACATATACTTATCAGAAATGTTGTAGTGCTCCCACTCACTTTCTTGTAAATACAAGTTTCTAGCAAACATTGTATAAACCTAAAAGCTTTGATCACTCCATCAAAGCATATATTTTGACTCCGAGATGCTTGTTCTAGTCCATAGAAGTATCGTTGGAGCCAGCATACCTTTTAGCATCCTTAGGATCGACAAAACTTTGATTGTATCACATACAACTCTTTCTTACGAAAACTGGTAAGAAAACTTGTTTTTGACATCCATCTGTCAGATTTCATAATCGAAAAATACAGCTAATGCTAACACGACGGGTGAGAAATTCTCATCGTAGTCAACTCCTTGAACTTGTGAAAAGACTCTTTCCCACAAGTCGATCTTTATAGACGGTAACATCACCGCCCACGTCCGTCTTCTTCTTACAGATCCATTTATCTCAATGGCTTGCCGATCATCGGGCAAGTCCACCAAAGTCCATACTTTGTTCTGATATACATGGATCTACTCGCGCATAGAAACTACGCATAGACCTAGCTCATGATGCCAGTTTTGGGGATCATAGAAGAAATTTAAAATTTTCTACGCATCACTAAGATCAATCTATGGAGTAATCTAGCAACGAGGGTAAGGGGAGTGCATCTACATACCATTGTAGATCGCTAAGCGGAAGCGTTGCAAGAACGTGGATGAAGGAGTCGTACTCGCAGCGATTCAGATCGCGGTTGATTCCGATCTAAGCGCCGAACAACGGCGCCTCCGTGTTCAACACACGTGCAGCCCGGTGACGTCTCCCACGCCTTGATCCAGCAAGGGGAGAAGGAGAGGTTGGGGAAGACTCCATCCAGCAGCAGCACGACGGCGTGGTGGTGAAGGAGGAGCGTGGCAATCCTGCAGGGCTTCGCCAAGCACCGCGGGAGAAGAGGAGGACTTGGGAGAGGGGGAGGGCAGCGCCAGAACATGGGTGCGGCTGTCCTCCCACCCCCACATATATATATAGGGGCAAGGGAGAGGGGGGCCGGCCCCTCAGATCCAATCTGAGGAGGGGGCGGCGGCCAGGGGGGTTGCCTTGCTCCCCAAGGCAAGGGGGCGCCCCCCTTTAGGGTTCCCCTTAAACCCTAGGCGCATGGGCCCTAGGGGGGAGGCGCCCAGCCCATTAAGGGGCTGGTCCCTCTCCACACACAGCCCATAGGGCCGTCCGGGGCAGGTGGACCCTCCCGGTGGACCCTCGGAACCCCTTTGGTGGTCCCGGTACAATACCGGTAACCCCCCAAATTATTCCGGTGACCGTATGATGACTTCCCATATATAAATCTTTACCTCCGGACCATTCCGGAACTCCTCATGACGTCCGGGATCTCATACGGGACTCGGAATAACATTCGGTAACCACGTACATCTATTCCCTATAACCCTAGCGTCATCGAACCTTCAGTGTGTAGACCCTACGGGCTCGGGAGTCATGCAGACATGGCCGAGACAACTCTCCGGTCAATAACCAACAGCGGGATCTAGATACCCATGTTGGTTCCCACATGATCCATGATGATCTCATCGGACGAACCACGATGTCAAGGATTCAATCAATCCCGTATACAATTCCCTTTGTCTATCGGTATGATACTTGCCCGAGATTCGATCGTCGGTATCCAGATACCTTCTTCAATCTCGTTACCAGCAAGTCTCTTTACTCGTTCCGTCACACATCAACCCGTGATCAACTCCTTAGTCACATTGTGCACATTATGATGATGTCCTACCGAGTGGGCCCAGAGATACCTCTCCGTTACATGGAGTGACAAATCCCAGTCTCGATTCGTGCCAACCCAACAGACACTTTCGGAGATACCCATAGTGCACCTTTCTAGCCACCTAGTTACGTTGTGACGTTTGGCACACCCAAAGCACTCCTACGGTATCTGGGAGTTGCACAATCTCATGGTCTAAGGAAATGATACTTGACATTAGAAAAGCTTTAGCATACGAACTACACGATCTTGTGCTAGGCTTAGGATTGGGTCTTGTCCATCACATCATTCTCCTAATAATGTGATCCTGTTATCAACGACATCCAATGTCCATGGTCAGGAAACCGTAACCATCTATTGACCAACGAGCTAATCAACTAGAGGCTTACTAGGGACATGGTGTTGTCTATGTATCCACACATGTATCTGAGTTTCCTATCAATACAATTCTAGCATGGATAATAAACGATTATCATGAACAAGGAAATATAACACTAACCAATTTATTATTGCCTCTAGGGCATATTTCCAACATCAATCCCTACACGGACACTTGCGACAGTGAGATCTGATAGAGATAATAATAATAAGATAAATAGTTTTGGTATTTTTATGATATAGATTGAAAGTAAAGATTGCAAAATAAAATAGATTGGGAACTTGTATTATGGAAAATAGACCCGGGGGCCATAGGTTTCACTAGTGGCTTCTCTCAAGATAGAATAAGTATTACAATGGGTAAAAAATTACCGTCGTGCAATTTATAGAAAAGCGAATAATTATGAGAATATCTAGGCATGATCATGTATATAGGCATCACGTCCGCGACAAGTAGACCGAAACGATTCTACGTGTACTACTATTACTCCACACATCGACCGCTATCCAGCATGCATCTAGAGTATTAAGCTCATAAGAACAGAGTAATGCCTTAAGCAAGATGACATGATGTAGAGGGATAAACTCATGCAATATGATATAAACCCCATCTTTTTATCCTTGATGGCAACAATACAATACGTGTCGTTTCCCCTACTATCACTAGGATCGAGCACCGCAAGATTGAACGCAAAGCTAAGCACTTCTCCCATTGCAAGAAAGATCAATCTAGTAGGCCAAACCAAACCGATAATTCGAAGAGACTTGCAAAGGAAACCAATCATACATAAAAGAATTCAGAGAAGAATCAAATATTTTTAATAGATAATCTAGATCATAAACCCACAATTCATCGGATCTCGACAAACACATTGCAAAAGAAGATTGCATCCAATAAATCTCCAAGAGAATCGAGGAGAACCTTGTATTGAGATCCAAAGAGAGAGAAGAAGCCTGATGCGTCTCCAACGTATCTATAATTTTCGATTGCTCCATGCTATATTATCTGCTGTTTTGGACATTATTGGGCTTTATTATCCAATTTTATATTATTTTTGGGACTAACCTATTAACCGGAGGCCTAGCCCAGAATTGCTGTTTTTGCATGTTTTAGGGTTTCGAAGAAAAGGAATATCAAACGGAGTCCAAACGGAATGAAACCTTCGGGAATGTGATTTTCTCAACGAACAAGACCTGGGAGACTTGGACCCTACGTCAAGACACAAAAGGGGAGGCCACGAGGTAGGGGGCGCGCCTACCCCCCCAGGCGCGCCCTCCACCCTCCTGGCCCCCCTGTTGCTCCACCGACGTACTCCTTCCTCCTATATATACCTACGTACCCCCAAATGATCAGATACGGAGCCAAAAACCTAATTCCACCACCGCAACTTTCTGTATCCCCGAGATCCCATCTTGGGGCCTGTTCCGGAGCTCCGACGGAGGGGGCATCGATCACGGAGGGCTTCTACATCAACACCATAGCCTCTCCGATGAAGTGTGAGTAGTTTATCTCAGACCTACGGGTCCATAGTTATTAGCTAGATGGCTTCTTCTCTCTTTTTGGATCTCAATACAATGTTCTCCCCCTCTCTTGTGGAGATCTATTTGATGTAATCTTCTTTTTGCGGTGTGTTTGTTGAGATTGATGAATTGTGGGTTTATGATCAAGTCTATCTATGAACAATATTTGAATCTTCTCTGAATTATTTTATGTATGATTGGTTATCTTTGCAAGTCTCTTCGAATTATCAGTTTGGTTTGGCCTACTAGATTGATCTTTCTTGCAATGGGAGAAGTGCTTAGCTTTGGGTTCAATCTTGCGTTGTCCTTTCCCAGTGACAGTAGGGGCAGCAAGGCATGTATTGTATTGTTGCCATTGAGGATAACAAGATGTGGTTTTCATCATATTGCATGAGTCTATCCCTCTACCTCATGTCATCTTGCTTAAGGTGTTACTCTATTTTTAGATTAATACTCTAGATGCATGCTGGATAGTGGTCGATGAGTGGAGTAATAGTAGTAGATGCAGGCAGGAGTAATTTGTTCATACCTAAATATTCTCATAACTATTACTCCACTGACTTGGACCCTGGATAGTTATGAGAATATTTAGGTATGAACAAATTATTCCTGCCTGCATCTACTACTATTACTCCACTCATCGACCGCTATCCAGCATGCATCTAGAGTGTTAATTTAAAAACAGAGTAACACCTTAAGCAAGATGACATGATGTAGAGGGATAGACTCATGCAATATGAAGAAAATCCCATCTTGTTATCCTCGATGGCAACAATACAATACGTGCCTTGCCTCCCTTACTGTCACCGGGAAAGGACACCGCAAGATTGAACCCAAAGCTAAGCACTTCTCCCATTGCAAGAAAGATCAATCTAGTAGGCCAAACCAAACTGATAATTCAAAGAGACTTGCAATGCTATCCAATCATACATAAAAGAATTTAGAGAAGATTCAAATATTATTCATAGATAGACTTGATCATAAACCCACAATTCATCGGTCTCAACAAACACACTGCAAAAAGAAGATTACATCGAATAGATCTCCACAAGAGAGGGGGAGAACATTGTATTGATATCCAAAAAAGAGAGAAGAATCCATCTAGCTAGTAACTATGGACCCGTAGGTCTGAAGTAAACTACTCACACTTCATCGGAGAGGCTATGGTGTTGATGTAGAAGCCCTCCATGATCGATGCCCCTCCGGCGAAGCTCCGGAACAGGCCCCAAGATGGGATCTCGTGGATACAGAAAGTTACGTCGGTGGAATTAGGGTTTTGGCTCCATATCTGATCGTTTGGGGTACGTGGGTATATATAGGAGGAAGAAGTACGTCGGTGGAGCAACATGGGGACCACGAGGGTGGTGGGCGCGCCTAGGGGTGGGGGGGTAGGCGCGCCCCCTACCTCGTGGCCTCCCGTTACGTGGCTTGATGTAGGGTCCAAGTCTCCTGAGTTGTATTCGATGAGAAAATCACGTTCCCGAAGGTTTCATTCCGTTTGGACTCCGTTTGATATTCCTTTCCTTCAAAACCCTAAAACAGGCAAAATACAGCAATTCTGGGCTGGGCCTCCAGTTAATAGGTTAGTCCCAAAAATAATATAAAAGTGGATAATAAAGCCCAATAATGTCCAAAACAGTAGATAATATAGCATGGAGCAACAAAAATCATAGATACATTGGAGACGTATCACTAAGGGAGAAGCATCGCAATACACTTGGAAATCCTTGCATATATCCGGCAGAATCATCATTGGTCTGTAACCAAACGTTTCTTCAACTCCTGAAAACTTGCCTCACATTCATTTGTCCATTTGAACTTAGTGTCTTTCTTCAACAACTCCGTCATGGGCTTCACAATCTTGGAAAAATTCTCGATGAATCTCCGGTAGTATCCCGTGAGTCCAAGAAAACTGCGGATCTCTCCAACTGAGGTGGGTTCTAGCCAATCAGTGACGGACTGGACCTTGGTGTGATCTACTGCTATACCTTCTCCTGATATAACATGACCAAGAAATCCAACTTCTTTCAACCAAAACTCACACTTGCTAAACTTGGCATATAACTGATGTTCCCTGAGCTTCTCGAGAACTAATCGCAAGTGCTCCTTGTGTTCCTTTTCATTCTTCGAGTATACCAAAATATCGTCAATGAAAACCACAACAAACTTATCCAAGAACTCCATGAACACTTTATTCATCATACTCATGAAATAGGCGGGGCATTAGTCAATCCAAATGACATGATAGTGTACTCATATAGCCCGTACCTTATGGTAAAGGATGTCTTAGGTATATCATTTACTCGGATCTTCAGCTGGTGGTATCCTTATTGCAGATCGATCTTGGAAAATACTTTAGCTCCTTGCAGCTGGTCAAAAATATCATTGATCATCGGTAGTGGGTACTTGTTCTTGATCGTCACTTCATTCAAAGCACGATAATCAACAACCATTCTCAAGGATCCCTCCTTCTTCTCAACTAAAAGCACTGGGGCTCCCCACGGTGACGAACTTCGTCGAATGTAACCTTTCTCCAATAACTCCTTAATCTGCTTCTTAATCTCCTCCAGATCATTTGCGGGCATCTGGTATGGTCTCTGTGGTATTGGTCCGGTGCCTGGCAACAGCTCTATCAAAAACTCAATGTCTCGATCCGGCAGCATGCCTGGTAGTTCCTCTGGAAATACATCTGGATAATCCTTCACTACAGGCACTTCCTCCTGAACAACTCCTGAGAGGGAATTTACTTGGGTTCTCCTTGGCTCATGCCTGGATACATACTTAATCCTTTTTCCCTCCGGGGTGGTGAGAAAAATTGACTTACTAGCACAGTCAATGTTCCCTCCATACTTCGATAACCAATCCATGCGTAGTATTATATCCAATCTTTGTGACTCCAAAATTACTAGGTCAGAGGGGAAAACATGGCTACCAATGGTTAACGGTAACCGATTACACCATCGGCTGGCCATATACTATGCTCCTGGCAAGCTTACTAGCATGGGTGTCCTAAGGGCTAAAGTGGGTAACTTAAACTTGTCCATGAATCCCCTTCAAATCTATGAATGCGATGCACTAGTATCGAAAAGAACGATTGCAGTAAATGACTTAACCAAAAACTTACCTATAACCGCATCTGGCTGCTTTTCAACCTTCTCCACGTTAACGTGGTTCACCTGTCCCCTATTGAAAGGGTAGGGCTTCTTCCCAGAGCTTCCATTGCCATTTCCATTCTTGGCTTCAGAACACTCGGTGGAGTAGTGTCCAGTCTTCCCGCACTTGAAACAAGTAATGTGATTTAGATCCTTCTTGGCGAGCATAGCTGGGTTGGAACGGTTCTGGCTGCTACTTCCTCCATTTCCATTCCCATTCTTGGGGCCACTGTGGTTATATGAACTTCCTCCATTGTGGGTATGGCCTCCATGGTTATGGGTGTAACCTCCGGAGTTAGGGGGTAAAGCGAGGCTTCTGCTGAGCTCCAGAATTGTACTTCACATGTCCATACTTCCGTTTGTGGCTCTCTATCTGATGTTGTTTGCTTTCAGTCATAAGGGCCCGGTCTACCAACTCCTGGTAGTTAGTGAATCTTGCCACCATCAACTACGTACTCATCTCATCATTCAGCCCTTCCATAAACTTCTCCTGCTTTGCGGCATCTGTGGCCACATCATCCGGGGCATAGCGGGCTAACTTGCTAAAATCATCTACGTACTGCTCCACAATACGGTTTCCTTGGCGTAAGTTCCGAAACTCATGCTTTTTCATATTCATTGCTCCTGTAGATACATGGGGTGTGCGGAATGATTGCTGAAACTGGTCCCATGTGACATTAGCTATGAGAAAGTGGTTGTCTAATTCTCCCACCATGAGGCTGCGGGTCCATCCAGTTGGTGTGTGGCAAAGTGCACCTTCTCCATATCTGTGCAACCTGTAGTGGTCAACTCCCTTCCAATCCTACGTAGCCAGTCATCAGCAACAATCGGCTCGGTGCTACTGGAAAACACCGGCGGATTCAACCTTAGAAAACAGGCTAAGTTGTCCACTGGAGGTGGTGGTGGTGGGTTGTTGTTATTGTTATTGTTATTGTTGTTGTTGCCTTGGTTCTGGACTAGTAGTTGCATCAGGGCATTCTGCTGTTGGATCAACTGAGTGAGCTCTGGTGGGAAAACAAATCCGGGGTCACGTCTCGGAGGCATCTGATGGGTTTAGAGGGGAGAGATTAGAATAGAGTGAGGTCTAGTGAGAAAGCACTACCCATATGCACATGAGACAAACACATTCATATCACACCATTCAATTCAAACAAGGGCATACAATCAATCTAGCTACCGTTATAAAATACTCAGGCTACTACTATATACATGGGGGAAATACTACTAATAATATTGTGGTCATCTAGAAATTTTGATCGGTGGAAGACTCCATAATATCTACTCCAGCTTCGTCTTCGTAATCATCATCACTACTGTCGGGGTCGGAGTCGGTGTCGTCGATGATGATGTAGTCCTTGGGATGGTCGTCATCTCCTCCTAGCACAGTTTCTCCCATGAATACTCCTAGCTTCCTTGTCAGGTCATCATTCTTTTCTACTAGTATTGTGATTTCCTCCTCATATCCATCGCGTGTAGACTTGAGTTCCTTTTCAAGCTCCATGTTCCTAGTCATCAACTTCTTCAGATCTATCATGCTTGCGCACATTTGGTTCTCCTAGTGACGAATGTGATGGTTTAACTCCTGGATGAAGGCTGCAATGGACCTATCCCTCCTGGTGATGATCATCTCCCATTGCTCATCTCGGCGCCCACATATCTGGTAGATTGTGTCCTTAAGATCCTTGTGATAAACTTCGCCAATGCGTCACATGGCGATGTGGGCTGCCATGCTCTTTCCTAGACTCCAGGTTGGTGCATCAAAAGAAAACTCTATGGGCTGAGTAATTGGTGTGAATGTCCTTCCTGGAACTTCAAATCGAATCATCCAACGCTCCACTTCTGGTAAAGTGGCGTTGTAGGTCCCAATGAAGTTTGGTATTCCAATGTTCAGGTACCTAGTGACTTCCTTCAAGTGTCGTCCAAAAGGTGTGTCTTCATGCGGTTGTGCAAACTTGTTCCTTGGGTCCGCCATCTATAGAGTGGAAAATAGAGAGGAGTCAGAAATGAGTAGAAAAGAGTAACCTATGGCTTATATTAGTGGTCGTGTCCTACAATCAGCGTGTGCTCTGATACCATCTTGTAGCGATCCGACCTCAGACGGTCAAATCTCTGTGCATAAGTGTCATCCCTGGATCGATAATGCTGACACACACATTATTTCGAAGGATTTATAACAAAGTTGCAATCACACACTTCTACATCAAATATCTTATAAGAGAGTACTTAATACAGTAATATGGCTTAAGGGCATCTAAATACGATAACAGGGGAAGGCTTGGAAGATAAAGTGAGTCCATCAACTCCAACAGCATAGCTGAGTGCACTACAACGACCTAGCGCACCTTACTCTTCGTCTAAAAAGTCTGCAACATAATATGTTGCAGCTCGAAAATGGGTCAACACATGTAATATGCTGGCAAAATAACACTGTAGAGCAAAAGAACAAGTAATAGCTACATCTATATGCATATTTGGCTGGTGGAGACTCGACAGTTATAATGTTTTTGCGTAAAGCCAATTTCCCCTACAACAAAGGAATATATTTTGTTTAACTATCATGGTAGTTGATAAACATTGAGAAGGTTCCTCCAACTCAATCCCAATTAGTCAGTATTAACAACCCAACAAATTAATTTAGAGTGATGAGATCAACATGACAATCCAAGAACTAGATACTCAAGATGTCCATAACCGAGGACACGGCTAACTATGATTAGTTTGTACACTCTACAGAGGTTTGTGCACTTTTACCCACAAGACTTGATCTCCTCCATTGAATTTCTCACACTACATGGTGTTTGAGAAATGGATGACCGAGACACAGTCTTTCAGAAGCACTAACTCTTTACTCTGGGTAGACTGTACCACCTACATCCCCTACATCTGTTAGCCTATCACTGAAAGAGGTCACACAACATACTCAACTCCAGAGCCCATAATGGCTTGTGGCTGCACACGGAAGTTTCTAGCATGAATAATCTTATGATCCCTTTGAGCCTGGGTGGCGAACCGTAGGATGATCACACGGGTACTCCGGGATATCCTAGGACAACACTGGATTCTCCAGTAGCCCGCTGCCAATCCGCCCAGATGTATATTTAAGTATCCGCCTTAAGTTAACAATTAATGAAAAATCTCACATCTGTCATGGATACACTCAAACCCGGTCCACGTCTACGAGCATAGCATAGCAGTATAAGCATAACGTAGAAATAACTCCAAGGGTTTGATAATAAAAGGGCGATAGGTTCTATCTCATCATTTACTTCCCAATACTGACATGTTAAGAGATCCTACTCATGCAATGTTTGAGGGTAGAAACTAATGCATAAAAACTTGGTGATAAAGAGGTATGATCAAAGTGTTACTTGCCTTGCTGACGATCTGCAAACCCTAGAGACTCGTAGTACCACGCTTCGCACTATGGGTATTCTATCGCAAACAAACAATAGCATACATAAGAAATCAAGCATAGATGCAATGGTAAAACTCAATTAAGAAAATCCAAATATGAAAGTTCAACTGAAGAGCTTCAAATTACAAAAAGAATCAATCAAATCGGAGCTACGGAACTGAAACTAAGATCAAAATAACTTCGAATTCAAATCTGCTTGATACCAAATTTTAATTTGTCAAAACCATGATCAAGTTGATTAACTGGAAAGAGGGCTTTGAGACAAAGATTTTGGCGTTAGTTTCACTAGATTTGGATGAACGGTTGAAAAGTTGCGAGGGTTTGAAGATCAGGGGCTAATCTGCATTAAAAATAATCGCGGATAGGTCCCTGGTGAAAATAAAAAGAAAAAGACTACGGCGTGAACGTCCGCTAACAGAGGCAAATGAACGAATGCGTTTGTTACAAGAACTAAACGAATGAACGTTCATAAATTAGAACTAACCGAAGAAAACCGAGAAAACCGATCTACTCGAAATAAAACCGGACCTAGGGTTTACCAGAAAACCAGAAAAAAAACCGGCAGCGGTGCGACGATACCGGTGAACGGGCGGAGGCGTTAGTCGGCAGTGGCGCGGCGGAGGTGAGACGGCGGCGGCTTTGAGCTGGGGCGGCTTGGGGCTAGGGCGGCTTAGGCCTCACCTTATAAAGGGGTTGGGCGGGACGTGTCCGGCTCCGGCACGACCCATAGTCGGTTCACATTTTTTTAAAATAATTCCACCAAAGAAAATCATAAATAAATATAAAAAATTCTAAAAAATGCCAAAAACAATTTTCATCGTCTAAATAAAATATTTAGAACAAAGTGAACATTTTTCTAGCCTAAAATGCAATTTTGAAAAATGCATATTTTTTCTAATTTAAATAAAATAGCAAAAAAATCAAAATAAAATATTTATTTGATTTTAACTTTTTCCTCCAATATTTCTTTTATTTTGGAGAAGTCCTTTTATCTCCTCTCTATTATTTTTATACTAGAAATTGTGACACCCCCAATTTGACCGTACACTAATCATACACGCAAATGTGTACGATCAAGATCAGGGACTCACGGTAAGATATCACAACAGAACTCTACAAATCAAATAAGTCATACAAGCATCATATTACAAGGAAGTGGCCTCGAGGGCTTGAATACAAGAGCTCGATCATAGACGAGTCAGCGAAAGCAGCAATATCTGAGTACATACATAAGTTAAACAAGTTGCCATAAGATGGCTAGCACAAACTGGGATACAGATCGAAAGAGGCGCAGGCCTCCTGCCTGGGATCCTCCTAAACTACTCCTGGTCATCGTCAGCGGCCTGCACGTAGTAGTAGGCACCTCCAGTGTAGTAGGAGTCATCAGCGGCGGTGGCGTCTAGCTCCTGGGCTCCAACGTCTGGTCGCAACAACCGGATATAGAAAGGGGAAAAAGGGGGAGCAAAGCAACCATGAGTACTCATCCAAAGTACTCGCAAGCAAGGAAAGTCGGGTCGGCTCGTATAGTACCCGCGAGTGATTCTAGTGCGGGGGGTTGAAAGGACAGGTGGTTCCATCCCGGTAGTGGTGGGCCTGGGTTCCCGATGGCCCCTGACTGTTACTTTGTGGCGGAGCGACAGGGTAGGTTGAGACCACCTAGGAGAGAGGTGGGCCTAGCCCTAGTCGGCGTCCGCGGTTACATCAATTAACATGCTTAACGAGATCTTGGTATTTGATTTGAGTCTGGCAACTAGCCTATACGCACTAACCAACTACGTGGGAACAATTATGGGCACTCGACATCGTGGTATCAACCAAAGCCTTCTTGACGTCAGCGACTGAGTGGCGCGCGCCGGGTTGGACCATGTAATGCAACTTCCTTTGTAATGGTGGTTGCTAGGCCTGCTCACCGGCGGCGTACGCAACGTGCAGGTGTGCAACGGGCGATGGGCCCAGACCCGTGCGTGCATAGGATTTAGACCGGCGTGCTGACCTCTCTGGTGTGCCTAGGTGGGGCTGCGACGTGTTGATCTTTTGAGGCCAGGCATGACCCAGAAAAGTGTGTCCGGCTAAAGGGGATCGAGCGTGTTGGGAAATGTGGTGCACCCCTGGAGGGATGTTTATCTATTCGAATAGCCGTTTCCCTCGGTAAAAGGACGACCCGGAGTTGTACCTTGACCTTATGACAACTAGAACCGGATACTTAATAAAACACATCCTTCCAAGTGTCAGATACAACCTGGTGATCGCTCTCTCACAGGGCGACGAGGGGAGGATCGCCGGGTAGGATTATGCTATGCGATGATACTTGGTTAACTTACCATCTACTCTCTTCTACTACTTCAAGATGGAGGTTGCCAGAAGTGTAGTCTTCGATAGGACTAGCTATTCCCCTATTATTCTGGCATTCTGCAATTCAGCCAACATATACTACCCCTTTCATTGATACCAATGCATATGTAGTGTAGTTCCTTGCTTGCGAGTACTTTGGATGAGTACTCACGGTTGCTTTGCTCCCCCTTTTCCCCTTTCTATACCCGGTTGTTGCGACCAGACATTGGAGCCCAGGAGCTAGACGCCACCATCGACGACAACTCCTACTACACTTGAGGTGCCTACTACTACGTGCAGGCCGCTGACGACGACAAGGAGTAGTTTAGGAGGATCCCAGGCAGGAGGCCTGCACCTCTTTCGATCTGTATCCTAGTTTGTGCTATCCATCTTATGGAAACTTGTGTAACTTATGTATATACTCAGATATTGTTGTTTCCGATGACTCGTCTATGATCGAGCTCTTGTATTCGAGCCCTCGAGGCCCCAGGCTTGTAATATGATGCTTGTATGACTTATTATATTTGTAGAGTTGTGTTGTGATATCTTCCAGTGAGTCCCTGATCTTGATCGTACACGTTTGCGTGTATGATTAGTGTACGGTCAAATCGGGGGTGTCACAATTTCGAAGAGAAAAATATTAAAACCAAAGTGACCCTCTTTTAAAATTTGAGAAAAATTCAAATATGAAAATAGTGAAATCCCCAACTCTCTCCGTGGGTCCTTGAGTTTCTTAGGATTACTAGGATCGCAAACAAGATGCAATTAAAATATGATATGCATATGATGACCTATGTATAACATTCCAAATTGAAAATTTGGGATGTTACACTCTTGTTTCGGACTCTAATTTGCATGATTTGAATAAAACTAACCCTGGACTGACGCTATTTTCAGCAGAACTACCATGGTGTTGTTTTTGTGCAGAAATAAAAGTTCTCGGAATGGAATGAAACTTTGCAAGGATTTTTTATACAATAAAAAAAATTCTGGAGCCAAGAACCACCTGAGGGGGGCACTTGGGTGGGCACAACCCACGAGGGCCGCCCCCTCTTAGCGCGCCCAGGTGGGTTGTCCCCCACCTGGTGGCCCCGCAGACCCTGATTCCAACTACATAAATACCTATTTTTCTAGAAAAAATCAAGAAGAAAGAATAATCACGATCCACGAAATGGAGCCGCCGTCACCTCATGTTCTTCATCGGGAGGACAGATCTGGAGTCCGTTTGGGGCTCCGGAGAGGGGGATCTTCGTTCTTCGTCATCACCAACCCTTCTCCATCGCCAATTTCATGATGCTCCCCACTGGGAGTGAGTACTTCCTTCGTAGGCTCACTACTAGGTGAGGAGTTGGATGAGATTCATCATGTAATCGAGTTAGTTTTGTTAGGACCTGATCCCTAGTATCCACTATGTTCTAAGATTGATGTTGCTATGATTTTGCCATGCTTAATGCTTGTTACTTTGGGCCCGGGTGCCATGATCTCAGATCTGAACCGTTTATGTTATCACCGTTATATCCATGTTCTACATCCAATCTTGCAAGTTATAGTCACCTACTACATGTTATGATCCGGCAACCCTGGAGTGACAATAGTCGGGACCACTCCCGGTGATGACCGTAGTTTGAGGAGTTCATGTATTCATCGTGTGTTAATGCTTTGTTCCAGTTCTCTATTAAAAGGAGGCCTTAATATCCCTTAATTTCCAATAGGACCCTGCTGCCACGGGAGTGTAGGACAAAAGATGTCATGCAAGTTCTTTCCATAAACACGTATTACTATTTACGGAACACATGCCTATATTATATTGATAAACTGGAGCTAGTGTCGTATCACCCTAGGTTATAACTGTCTCATGATGAATATCATCCAACAAGTCACTGATCCAATGCCTATAAATTTATCCTATATTGTTCTAGCTAAGTTACTACTGCTATTGTTACTATTACACTTGCTACAAAATTATTGCTATCACTATTACCATTACCATTGCTACTGCTACTATTATCAAAACTATCATATTACTTTGCTACTGATCACTTTGCTATAGATAATTAATCTCCAGGTGTCATTGAATTGACAACTCAGCTGCTAATACCTTCAAATATTCTTTGGCTCCCCTTGTGTCGAATCTATAAATTTGGGTTGAATACTCTACCGTCGAAAACTGTTGCGATCCCCTATACTTGTGGGTTATCTTGGCACTTGCATAGGATCTGTTCCTGTTCATGCTCAGGTACACAACGTCTAATAACACCATCTACTCCTTCTTTATAAAGGTGTGGACAGTCCCAGAAGTAATGTCTTAAATCATAGAAAGACTTTTTCTTTTGCTAGTATGTGAAACTAGGTGGTATAAATTTAGCAACAATATAATTAGCATAATCGGCATACCATGGAGTATTATGAGAGGCATTTATGACATTTAATTTCTCATCAGAAAAGCTATCATCAATAGGTAGTGGGTCATCAAGAACTTTCTCTAACCTAGACATGTTGTCTGCAACAGGGTTCTCAGCTCTCTTTCTATCAACAAATATGCAAATCAAATTCTTGTAGCAAGAGAACCATATAATAAGTCTAGGTTTAGCATCTTTCTTTTCCATAAGGTATTTAATAGCAGCATGATCAGTGTGAACAGTTACTTTGGAATCAACAATATAAGGTCTGAACTTATCACATGCAAATACAACTGCTAAAAATTTGTTTTTGGTGGTAGCATAATTTCTCTGGGCACAGTATAGAGTTTTACTAGCATACTAAATAACATTTAATTTCTTATTAACTTTTTGTCCTAGAACAGCACCAACAGCATAATCGCTAGCATCACACATAATTTCAAAGGGTAAATTCCAATCAGGTGGCTGAACAATAGATGTTGTAATCAGGGCTTTCTTAAGTATTTCAAATGCTTCTTCACAATCATCATCAAAAACAAAAGGAACATATTTTTGTAGGAGATTAGTGAGCGGGCTAGAAATTTTAGAGAAGTCTTTAATAAACCTCCTATAGAAACCAACATGACCAAGGAAACTTCTTATACCTTTGATATCTTTAGGCCACGACATCTTTTCAATAGCATCTACTTTAGCTTTATCAATTTCAATACCTCTTTCAGAAATTTTATGCCCCAAGACAATACCTTCATTAACCATAAAGTGACACTTCTTCCAATTCAGGACAAGATTAGTTTCTTCACATCTTTGCAAAACTCGATCAAGGTTGCTTAAGCAATCATCAAAAGAAGTTCCGTAAATGGAGACATCATCCATGAAAACCTCAACAATCTTTTTGCAAAAGTCGGAGAATATAGCAGTCATACATCTTTGAAAGGTAGCGGGTGCATTACATAAACCAAAAGGCATACGTCTATAAGCAAAGGTACCGAAAGGGCAAGTAAAAATGGTTTTCTCTTTATCCTCTTTTGACACAGGTATTTGAGAGAAACCAGAATAACCATCTAGAAAGCAAAAATGAGTATGTTTGGACAGTCTTTTTAGCATTTGATCAATAAAAGGTAGGGGGTAATGATCTTTTCTAGTTGTTTTATTTAATTTGTGAAAATTAATTACCATTCTATAACCTGTAACAGTTCTTTAAGGAATCAATTCATTCTTATCATTAGGAACAGCAGTAATACATCCCTTCTTAGGGACGCAATGAACGGGACTTACCCATTGACTATCAGCCTTGGTTGTCAAAATCTAGATTGTAATCTTAGAATCTTACGATTCTGAGATTCTACATAAGGCAATACGACCCAAGTCGTTTAAAGGATCGTATACAGTAGGATCACTAGTGAATCGCGCTTCAAGTTGTGGGGTTGTGTGGAATCGCGAGCCAGTACAAATCCTGAGCGACTAAAACTTTTCTTTCAATCTTGGCCGTCTATCTATGTTGTACGGTGGATAGTCGGGTGCATGCAATATTTTTACCCTAAATCCCTTCCCGGTCTGTGGCGGCCGTATGCTCATATTCCTCTCTCCGTCTCATTTTCTCTCTCTGGTGGCTACTAGGTCTACAGGCTGCCGGCCGCTGGTCGTGGGCAACACGCATGGCTTCCTCAGCGAGTGTTGGCTGCCAGTGTTCCACGTGTGATCATCTTAAGCAGGCTCTCCGTCCACGGCGCGTGAAGCAGCAACCATCAAAGATTAAGTAAATAATTAGATTAAATAATACATACGTATGTACATACTGATGTGTTCAAGATTAAATAATTAGATTAGATAGCTAGCTTGTCATCTAACTTGTCTTAATCTCTATTCACGACTAGTTAAATAGCAGCCATCAAAGATTGAGGAACATCCTTGATTCGTTGCACACTTGCACAGGTTAGCTACTACTTACTAGTACGTACTCCCTCCGTAAACTAATATAAGAGCGTTTAGAATACTACTTTAGTATTCTAAACGCTCTTATATTAGTTTACGGAGGGAGTATTTACTAATTGATGAACTACGTAGAAGATTTAATAAGCTAGCTTGTTATCTAACTCCTGTAAATCCTTTACTTGTATAAGGAAAAAATGTCAACTGTTGCCCCAATCAAAATTTTAACAATGTGAAGAAAAGGTATGTTACTGTAGTAATTCTTAATTGCAGCTTATATATATGTTGTCTTGATCTTGTTGTAGTTAATTTTGACCAATTCAACTTTTTTTATCAGCTACACTCCAATATTTAATATAATTGATGAAAGATGGCGTACACAACTTCATAGGCCTCTGCATGCCGCTGCATATTATTTGAATCCACAGTGCCACTATAGTGATAATTTCAAGCCTACTGAAGTAAAACGTGGCATGTACACTTGTCTTGAAAAGATGGTTCCAGATTTAGATGAAAGAGTCAAGATAGATCTGCAGATTGATTCGTTTAGGAATGTCGAGGGCCTATTTGGAATGCAATCGGCTATTATGACCAGAACAAAAAAAGCCAGCTGATTGGTGGGATTCGTATGGAGATGATTGCCCTGACTTGCAGAGGTTTGCAATCAGAGTACTGAGCTTAACTTGTAGTTCGTCGGGTTGTGAGCGGAACAGGAGTGCATTTGAGCATGTAAAAATCAGTGTCATGCATTCTCTAGTCTAGGCGATATTATATAACACATGTACTAATACTAACTTCTCAAACTTGTGTAGGTTCACCCGAAGAAAAGAAACTGTCTGCACCAAGATAGGATGAATGATTTAGTTTTTGTCATGCACAATTCGAAACTGATGAGCAGACAACGTAGAAGGCAAAGACAAGTTATGGAATATGATATTGATGATGTCTCTTCTGATGATCAATGGATAACTGAAAAAATAGGATGTCCTTCCTCCACAAAAGGAATGGATCTGTTCTCTTGATAGGATTGCTCGTAATGAAGCTGCTGTGGACAAAGAAAATGAAAGTGACATCGAAAATGATGTAGAAAATATCGTTAACAGTCTGACTGGAGCACGTACGAAAAGTTCTTTTGAGGAAACAAGTTCATTATTCTTCCATGTTCCTTTTACATAGTTACTGACTATTATTTTGGATTTTTCAAAGGTGATAGTGATCTCGGGGTGGATCAAGATCTTGATGCACCTACTTATGAAGATGCTGATGGTGAAAACAACAATGCCAGTGAGCAAAATGTTCTTGATGGCAACAATTCAGGACCTTCCTCGTACTGTATTGGGAATTCTAGTGGTACAGTACCACCTATGAACGAGGACGGTAATATCAATTTAGATGACATGTACTAATTAAGTTGGCTTCTATTTCTAGTTGGTTAAACCATTGTGTTTGTCAAAAACTTCGATTGGATGCCCTTTGTTCACCGTTGGACATATCCGTATGCCACTTTTAATTTGAGGTTCAGAATATTTTTCTATTTTTTTAATTCTTGTTTTTGTTAATTTTATATCAAAAACATGTTCGTGTACAAGGATAGGCATTAATTATTCAAAATGGATTCTAAACAGTAACATATACACTCATCCAACCATTTAAATAAATGGGAAATTACCAAAACGTACTTTTTAGTACAATCAGGTAGAATCTTAGATTTTATGTCGATTCTACGATTTGCAATCCTATGAGAACACCTCCGATCCAATTCAGGATCACGATTTTGACAACCCTGCTATCAGCAATAGGATAAATTATACCTGCCTCCAGAAGCTTTAATATTTCATTTCTCACCACTTCTTTCATCTTGGGATTTAACCATCATTGATGATCAACAACTGATTTAACATCTTTCTCCAATTTAATTTTGTGCTGACATAGAGTGGGACTAATGTCGTTCAGATAATCAAGAGTATATCCAATAGCGGCACAGTGCTTCTTCAGAGTTTCCAATAATTTCTTTTCTTCATGCTCTGAAAGGTTAGCACTAATAATAACAGGAGATATCTTCTTTTCATCAAGATAAGCATATTTCAGAGTATCAGGTAGTGGTTTAAGCTCAAACACGGGATCACCCTTGGGTGTTGGAGGATCCCCAAGGAGTTCAACAGGCAAATTGTGTTTCAAAATAGGTCCTTGATTAAAGAATACTTCATCTATTTCCCTTCTTTCATTCATAAACATATCATTTTCATGGTCTAGCAAATATTGTTCTAAGGGATCAGCAAGAGGCACGACAATAGAAGCAAGACCAATAATTTCATCCTTGCTAGGCAATTCTTTATCATGGGGTTGTCTACGAAATTTAGAGAAATTAAAATCATGAGACATATCCCCTAAACCAACAGTAACAATATCTTTCTCGCAGTCTATCTTAGCATTAACAGTATTCAAGAAAGGTCTACCGAATATAATGGGACATAAATTATCTTGTGGGGAACCAAAAACAAGAAGATGAGTCGCATAATTGGTCTTCCCACACAAGACTTCAACATCTGTAACAATCCCAATTGGTGATATAGTATCTCTATTAGCAAGTTTAATAGTAACATCAATATCTACTATCTCAGCAGGTGCAATATCATTCATAATTTCTTTATATAAGGTATAAGGAATTGCACTCACACTAGCACCCGCATCACATAATCCATGATAACAATGTTCTCCTATTTTAACAGAAACAACAGGCATGCCAACAACAGCTCTATGTTTATCTTTCATATCGGGCTTAGCAATTCTAGCAGGTTCATCATAGAAATAAATAACATTCCCATCAATATTATCGACCAAGAGATCTTTAACCATAGCAATACTAGGTTCAACTTTAATTTGTTCATAGGGTTTGGGTGGTCTAATATTACTTTTGTTGACCACAGTTGAAGCTTTAGCATGATCCTTTATTTTAACAGGAAAAGGTGGTTTCTCAATATAAGTAGTAGGAACAATAGGATCAACATTATAAATAATAGTTTCTTCTCAACTTTAATAGGTTCAACTACTTTAACTTCAATGGGAGGATTATATTTAAACCACTTCTTGATTGGTCCCTGACTATAATGCCAGAAAACTCCTGTCTGCTAGGACTACGTCGGTATTTCCCTAGAGAGGAAGGGATGATGTAGCACAGCGAAGGTAGGTATTTCCCTCAGTGATGAAACCAAGGTTATCGAACCAATAAGAGAACCAAGCAACACAGCGTAAACAACACCTGAAGACAAATAACAACACCTCGCAACCCGATGTGTTAAAGGGGTTGTCAATCCCTTTTGGGTAACGATGCCAAAAGTTTGTAGTAGATTGAAATAATAGATCGTAAATAAAATAATGTGCAACAAAGTATTTTTGTATTTTTGGTTTAATAGATCTGAATAAAAATTCAAAGGAAAAGTATATCGCAAGCAAATATATGAGAAAGAAGACCCGGGGGCTGTGGGTTTCACTAGTGGCTTCTCTCGAGAAAGATAGCAAACGGTGGGTAAACAAATTACTGTTGGCCAATTGATAGAACCTCAAATAATTATGACGATATCTAGGAAATGATAATTACATAGGTTTCACGTCCAAGATTAGTAGGCCGACTCCTGCTTGCATCTACTACTATTACTCCACACATCGACCGCTATCCAGCATGCATCTAGTGTATTAAGTTCATGGAGAAACGGAGTAATGTAATAAGAGCGATGATATGATGTAGACAAGATCTATCTATGTAGAGATAGACCCCATCGTTTTATCCTTAGTAGCAACGATACATACGTGTCGGTTCCCCTTCTAGTCACTGGGATCAAGCACCGTAAGATCGAACCCACTACCGGGCACCTCTTCCCATTGCAAGATAAATAGATAAAGTTGGCCAAACAAAACCTAAATATCGGAAAATAAATACGAGGTTATAAGTGATCATGCATAAAAGAGATCAAAGAAACTCAAATACTTTCATGGATATAAAAACATAGATCTGATCATAAACTCAAAGTTCATCGATCCCAACAAACACACCGCAAAAGAGTTACATCATATGGATCTCCAAGAGACCTTTGTATTGAGAATCAAGAGAGAGATGAAGCCATCTAGCTACTAACTACGGACCCAAAGGTCTAAAAAGAACTACTCACGCATCATCGGAGAGGCACCAATGAAGGTGGTGAACCCCATCCGAGATGGTGTCTAGATTGGATCTGGTGGTTCTGGACTATGCGGCGGCTGGATCAATATTTTGTCGATGCCTCTAGGGTTTCTGGAATATTGGGGTATTTATAGAGCAAAGAGGCGGTCCGAGGGGCACCCGAGGTGGGCACAACCCACCAGGGCGCGCTTGGGCCTCCTGGCGCGCCCTGGTGGGTTGTCCCCTCCTCGGCACTCCCCCCAGGTGCAACCACGGCCCAACATGTTCCTTCTGGTCCATAAAAATCTTCGTAAAGTTTCATGGCATTTAGACTCTGTCTGATATTGATTTTCTGCGATGTAAAAAACACGGAAAAAACAAGAACTGGCACTTGGCACTATGTCAATAGGTTAGTACCAAAAATGATATAAAATGATTATAAAACATCCAAGATCGATAAAATAACAGCATGGAACAATAAAAAATTATAGATACGTTGGAGACATATCACTTCTCCTTAGGGAGATCAACATGAGTACCAAAAGATTCACAAAAAGAAGCTACTATCTTAGAGTCAAGTCCATATTTAGTGCTAAAATCACGAAAAGCATCGGTATCCATAAAAGATTTAACACAATCAAATTTAAGGTTTATACCTGACTCTTTACCTTCTCGAGATCCCAATCTTCAGAGTTGCGTTTAATTATTTCCAATAAATACCATTTGAATTCAATATTCTTCTTCATATAGGAACCATTACAAGAAGTATCAAGCATGGATCGATCATTATGAGAAAGCCGAGCATAAATTTTTTGAACAATAATTTCTCTTGAGAGCTCATGATTGGGGCATGAATATAACTTTAAATTAAGCCTACCCTAAGCTTGAGCGATACTTTGTCCTACACGAGGCCAAAAATTATATATATAATTCTGATCACGATGAACCAGATGCATAGGATAAAACTTCTGATGAAATTCCAATTTCAATTGGTTGTAGTTCCATGATCCAATATCATCCAATAGCATATACCATTCCAATGCCTTTCCCTTCAAAGATAAAGGGAAGACTTTCTTCTTGACAACATCCTCGAGAATACCTGCAAGCTTAAATAATCCACAAACTTCATCCACATATATTAGGTGCATATCAGGATGTAATTTTCCATCTCCTACATAAGGATTAGCTAGCAGTTTCTCTATCATACCTGAAGGAATTTCATAATGAATATTTTTAGTAGGTGCAGTAGGTTGAGGAGTAGCTAATTGTGGTTCCGGTCGAGGTGAATATACCCCGAACAAACCCCTCAAAGGATTATTTTGCACAGTAACAAGTGACAGTAAATTTCAGCACAATATATAAATGTTTCCCTACCAAATCCCACTTACCAAATGCGCTTCACTCCCCGGCAACGGCGCCAAAAAGAGTATTGATGACCCACAAGTATAGGGGATCTATCGTACTCCTTTCGATAAGTAAGAGTGCCGAACCCAACGAGGAGCAGAAGGAAATGATAAGCGGTTTCAGCAAGGTATTCTCTGCAAGCATTGAAATTATCGGTAACAGATAGTTTTGTGATAAGATAATTTGTAACGGGTGAGGGAGTCCTAGATTAGGGGGTCTCCAGACAGCCGGACTATCTCCATTGGCCGGACTGTTAGACTATGAAGATACAAGATTGAAGACTTCGTCTTGTGTCCGGATGGGACTCTACTTGGCGTGGAAGGCAAGCTAGGCAATACGGATATGGATATCTCCTCCTTTGTAACCGACCTTATGTAACCCTAACCCTCTCCGGTGTCCATATAAACCGAAGGGTTTTAGTCCGTAGGACAACAACCACAACATACAATCATACCATAGGCTAGATTCTAGGGTTTAGCCTCTCTGATCTCGTGGTAGATCTACTCTTGTACTACCCATATCATCAATATTAATCAAGCAGGACGTAGGATTTTACCTCCATCAAGAGGGCCCGAACCTGGGTAAAACATTGTGTCCCCTGCCTCCTGTTACCATCTGGCCTAGACGCACAGTTCGGGACCCCCTACCCGAGATCCGCCGGTTTTGACACCGACATTGGTGCTTTCATTGAGAGTTCCTCTGTGTCGTCTCTGTTAGGCTTGATGGCTCCTACTATCATCGATAGCGATGCGGTCCAGGGTGAGACTTTTCTCCCCGAACAGATCTTCGTATTCGGCGGCTTTGCACTGCTGGCTAATTCGCTTGGCCATCTGGAACAGATTGAAAGCTACGCCCCTGGCCATCAGGTCAGATTTGGAAGTTTGAACTACACGGCCGACATCCACGGAGACTTGATCTTTGATGGATCCGAGCCCCGGCCGGGCACGCCGCACTATCACGATGGGTATGACCTAGCTCTGCCGCCAAATAGTACCCCAGAGGCCACGCCCGCATCAGCTCCGACCCTTAGCCCGGAGCCCACTGCACCAATCGAGGACGGGTGGTTAGACACCGCCTCAGGAGCTACAGTCTCAACGGCGATCGAGCCGAACACCAGCCTAACCCTCCGCGCAGCCCATGACTCCAAGGTGCCGGACTCTTTTTCTGACTCCGAACGGCCCGCGCCCCTGCCAATCGAATCAGATTGGGCGCCGATCATGGAATTCACCGCCGCGGATATCTTTTAGCACTCGCCCTTCGGCGACATTATGAATTCACTAAGGTCTCTCTCTTTGTCAGGAGAGCCCTGGCCGGACTATGGCCAATAGGATTGGGATGCGGACGACGAAGAAATTCGTCCCACCCACCACCCACTTCGTAGCCACTATCGATGACTTAACCGACATGCTCGACTTCGACTCCGAAGACATCGACGGTATGGACAACGATGTAGGAGACGAACATGAACCAGCGCCTATAGGGCACTAGAAAGCTACCTCGTCATATGACATATACATGGTGGATACACCAAATGAAGGCAATGGCGACGAGATAGCGGAGGATGACCCCTCCAAGAAGCAACCCAAGCGCCGACGTCAGCGGCGCCGCTCTAAGTCCCGCCAAAGCAAAAGTGGTGATACCGGCACAGGAGATAATAACACTCCGGATAGTGCCGAAGACAACAACAATCCCCTCCAACATATTTAGAGGAGGAGGATGGAGAAGCCAGCTCTCCTGAGAGAGCGGCAGACGGAGAGGAGGAGGATGACAATTACATGCCCCCCTCCAAAGACGAGGCAAGCCTCGGCGATGGTGAATTCGCCGTACCAGAGGATCCCGTCGAACAAGAGCGCTTCAAGCGCCGGCTTATGGCCACGACAAATAGCCTGAAGAAAAAACAGCAGCAGCTTCAAGCTAATCAAGATCTACTAGCTGACAGATGGACTAAAGTCCTCGCGGCCGAGGAACACAAACTTGAGCGCCCCTCCAAGAATTACCCAAAGTGCATGTTACTACCCCGAGTGGAGGAAGAAGCGTATGATACAGCTGATCGGCCACCTTGTGGCCGCGATAGAGAGGCATTCCAGCCAAAAGCTCAGCCTCCACCCCGACGCCATTCAAATAAAAAGGCATGGGGAGATACGCCAGACTTGCGAGACATATTGGAGGACAAAGCAAAGCATGCAAGATCGATCTACGGATCACGACGGCACACCACTCTGCGAGACGATAAACGTCATGCCGGATACAGTAAAAGCAAATCCGGCCGGGCCGAACACAGCGGGCAAGACCCATTCGAGCTGCGTCGCGATATAGCCCAATACAGAGGCGCCGCACACCCCTTAGCTTCACAGACGAAGTAATGGAACATCAATTCCCAGAAGGTTTCAAACCTGTAAATATTGAATCATACGACGGCACAACAGATCCCGCGGTATGGATTGAGGATTTCCTCCTCCACATCCACATGGCCCGTGGTGATGACTTACACGCCATCAAATACCTCCCACTAAAGCTCAAAGGACCAGCGCGGCATTGGCTTAACAGCTTGCCAGAGGACTCCATTAGCTGTTGGGAAGATCTGGAAGTTGCATTCCTCGACAACTTTTAGGGCACTTATGTGCGACCACCAGACGCCGATGACTTGAGCCACATAATTCAGCAGCCAAAAGGGTCGGCCAGGCAATTTTGGACTCGGTTCCTTACAAAGAAAAATCAAATCGTCGACTGTCCGGATGCGGAGGCCTTAGCGGCTTTCAAACACAACATTCGAGATGAGTGGCTAGCCTGGCACCTTGGTCAGGAAAAGCCGAAATCTATGGTAGCTCTCACAACGCTCATGACCCGCTTTTTTGTGCGAGAAGACAGCTGGCTGGCTCGCAGTAATAACATATCAAAGAACCATGGTACCTCAGATACCAAGGATGGCCATAGGAGGTCACGTCGCAACAAACATAAGCGCCACATTAACAGCGAAAATACTGAGGATACGGAAGTCAATGCCGGATTCAAAGGTTCTAAACCCGGTCAGTGGAAAAAGCCATTCAAACAAAGTACGCGGGGTCCGTCCAGCTTGGACCGTATACTCGATTGCTCGTGTCAAATACATGGCACCCCAGACAAACCAGCCACTCACACCAACAGTGATTGTTGGGTGTTCAAGCAGGCCGGCAAGTTAATTGCTGAAAACAAGGACAAGGGGCCGCATAGCAATGACGAGGAGGAGCCCCGGCAGCCGCACACTGGAGGACAGAAGAGGTTTCCCCCGCAAGTGCAGACGGTGAACATGATATACACAACTCACATCCCCAAGAGGGAGCGGAAGCGTGCGCTCAGGGACGTATATGCGTTGGACCCAGTCGCCCCAAAGTTCAACCCTTGGTCCTCCTGCCCGATCATCTTCGATCGCAGGGACCACCCCACTAGTATCCGTCATGGCGGATTCGCCACACTGGTCCTAGACCCAATCATTGCCAGATTTCACCTCACTCGAGTCCTTATGAATGGCGGCAGCAACCTGAACCTGATTTATCAGGACACAGTGTGCAAAATGGGTATAGATCCCTCAAGGATCAAACACACAAAAACGACCTTTAAGGGCGTCATTCCAGGTGTAGAGGCCCATTGCACAGGCTCAATTACACTGGAAGTGGTCTTCGGATCCCTGGATAACTTCCGAAGCGAAGAGTTAATCTTTGATATAGTCACGGTCCGCAGTGGTTATTGATGTCTACTACACAACCTTCTTCTTGTAGACGTTGTTGGGCCTCCAAGTGCAGAGGTTTGTAGGACAGTAGCAAATTTGCCTCAAGTGGATGACCTAAGGTTTATTAATCCGTAGGAGGCGTAGGATGAAGATGGTCTCTCTCAAGCAACCCTGCAACCAAATAACAAAGAGTCTCTTGTGTCCCCAACACACCCAATACAATGGTAAATTGTATAGGTGCACTAGTTCGGCGAAGAGATGGTGATACAAGTGCAATATGGATAGTAGATAATAGTATTTGTAATCTGAAATAATAAAAACAGCAAGGTAACGAATGATAAAAGTGAGCGTAAACGGTATTGCAATGCATTGAAACAAGGCCTAGGGTTCATACTTTCGCTAGTGCAAGTCCCCTCAACAATGCTAACATAATTGGATCACATAACTATCCCTCAACATGCAACAAAGAGTCACTCCAAAGTTACTAATAGCGGAGAACAAATGAAGAGATTATGGTAGGGTACGAAACCACCTCAAAGTTATTCTTTCCAATCAATCCGTTGGGCTATTCCTACAGTTGTCACAAACAGCCCTAGAGTTCGTACTAGAATAACACCTTAAGACACAAATCAACCAAAACCCTAATGTCACCTAGATACTCCAATGTCACCTCAAGTATCCATGGGCATGATTATATGATATGCATCACACAATCTCAGATTCATCTATTCAACCAACACAAAGGACCTCAAAGAGTGCCCCAAAGTTCCCACCGGAGAATCACGACAAAAACGTGTGCCAACCCCTATGCATAGGTTCCCAATGTCACGAAACCCGCAAGTTGGTCACCAAAACATACATCAAGTGGCATGTGGTATCCCATTGTCACCACAGATATCCACGGCAAGACATACATCAAGTGTTCTCAAATCTTTAAAGACTCAATCCGATAAGATTAATTCAAAGGGGAAACTCAATTCATTACAAGAGAGAAGAGGGGGAGGAGAAACATAAGATCCAACTATAATAGCAAAGCTTGCGATACATCAAGATCGTATCATCTCAAGAACACGAGAGAGAGAGATCAACGCATAGCTACTGGTACATACCCTCAGCCCCGAGGGAGAACTACTCCCTCCTCGTCATGGAGAGCACTGGGATGATGAAGATGGCCACCGGAGAGGGATTGCCCCCTCTGGCAGGGTGCCGGAACGGGTCTAGATTGGTTTTCGGTGGCTACGGAGGCTTTTGGCAGCGGAACTCCCGATCTAATCTCTGTTCTAGAAGTTTTAGGGTACGACGGTATATATGGGTGAAAGGAGAACGTCGGTGGAGCTATGGGGGCCCCACGAGGCAGGGGGGCGCGCCCAGGGGGGGCGCCCTCCACCCTCGTGACCTCCCCGGAAACTTCTTGGAGTAGGGTCCAAGTCTCGTGGATCACGTTCGGTGAGAAGATCACGTTCCCGAAGGTTTCATTCCTATTGGACTCCGTTTGATATTCTGTTTCCACGAAATACTGAAATAGGCAAAAAAGCAGCAATTCTGGGCTGGGCCTCCGGTTAATAGGTTAGTCCCAAAAATAATATAAAGGTGGAAAATAAAGCCCAATATAGTCCAAAACAGTAGATAAAGTAGCATGGAGCAATCAAAAATTATAGATACGTTGGAGACGTATCAGGCATCCCCAAGCTTAATTCCTGCTCGTCCTTGAGTAGGTAAATGATAAAAAGAGAATTTTTGATGTGGACTGATACTTTGGCATAATTTCAATGTAAATCTTCTGAATCATGGTATGAATATTCAGATCCGAAAGGTTCAAGACAAAAGTTCATATTGACATAAAAATGATAATACTTCAAGCATACTAATCAAACAATTATGTCATCTCAAAATAACTTGGCCAAAGGAAGTTCATCCCTACAAAATCATATAGTTAGGCTATGCTTCATTTTCGTCACACAAAGATGTTCCCAACTTCTATACCCCCGATGACAAGCCAAGCAATTGTTACATACTCAAATAATCTCAAACTTTTTCAGCCTTCACGCAATACATGAGCGCGAGCCATGGACATAGCACTATGGGTGGTATAGAATATGATGATGGGGATTGTGTGGAGAAGACAAAAAAGGAGAAAGTCTCACATCAACGAAGCTAATCAATGAGCTATGGAGATTCCCATCACTTGATGTTAATGCAAGGAGTAGGGATTTCCATGCAACGGATGTACTAGAGCTAAGAATGCTCAACAAAAGAAAACTAGTGGGTGTGCATCCAACTTGCTTGCTCATGAAGACCTAGGGCATTTTGAGTAAGCCCATCGTTGGAATATACAATCCAAGTTCTATAATGAAAAATTCCCACTAATATGAACAAGACAAATTATGAGACTCACTATATGAAATCATGGTGCTACTTTGAAGCACAATATATGAGACTCACTACATGAGGAACAAGGTGCTACTTTGAAGCGCAAGTGTGGAAAAAGAGATAGTAGCATTGCCCTTTTTATTTTCTCTCTTTTTTTGGGCCTTTCTTTTTTCTTTTTGGCCTTTCTCTCTCTCTTTTTTTTGATTGGGCAATGCTCTAATAATGATGATCATCACACTTCTATTGATTACAACATAATGATTACAACTCGATACTAGAACAAGATATGACTCTATATGAATGCCTCCGGCGGTGTACCGGGATGGTGCAATGAATCAAGAGTGACATGTATGAAAAATAATGCATGGTGGCTTTGCCACAAATACGATGTCAACTATAAGATCATGCAATGGCAATATGACAAAAGTAAAGCATGTCATGATGATGATGATGGAAGTTGCATGCCAATATATCTCGGAATGGCTATGTAAATGCCATGATAGGTAGGTATGGTGGCTGTTTTGAGGAAGATATAGGGAGGTTTATGTGTGAAAGAGCGTATCATATCACGGGGTTTGGATGCACCGGCGAAGTTTGCACCAACTCTCAATGTGAGAAAGGGCAATGCACGGTACCGAAGAGGCTAGCAAATGGCGGAAAGGTAAAAGTGTGTATAATCCGTGGACTCAACATTAGTCAAAAGAAAACATATACTTATTGCAAAAATTTAGAAGTCATCAAAAATCAAGTACTACACGCATGCTCCTAGGGGGATAGATTGGTAGGAAAAGACCATCACCCATCCCCGACCGCCACTCATAAGGATGCACAAGCCAGGTACACTTCATGCTTCAAATTTGTTACACAACTTGAACCATACGTGCATGCTACGGGACTTGCTAACTTCAACACAAGTATTTCTCAAATTCACAACTACTCAACTATCATGACTATGATATTATCACCTCCATATCTCAAAACAATTATCAACCATCAAACTTATCTTAGTATTCAACCCACTAAAAAGAAAGTTTCACATATCTTGAATACCAAGTATATTAACATTAAGCAAATTACCATGCTATTAACGACTCTCAAAATAATATAAATGAAGCATGAGAGATCAAGTTTCTTTAAAACAATCCACCACCGTGCTCTAAAAGATCTAAGTGAAGCACTAGAGCAAAAATTATCACGCTCAAAAAGATATAAGTGAAGCACATAGAGTAAACTATCAAGCTCAAAAGATATAAGTGAAGCACATAGAGTATTCTAACAAATTTCAATTAATGCATGGCTCTCTCAAAAGGTGTGTACAGCAAGGATGATTGTGGTAGACTAACAATCAAAGACACAAATAATACAAGACGCTCCAAGCAAAACACATATCATGTGGTGAATAAAAATATAGCTCCAAGTAAATTACCGATGGAAGTGGACGAAAGAGGGGATGCCTTCCGGGGCATCCCCAAGCTTTGACTTTTTGGTGTCCTTGGGTTATCTTGGGGCTGCCATGGGCATCCCCAAGCTTAGGCTCTTGCCACTCCTTGTTCCATAATCCATCAAAAGAATTCACCCAAAACTTGAAAACTTCACAACACAAAACTCAATAGAAATCTCGTGAGCTCCGTTAGAGAAAGAAAACAAAGGACTACTTTAAGGTACTGTAGTGAACTTGTTATTTATTTTTATTTGTGTTAAAACTACTGTATTCCAACTTCTATATGGTTTATAAACTATTTTACTAGCCATAGATTCATCAAAATAAGCAAACAACACACGCAAAACAGAATCTGTCAAAAACAGAACAGTCTGTAGTAATCTGTTACTAACGCAAACTTCTGGAACCCAACAAATTCTCAAATAAATTGCTGGACCTGAGGAATTTATCTATTAATCATATGCAACAAGAATTAACTAAATATCGTTCTCCAACTAAAAATGGCAGCAATTCTCGTGAGCGCTAAAGTTTCTGTTTTTTACAGCAAGATCAACAAGTCTTCCCAATGGTTCTACTTGGCACAAACACTAATTAAACATAAAAACTCAATCATAACAGAGGCTAGATGAATTATTTATTACTAAACAGGAGCAAAAATTAAGGAACAAAAATAAAGTTGGGTTTCCTCCCAACAAGCGCTATCGTTTAATGCCCCTAGCTAGGCATGATGATGTCAATGATGCTCACATAAAGGATAAAAATTAAAACATAAAGAGAGCATCATGAAGAATATGACTAGCACATTTAAGCCTAACCCACTTCCTATGAATAGGTATTTTGTGAGCAAACAACTTATGGGAACCATAATTAACTAGCATAGGAAGGCAAAACAAGCATAACTTCAAGATTTTAAGCACATAGAGAGGAAATTTGATATTATTGCAATTCCTACAAGCATATATTCCTCCCTCATAATAATTTTCAGTAGCATCATGAATGAATTCAACAATATAACCAGCATCTAAGGCATTCTTTTCATGATCTACAAGCATAGAAATTTTATTACTCTCCATATAAGCAAAATTCTTCTCATTCGGGATAGTGGAAGTATCATAAGAGGCTTGGATACTATAAATTGTTTCCACATTAAAATAATAATGTTCAGCGAAGGGGTAATCATAATCATGAAAAGTTTTATAAATATAATCACTACTTTTTATAGCATACGTATCATCACAACAATTATCATAAGTAGGAGGCATGCTACCATCATAACAACTTTGCATATCAAAACTTGAGAGGCTAAAAATATCATCATTATTAAACATAGCATCCCCAAGCTTGGGAGAAACATTAATTGCAGCAAATATATTCTCAAATATGTCATCCTGATCAAACATAGCTTCCCCAAGCTTGGGCCTTTTCATATCATAAGCATAATCACTCTAATCATTAATAGTATAGATAGCACCAATAGTATAGCAATTATCATATTCTTCCAAGCAAGTGCCAAAAAGATTTTCAAGATCATAAGAAGTATCATTATCTTCCACAATTATATTTTCATGAGGCACAATAGTAATAGGAGCAACATTATTTGAGAGAGATATCTTTTTACCTCTCTTCCTTTTCCTTTTCTTCTTCTTCACCACATCATGTGTGGGTTCAATCCTCTTTTTGGAGCTCCTTATTAATGAGATTGGTTGAATAAGAGGCTCCTCCTCGTTACCTGATTTATCATAAGAAATAATAGGATGGTATTGGGAAGCCTCTTCCCTTTCATTAGTATTCTCTTCATCTTCTATTTGTTTTCTTTTCTTTATGTAATTGGCAATATAAGGATTTTCAATACAATTCACCGCACAATACATATAAATTTTCTCTAGATCAAAATCAAGAAATCTATCAAGATTAAACTTTGGAATACCCTCAGTTATACCTTTCATTTGCTCATACCCCAAAAGAAGACTAAGCTCTTTATGATGCTCAAGGGTAATCAAATTATCACAATATTTGGACACGACTTGATCATGAAACAAATAGCATTGGAGCTTTAAATGACCATGTTCGTTGCAAAGTCCACAAGGGGCACGAAAAATATTGAATCTTTCAGCACATTCATCTAGCTCTTCTTGCAACAATTTGGTTTCTAAGTACTTATGCCTCTTGCAATATCTATCTTCCCTATTTAGTGTGTACTTGCAAACCCAATCTACTCCACAAAAATTGACATGTTTATAGGAGACATTTTCATCATAAGTAGTGCAATCATCATTAGCATCATGGATATTCAAAGAATTCGTACTAACAACATTGCAATCATGCTCATCATTCAAATATTTAGTGCCAACCATTTTATAGATTTCTTCTTCTAGCACTTGAGCACAATTATCCTTTCCATCATACTCACGAAAAATGTTAAAAAGATGAAGCGTATGAGACAAACTTAATTCCGTTTTTTGTAATTTTCTTTTATAAACTAAAATAGCGATAAAACAAGAAACTAAAAGACTCGATTGCAAGATCTAAATATATACCTTCAAGCACTCACCTCCCCGGCAACGGTGCCAGAAAAGAGCTTGATGTCTACTACACAACCTTCTTCTTGTAGATGTTGTTGGGCCTCCAAGTGCAGAGGTTTGTAGGACAGTAGCAAAATTACCTCAAGTGGATGACCTAAGGTTTATCAATCCGTAGGAGGCGTAGGATGAAGATGGTCTCTCTCAAGCAACCATGCAACCAAATAACAAAGAGTCTCTTGTGTCCCCAACACACCCAATACAATGGTAAATTGTATAGGTGCACTAGTTCGGCGAAGAGATGGTGATACAAGTGCAATATGGATAGTAGATAATAGTATTTGTAATCTGAAATAATAAAAACAGCAAGGTAACGAATGATAAAAGTGAGCATAAATCGTATTGCAATGCGTTGGAACAAGGTCTAGGGTTCATACTTTCGCTAGTGCAAGTCCCCTCAACAATACTAACATAATTGGATCACATAACTATCCCTCAACATGCAACAAAGAGTCACTCCAAAGTCACTAATAGCGGAGAACAAACGAAGAGATTATGGTAGGGTACGAAACCACCTCAAAGTTATTCTTTCCAATCAATCCATTGGGCTATTCCTATAATTGTCATAAACAGCCCTAGAATTCGTACTAGAATAACACCTTAAGACATAAATCAACCAAAACCCTAATGTCCCCTAGATACTCCAATGTCACCTCAAGTATCCGTGGGCATGATTATACGATATGCATCACACAATCTCAGATTCATCTATTCAACCAACACAAAGGACCTCAAAGAGTGCCCCAAAGTTCCTACCGGAGAATCACGACGAAAACGTGTGCCAACCCCTATGCATAGGTTCCCCATGTCACGAAACCAGCAAGTTGGTCACCAAAACATACATCAAGTGGCATGTGGTATCCCATTGTCACCATAGATATCCATGGCAAGACATACATCAAGTGTTCTCAAATCTTTAAAGACTCAATCCGATAAGATTACTTCAAAGGGGAAACTCAATTCATTACAAGAGAGAAGAGGGGGAGGAGAAACATAAGATCCAACTATAATAGCAAAGCTTGCGATACATCAAGATCGTATCATCTCAAGAACACGAGAGAGAGAGAGAGATCAAACACATAGCTACTGGTATATACCCTCAGCCCCGAGGGAGAACTACTCCCTCCTCGTCATGGAGAGCACCGGGATGATGAAGATGGCCACCGGAGAGGGATTGCCCCCTCCGGCAGGGTGCCGGAACGGGTCTAGATTGGTTTTCGGTGTCTACGGAGGCTTCTGGCAGCGGAACTCCCGATCTAATCTCTGTTCTGGAAGTTTTAGGGTACGACAGTATATATGGGTGAAAGGAGAACGTCGGCGGAGCTATGGGGGCCCCACGAGGCAGGGGGCGCGCCCAGGGGGGCGCCCTCCACCCTCGTGACCTCCCCAGAAACTTCTTGGAGTAGGGTCCAAGTCTCTTGGATCACGTTCGTTGAGAAGATCACGTTCCCGAAGGTTTCATTCCGTTTGGACTCCGTTTGATATTCTGTTTCCTCGAAATACTGAAATAGGCAAAAAAACAGCAATTCTGGGTTGGGCCTCCGGTTAATAGGTTAGTCCCAAAAATAATATAAAAGTGGAAAATAAAGCCCAATATAGTCCAAAACAGTAGATAAAGTAGCATGGAGCAATCAAAAATTATAGATATGTTGGAGACGTATCAGTTATCACGCGCTGCTCGGGCAAACCGCATTTGCTAGATTCAATGCGCTACCGCATTATGCATACCTCAAGCTCAAGATGCCAGGACCTCGCGGAGTTATTACAGTCAATGGAAACACAGAGCGCTCTCTCCGAACAAAGGAGCACACCGCAGCCCTCATAGCAGAAACGCAAAGCAGCCTCTCAAGGCAATCAACCAGTTCGGTGCTTCACAGCCCGGACACCTTCAAGCGCGCTCGGGGCAATCGGCAAATAGACCGCCTGGCGCGATCTGAGCTCGTGTAGCAATACGGCGGCCACCCCAATCCCAGCCCAGCGGCGAAACTCGTGCCGCGCGTACATAATTACGCATTAAAAATACCATGGGCACAGGTGGGGAGGGGGCACAACAGCGGCACGCCCCAATACGCAGCCTAAACCGCACTAGGGGCTTCCCGTTTGGTTATTTTTCTTTTTCTTTTAGGACCTTAATCTCTAGAAACACTGTCCGGCTGCACTATTTCCGAACACATGATGCAGCAACCAAGGAGGTAGACAGCTACATTATACCACGGAGTTCCCTGGTTAATTACAGTAACGAGTGAAATATTCAATTTAATATCATTCCTCAGCTTGCCCTTGGAAGGGACATAGTCCTACTCTTTGCTTATCGCACTATCTGTATCACTCTGCTTTAACGCAATTTTTTAATAAACAATGCATGACATTACGACTATTATTGCATTCTTGTTATATATATATATATATATATATATATGTGTGTGTGTGTGTGTGTGTGTGTGTGTGTGTGTGTGTGTGTGTGTGTGTTCATTAATGACGCCTTGCAACCGTACACTATGGTACGGCCAATACACCAGGGGCTTACGTACCCCATAATGCGGTGTGAAAAGTCCGAACACTTTCACAAGTGCGGCACCCCGAACTTATAGCATTATATGCATCAGCTCCGAATCATGTCTTTGGTCAAATGTTGGGTTTGCCCGGCTCCTATGTTTTGGTACCTTATGTTCCGCTCTATCGGCTAAGGTAGCGCTAGGAGAACTACTGTGATTGTGCCCCGGTTCTGCTGGGTTCAGCACCTCAGTAGAGAAAGCTAAAACTGACTGTCATGATAAGGCAAGAGACTGGTCGCTGTTCGGCGAGGTTTTCAAGTCCCTAAAGACTTATGCCGCTTAGAGCGAGGAGCCGGCCCTGTCCGGCTTAAAGGCATGTATCGCTCCCTGAATTCGGTCTTCCAAATACCAGGGGCTTCACCGAAATTTAAAATTATAGAATTCTATGGCTAAGTGAGACTGATAAAGCATTATTAGTCTGGTTGCCTCGTTCGCTGTGCTGAGCACCTCCCTCGAAGGACCCAAACATGGGAACAAGAGTGCTCAGGTTTATCCCGAACACCCCAGCACTCGTGGCATGGGGGTAGAAGTCGAGGACTAGCCATCTCTCAGATTGTATAAATAGCCAAACAAAAGGTAATATTTTAAATTCCAACAAGCGTTGCATAGCGCATATGAAACAAGTTTTCATACATGCAGGATAAAACAAGCAAGTCTCATTCAAATATTACATCTTTTGAACACTCGTCCGCGATGAGACGGGAACCCGACAGAACACCCTCGTAGTACATCTCGGGGTGGCGGTGCTCCTTGCCCTCCGGCGGCCCCTCCTTGATCAGCTTCACGGCGTCTAGCTTGACCAACTGCAATTTCACATGGGCGAAAGCCCGGCGTGCACCTTCAATGCAGACAGATTGCTTGACGGCCTCCAGCCGCGGGCAGGCATCCACAAGCCGCCTCACCAGGCCGAAGAAGCTGTTCGGAAGGGCGTCGCCAGGCCACAACCGGACTATAAAGCTCTTCATGGCCTGATCGGCCGCCTTATGTAGCTCGACCATCTGCTTCAGTTCGTCGCTCATTGGCACAGGATGTCCGGCCTCAGCATACTGAGACCAGAACAGCTTCTCTGTCGATGTTCCGTCCTCGGCCTGGTAAAATTGTGCGGCATCAGACACACTGCGGGGAAAATCTGCGAATGCTCCTGAAGAGATCCGGATCCGGGTAAGTAATCGGTAATTTACTTTTACATGCTTGCTTTGCATATAGAAAGCCTTACCCGCCGCTATCTTCTTCATCGCGTCGATCTCCTGGAGGGCCTTTTGGGCTTCGGCCTTGGCACTTTTTACACTCTCGAGGGCCGCGGCAAGCTCAGACTCCCGCGTCTTTGAGTTAAGCTCCAACGCCTCGTGCTTCGCCACGAGAGCCTGGAGCTCTTGGTGCACCTCGCCCACCCGAGCCTCGTACTTCTCTCGCTCGGTGCGCTCCTTGGCCGCTTTATCTTCGGCCTTGGTTAGCGCTTGCTTCAGGGTCGCCACCTCGGTTGTGGCCCCTGGCAAACATACGATGATCTTGTCATTTTGCAATCGCGTCCTCTTTTATATATATACATATCTATAGACATGGTATTTCTTACCCTTGTTCTCCTCGAGATGCCTCTTGGCAAGGCCGAGCTCTTTCATGGACCCCTCGAGGTCCTGCTTCAGTACGGCGACCTCCGCAGTCAGTGCGGCGGACGCCAGCAGGGAAGCCTGCATATGCATATTGACACACTTATGTTAGACTCCTGCGATATTATTTGATCCTCTGTTCGGCTTTTCTTTGTGAGCACCGAACAAAGCATCAGGGGCTACTGTCTATGCGGTAATACTTCTACTATATTTTAAAACACTTACCTCGAAGCCTGTTAGAAGGCTGGCGCAGGCTTCAGTCAATCCGCTCTTGGCGGACTGAACCTTCTGGATCACCGCAATCATGATAGTGCGGTGCTCCTTGTCGATGGAAGCGCTGCGAAGCACTTCCAACAGATTGTCCGGTGCCTCTGGATTGACAGAGGTCACCGGCACAGGCGTCTTGCCCCTCTTAGAAGGAGGCCGCCTGCCCGAGCCTGGAACCGCTGGAGGTTCCGACGCGGTGTTCGGTTGAGGGCCGAACTCAGAGCTCTCAGGGGCCCCGTCCCCTCGGCTCCCGGAGTCCGGAAGGTCGCCTTGAGGTGCCTCCGGGACTGTCTCCCCTCGATCCGGTGCCTCTTGAGACAACACCTTGGCGTCGTCGGCAGGATGAGGGGAGGTGGCGGTCGGGACTGGATCGCTATCCATGTCCGACAAGCCCAAGGAGTCGTCCGACGATACATCAATACTGGCTCGTGGCGGCCTACATAATTGTGTCCGCCGTTAGGGAAAGCAGTGCGACAAAGGAATCCTATAGGTACTCTGGTATCCAAATACTTACGATCTCCCCGGGGTCTTGGCCCTGGGCAACCACTCGTCTTCGCCTTCGTCGGTGACGGTGGAGCTGTCCGGAAGGAGAGTCCTTCCCTTCTTGGACCCTTCGGCCCCCCAGTTGGGGCGGCCTTCCTTTTCCTGTCTCCCCTAGTAAGTGGGGGAGCATCTTCTTCTTCTTCCTCCTCGTCTCCGGGGGAAGAGTGCGCCACAGAATCATCAGACGGTGAGTCCGACGACGCCTGGCGTCGGGAACTCTTTCGGGTTCCCTTGGCCTTCTTGGTCTTCTCTGACACCGTATAAGGGGTCGGAGTCAACATCTTCGCCAGAAGAGTGTCTACAGGGCCTTCGGGCAAAGGAGCCAGACAGTCGATCTGTCCGGCCATCTTCTGCCAGTCCTGTCAAAAGTATGGGAGTTTAGATCCCGCATAGAGTCAATCTATAAAAAAAAATAAGTATCCTGTGAAAGGTGAAGCAGCTTACCGCACTGGCTTGGCGCTTCGCGCTGAACCCGCGATCCTCAGTAATAGGAGGGGGGGACCTCGGCACTTTTGAACAGCACCCTCCAGGCATCTTCATGAGTCGTGTCGAAGAGCCTGTTCAGAGTTCGATGCTGTGCCGGGTCGAACTCCCACAAGTTGAACTCCCGTTGTTGACACGGGAGGATCCGGCGGATGAGCATAACTTGGACTATGTTGACAAGGTTGAGCTTCTTGTTCACCATGTTTTGAATACATGTTTGGAGTCCGGTCAGCTCTTCCGAACTACCCTAGGACAGGCCCTTCTCTTTCCAGTAGGTGAGCCGCGTGCGGATGCCAGATCGGAACTCGGGGGCCGCCGCCCATACAGGGTCGCTTGGCTCGGTGATGTAGAACCACCCCGATTGCCACCCCTTTATGGTTTCCACAAAGGAGCCCTCGAGCCATGTTACGTTGGGCATCTTGCCCACCATGGCGCCTCCGCACTCTGCCTGGTGGCCGCCCACCACCTTCGGCTTGACATTGAAGGTCTTCAGCCATAAGCCAAAGTGGGGCTGGATGCGGAGGAAGGCCTCGCACACGACGATAAACGCCGAGATTTTGAGGATGAAGTTCGGGGCCAGATCATGGAAATCCAGGCTGTAATAGAACATGATCCCCCGAACAAATGGATGGAGAGGGAATCCCAGTCCGCGGAGGAAATGGGTGAGGAATACTATGCTCTCATGGGGCCTGGGGGTGGGGATGAGCTGCCCCTCATGTCGGAGCCGGTGCACGATGTCGTCTGGCAGGTATCCAGCTCTCCTCAGTTTCTTGATGTCTCCCTCCGTGACGGAGGAGACCATCCACCTGCCTCCCGCTCCGGACATGGTTGGAGAAGGTTGAGGTGGGAAGTGTGGGCTTGGGCACTAGAGCTCGAGTGTGCGAAAACGGATGAGCAAAGGAGGAAGAAGGCGTGGATAGAAAGGTGAATCCTTATCCCTTTATATGGGCGGACGAAGCTAAGCGTCCCCACTTGCCTGGTAAAACTAGCTTATCCCCCAAGCGCTGCAATTGATGGCGTGGTTGGGTTACCCACACCCGTATTGATGAGAATCCCACAATAAGGGGACACGATCTCTGCTTTGACAAGATGTGTCGAAAAACTGCCTCGCGTTATGTGCGGGGCTGGTTAAAGGGAACGGTTCAAATAATCACCGGGCCATGACATGACGTCATACTGTTAAGACAAGTCAGCAAATTAGATCTGCGAAAATATTATTCTCTCTATGGTGGAATGTGGAACTTATTTTGCAGGGTCGGACACTATCCTCGTATTCGAATTCTTCTATGATGTATTTGGAGAAGGAACCCGCCTTGCAATGCTGAAGACAATACTGCACGCCGGACTCATCGTCATTGAAGCTTGGTTCCGGGGCTACTGAGGTAGTCCTAGATTAGGGGGTCTCCGGACAGCCGGACTATCTCCATTGGCCGGACTGTTAGACTATGAAGATACAAGATTGAAGACTCCGTCTCGTGTCCGGATGGGACTCTACTTGGCGTGGAAGGCAAGCTAGGCAATACGGATATGGATATCTCCTCCTTTGTAACCGACCTTATGTAACCCTAACCCTCTCCGGTGTCTTTATAAACCGAAGGGTTTTAGTCCGTAGGACAACAACAACAACAACAACAACATACAATCATACCATAGGCTAGCTTCTAGGGTTTTAGCCTCTCTGATCTCATGGCAGATCTACTCTTGTACTACCCATATCATCAATATTAATCAAGCAGGACGTAGGGTTTTACCTCCATCAAGAGGGCCCGAACCTGGGTAAAACATTGTGTCCCCTGCCTCCTGTTACCATCCGGCCTAGACACACAGTTCGGGACCCCCTACCCGAGATCCGCCGGTTTTGACACCGACAACGGGTAACAAGTAATAAAAGTAAACAAGGTGCAGCAAGGTGGCCCAATCCTTTTTGTAGCAAAGGACAAGTCTAGACAAACTCTTATATAAAGCAAAGCGCTCCCGAGGACACATGAGAATTATTGTCAAGCTAGTTTTCATCATACTCATATGATTCGCGTTCGTTACTTTGATAATTTGATATGTGGGTGGACCGGTGCTTGGGTGCTGCCCTTCCTTGGACAAGCCTCCCACTTATGATTAACCCCTCTCGCAAGCATCAGCAACTACGAAAGAAGTATTAAGGAAAACCTAACCATAGCATGAAACATATGGATCCAAATAAGCCCCTTACGAAGCAACACATAAACTAAGGTTTAAACTTCTGTCACTCTAGCAACCCATCATCTACTTATTACTTCCCAATGCCTTCCCCTAGGCCCAAATAATGGTGAAGTGTCATGTAGTCGACGTTCACATAACACCACTATAGGAGAGACAACATACATCTCATCAAAATATCAAACGAATACCAAATTCACATGATTACTTATAACAAGACTTCTCCCATGTCTTCAGGAACAAATGTAGCTACTCATAAAGCATATTCATAATCATAAATCAGAGGAGTATTAATTATCATTAAGGATCTGAAAATATAATCTTCCACCGGATAAACCAACTAGCATCAACTACAAGGAGTTATCAACAATACTAGCAACCCACGGGTACCAATCTGAGGTTTTGGGACTAGGGTTTGAGAGGAAATGGTGCTGGTGAAGATGTTGATAGAGATTGACCCCCTCTCGATGAGAGGATCGATGGTGATGATGATGACGATCATTTCCCCCTCTCGGAGGGAAGTTCCCCCGACAAAACAGCTCCGTCGGAGTCCTAGATTGGTTCTGCCTAGGTTAAGCCTCGAGACGGCGGCGCTTCGTCCCGAAAGCTTCTTCTTGATTTTTTTTCTAGGGTAAAAGACACCATATAGCCAAAGATGGGCACTGGAGGCCTGCCAGGGGGCCCACAAGGTCGGGGGCACCCAGGGGGTAGGGCGTGCCCTCCACCCTTGTGGCTGGTAGGTGGCCCCCTTTGGTACTTTCTTCGCCCAATATTCTTTATTTATTCCAAAAACGTGCTATGTGAAGTTTCAGGACTTTTGGAGTTGTGCAGAATATGTCTCTAATATTTGCTCCTTTTCCAGCCCAGAATTCCAACTGCCGGCATTCTCCCTCTTCATGTAAACCTTGTAAAATAAGAGAGAATAGGCATAAGTATTGTGATATAATGTGTAATAACAGCCCATAATGCATTAAATATCAATATGAAAGCATGATGCAAAATTGACGTATCACATACCCTCAGCACCGAGAGTGAACTACTCCCTCCTCGTCATGGAGAGTGCCGAGATGATGAATATGGCCACCAGTGATGGTTTTCCCCTCCGGCAGGGTTCCGGAACAGGGCCCCGATTGGTTTTTGGTGGCTACAGAGGCTTGCGGCAGCGGAACTCCCAATCTAGGTTTATTTCTGGAGGTTTGGGGATATATAATAGGTGTTGGCGTCGAGAACAAGTCAGGGGAGTCCACGAGTCAACCACAAGGACGAAGGGCGCGCCCTCCACCCTTGTGGAGGCCTCGTGGCTCTTGTGGCCCAACTCTTTTGCTTCGGGGGCTTCTTCTGATCCATAAGAAATCACCGTAAATTTTCAGCTCCTTTGGACTCCGTTTGATATTCTTTTTCTGTGAAACTCAAAAACAAGGAAAAGACAGAAACTGGCACTGGGCACTAGGTTAATAGGTTAGTCCCAAAACTCATATAAAATAGCATATAAATGCATATAAAACATCCAAGATAGCATGGAACAATAAAAAATTATAGATACGTTGGAGACGTATCAAGCATCCCCAAGCTTAATTCCTGCTCGTCCTCGAGTAGATAAATGATAAAAAACAGAAATTTTGACGTGGAATGCTACCTAACTTATTTATCCATGTATTTTTATTTATTGTGGCATGAATGTTCATATCCATAAGACTCAAAACAAAAGTTTAATATTGACATAAAAACGATAATACTTAAGCATACTAATAAAGCAATCATGTCTTCTCAAAATAACTTGGCTGAAGAAAGGTTATCCCTACAAAATCATATAGTCTGGCTATGCTCCATCTTCATAACACAAAATATTCAAATCATGCACAACCTCGATGACAATCCAAGCAATTGTTTCATACTTTTGATGTTCCCAAAAAATTTCAACTTTCACGCAATACATGAGCGTGAGCCATGGACATAGCACTATAGGTGGAATAGAATATGGTAGTTGTGGAGAAGACAGAAAGAAGGAGATAGTCTCACATCAACTAGGCATATCAACGGGCTATGGAGATGCCCATCAATATATATCAATGTGAGTGGGTGGGGATTGCCATGCAACGGATGCACTAGAGTTATAAGTTTATGAAACCTCAAAAAGAAACTAAGTGGGTGTGCATCCAACTTGCTTGCTCATGAGGACCTAGGGAAATTTGAGGAAGCCCATCGTTGGAATATACAAGCCAAGTTCTATAATGAAAAATTCCCACTACTATATGAAAGTGTCAACATAGGAGACTCTCTATCATGAAGATCATGGTACTAATCTGAAGCACAAGTGTGGAAAAAGGATAGTAACATTGCCCCTTCTCTCTCTTTTTATTTTTTTTATTTTTTGGCCTTCTCCTTTTTTGGCATTTCTCTTTTTTTTCTCACATGGGACAATGCTCTAATAATGAAGATCATCACACTTTTATTTACTTACAACTCAAGAATTACAACTCGATACTAGAACAAAATATGACTCTATATGAATGCCTCCGGCGGTGTACCGGGATGTGTAATGAATCAAGAGTGACATGTATGAAATAATTATGAACAGTGGCTTTGCCACAAATACAATGTCAACTACATGATCATGCAAAGCAATATGACAATGATGGAACGTGTCATAATAAAGGAACAGTGGAAAGTTGCATGGCAATATATCTCGGAATGGCTATGGAAATGCCATAATAGGTAGGTATGGTAGCTGTTTTAAGGAAGGTATATGGCGGGTTTAAGGTACCGGGGAAAGTTGCACGACACTAGAGAGGCTAGCAATGGTGGAAGGATGAGAGTGCGTATAATTCATAGACTCAACATTAGTCATAAAGAACTCACATACTTATTGCAAAAATCTATTAGTCATCGAAACAAAGTACTACGCGCATGCCCCTAGGGGGATAGATTGTTAGGAAAATACCATCACTCGTCCCCGACCGCCACTCATAAGGAAGACAATAAAAAAATATCTCATGCTCCAACTTTGTTACATAACGGTTCACCATACGTGCATGCTACGGGACTCACAAACCTCAACACAAGTATTTCTCAAATTCACAATTACTCACTAGCATGACTCTAATATCACCATCTTCATATCTCAAAACAATCATCATGAATCAAACTTCTCATAGTATTCAATGCACTATATATGAAAGTTTTCATTGTATCCCTCTTGGATGCCTATCATATTAGGACTAAATTCATAACCTAAGAAAATTACCATGCTGTTTAAAGACTCTCAAAGTAATATAAGTGAAGGATGAGAGTTCATCAATTCTTCAAAATGAAACCACCGCCGTGCTCTAAAAAGATATAAGTGAGGCACTAGAGCAAATGACAAACTACTCCAAAAGATATAGGTGAAGATCAATGAGTAGTTGAATAATTATGTAACTATGTGAAGACTCCTCATAAATAAAATTTCAGATCTTAAGTACTTTATTCAAACAGCAAGCAAAAAAATAACATTGCAAGGATAGCACATATCATGTGAAGAAGCAAAAACTTAGGCTCAACCAAAACTGACCGATAGTTGTTGAAGAAGAAAGGTGGGATGCCAACCGGGGCATCTCCAAGCTTAGATGCTTGATACTTCTTGAAATAATAATTAGGGATGCCTTGGGCATCCCCAATCTTGAGCTCTTGTGTCTCCTTAATTCCTTTCAAATCACGGTTTCCCTAAATCTTAAAAACTTCACCCAGACAAAAATCAACAAGATCTCGTGAGGTAAGCTAGTATAAATCCATGCTAAATGTTATCATTCTCTACTATAGAAAATCACTAAAATTATAATTTGGCATTGCATACTAAATGCCTCTGCATATTTAACACTCCTATCCTCAAATAGAATCATTAAACAAGCAAACATGTGCAAACAATGCAATCATAACAGCAATCTGTCTAAATAGGATAGTCCGTAAAGAATGCAAGAGAAATCATACTTCTTTAACTCCTAAAGTTTTGAAAAATTACCACACTGTAGAAAATTTGTTGTTACTCACCGTGTAAAAATTTCAAGATTTTATCATGGTCTGACTATTCACAAATATTCAAAACATAACAACAAATTTTTTGTTTTCAAACAACAACATATAGACTTGAAAAATAAGCATGGTAAAGGCTATACTTGACCTTTTATTGAAATAGAAGATGCAAAACATTACAGTAAATAACAGAAAGCAAATCCTAATAAAATAAAATGATGCTCCAAGCAAAACACATACCATGTGGTGAATAAAAATATAGCTCGAAGTGAGGTTACCGATGAACGAAGACGAAAGAGGGGATGCCATCCGGGGCATCCCCAAGCTTAGGCTCTTGGTTGTCCTTGAATATTACCTTGGGGTGCCTTGGGCATCCCCAAGATTAGGCTCTTGCCACTCCTTATTCTGTAGTCCATCGAAACTTCACCCAAAACGTGAAAACTTCACAACACAAAACTTAACAGAAAACTCGTAAGCTTCGTTAGTATAATAATGCAAATCACCACTTCGGTACCATTGTGAACTTATTATAAATCCATATTGGTGTTATATATAACGTATTCTAACTTCTCCATGGTTCATACCCTCCGATACTACTGATAGATTCATCAAAATAAGCAAACAACACAATGAAAACAGAATCTGTCAGAAACAGAACAGTCTGTAGTAATCTGTAACTCCCGAATACTTATGTAACTCCAAAAATTCTTAAAAATAAGAAAAACCTGAGAAATTTGCTTATTAATATTCTGAAAACAGAATCATTATTTTATCAAGCTTCTGATAAAAATGAGAATTCTTTTCCTGAGCACAAAAGTTTCTGTTTCTCAGCAAGATCAAATCAAATATCACCATAGATCATCCCAAAGGTCTTACTTGGCACTGTATTGAAACAAAATCTATAAAACATGATTAATACAGTAGCTTAATCATGTGAACACACAAAAACAGTTGGGGTAAATATTGGGTTGTCTCCCAACAAATGCTTTTCTTTAATGTCTTCCTAGCTATGCATGATGATTTCAATGATGCTTACATGAAAGATAAGAATTGGAACATAACGGGAGCATCATGAAGCATCTGACTAGCACATTTAAGTCTAACCCACTTCCTATGCATAGGGATTTTTTGAGCAAACAACTTATGGGAACAAGAATCAACTTGCATAGGAAGGTAAAACAAGCATAACTTCAAGATTTTCAACACATGGGGAGGAAACTTGATATTATTGCAATATGTAGAAGCATATGTTCCTCTCTCATAATAATTTTCAGTAGCATCATGAATGAATTCAACAATATAACCATCACATAAAGCATTATTCTCATGATCCATAAGCATAGAAATTTTACTACTCCCAACATAAGCAAAATTCTTCTCATTCATAATACTGGGAGCAAGATCAACAAAATAACTATCATGCGAGGCATAATACAATTGAAAATTAAAATCGTTATGACATGTTTCATGGTTATCATTATTCTTTATAGCATACATGTCATCACAATAATCATCATATATAGCAACTTTGTTCTCATAATCAATTGGAACCTCTTCCGAAATAGTGGATTCATCACTAAATAAAGTCATGACCTCTCCATATCCACTTTCATAATTATTATAAGATTCAACACCCTCCAAAATAGTGGAATCATTAGCTAGAGTTGACACTCTTCCAAACCCACTTTCATCAATATAATCATCATAAATAGGAGGCATGCTATCATCATAATAAATTTGTTCATCAAAACTTGGGGGACAAAAAATATCATCTTCATCAAACATAGCATCCCCAAGCTTGTAGCTTTGCATATCATTAGCATCATGGATACTCAAAGAATTCATACTAACAACATTGCAATCATGCTCATCATTAAAATATTTAGTGCCAAATATTTTATTGACTTCTTCCTGTAACACTTTGGCACAATTATCGGAATCTTATTTTCACGAAAGACATTAAAAAGATGAAGCATATGAGGCAACCTCAATTCCATTTTTTGTAGTTTTATTTTATAGACTAAACTAGTGATAAAACAAGAAACTAAAAGATTCGATTGCAAGATCTAAAGATCTACCTTCAAGCACTAACCTCCGCGGCAACAGCGCCAGAAAAGAGTTTGATGTCTACTACGCAACCTTCTTCTTGTAGACTTGTGTTGGGCCTCCAAGCACAGAGTTTTATAGGACAGTAGCAAATTTCCCTCTAGTGGATTACCTAAGGTTTATCAATCTGTGAGAGGCATAGGATAAAGATGGTCTCTCTCAAACAACCATGCAACCAAATAACAAAGAGTCTCTTGTGTCCCCAACACACCCAATACAATCGTAAATTATATAGGTGCACTAGTTCGGCGAAGAGATGGTGATACAAGTGCAATATGGATGGTAGATATAGGTTTTTGTAATCTGAAAATATAAAAACAGCAAGGTAGCTAGTAGTAAAAGTGAGCGAAAACGGTATTGCAATGCTTCGAAATAAGGCCTAGGGTTCATACTTTCACTAGTGCAAGTTCTCTCAACAATGATAACATAATTAGATCATATAACAATCCCTCAACATGCAATAAAGAGTCACTCCAAAGTCACTAATAGCGGAGAACAAATGAAGCAATTATTGTAGGGTACGAAACCACCTCAAAGTTATTCTTTCTGGACTAATGTTTATTGGGATCCCTCTAGACTATTGCAACACGCAGTGCATTGCTGATATGGTTAGTTCTTTTGGCCAATTTCATTATTGGAACAGTATGGACAGGCGCAAGGTCAGGTCACTAGTTCGAGCTTATTTTTCTGATAATGGTTTGGTTCCGCGTTCAGTTGTGTTTCGTGAGTTTGCTAATTGGGGAGGGACAGTGGTCTCTTGGACAGCTGGTTGTTATATTCTCGATGGAGACTTTGCAGAAGCTATGATACCTGCAGATGAGGATCCCATGCCCTTGGATGGCAATCCACATTTTATGCCAGGGGAAAATCCTCCACCACAGCCTTTTTGGCCAATGCCTCCTTACCCTGCCCTGGGATGGAATGTTGTGCCCCCTGGACACGATCAAGGGCACCATGAGGCTGCTAATGCATGGGCGCAGAACATGAACAATAATGTTGGTTGGGGGCCTTGGGAAGAACCTGCACAGCAGCCAGAACCTGTTCCTGTGCAAGACCCAATCACACAGGATCAGAACTCCATAATTCTGAATCCCTCTTTGGAATCGGACGGTGATGATGACATGGCAGAGGTGCAACAGCCTATGTTAAATCTTCACCCAGTTGTTCCCTTGAACCCAATTAACTTGGGGATTGTTCGTGTCTTCTATGGACCCATCCTTCCACCGGCTATGATCTGGGAACGCTCCTTCAAGTCCCTGCTACCTGAGTTTACAATCATGAATGTTCCATGTTCTCTGCCTCGACTTTGTTTGCCACCAATGCCTGTCAAGTTCAACTCTGACTTGGAGCAACGATGGTTGTCTGTGGTTAATATCAACAAACGCTCTTCTGTGGTACTCCAGGAGCTCAATGATGATATGATCTGCTTGGACTCATAGCCTATAGGACATACACAAGATATGCCAGATCAGAGTTCTGAACCGCAAATACAGGATGAGTTTCAGTTCACTTCTGTCATAGCATCACCTTTGGGGAAGAGACCGCGGCAGCCTCGTTTGAAGTGTACCGTCACAATGGTTGAGGAGAGCCCATATTTTTAAGTTAGACGGATGACTCGCAGCTGCGCTAAGAGAACTGGCATGAAACCAACATCTGCAATCTCCATCAAGTCGGCGCCTCTACGACGCCCCAAGGCCAAGAAGCTGAAGTTTGACTCTGCCCCATGTCAGGATAGCACTTTGCCGCCACCAACACCTATTTCTACCTTGCAAGCAGTCGGCGAGGCCCTTGGCATCGCCCCGGAAGACTTGACGGTGGAAAAGCTTATGGCTTCTCCTAAACCTGATCCACAACAAGATAGTTCCAATGATGAGTGAACTTTCCTATGCAGCTCTGGGGCGTCTGATCTGTTGGGTCTTTTGTTGCTTTGCTTTATTTCCGCTCTGTATGCCTGAACCTCCGAACTTCTATTATCCTGCTGCCCGTAGCTATGCTGAAACTCGTACCGTGCTGTTAAGCGGCCCAGTTGGTTACTTTCTTATTATTTTGGTTATCTATGGGGACTATAATGTTTTGTAATTGGTCGGTTCTGTGCTGGAATGTGTGTGGTTTGAATTCACCGGCTAGACAACGTGATGCGAGAGCCAAAATTGAAGAGAGTCGCTGCTCCATTATTTGTCTGCAAGAGACTAAATGTGAAACCTTTGATATCTGCATGATTAGGTCTTTCTGCCCTCGAAGCTTTGATCAGTTTGCTTTTTCTCCCTTGTTGGGTGCTTCGGGTGGTATTGTGATCATTTGGAACTCCTCAGTTTTTGAAGGCCAGCTTCTTGAAATCCAACGTTTCAGTGTGGTAGTTTCATTTAAGTCTGTTCATAGTTTTGAAAAATGGACAATGGTTTCTATATATGGGCCATGCGAGGGGCAACCTAGAGATGACTTTGTCAGCTGGCTATACCACATATCTATCCCTTGTGATGAACATTGGTTGCTCCTAGGTGATTTTAACTTTATTCGCTCTTTGGACAACATAAACCAACCTGGAGGTGATATAAATGATATTTTTTCTTTTTAATGAGGTCATTGGACATCTTGGTCTTCTGGAATTGCCAATCAAGGGGAGGAGTTTCACCTGGTACAATATGCAGCAAATACCCCTTCTCGAGCAGCTTGACTGGTTCTTTACCACCTCAGACTAGATCTCCCATTATCCTAACACCGTGGTCTTTCCGTTAGCCAAAACCGCGTCGGATCATGTGCCTTGTGTGGTGTCCATTGACACCAATATTCCTAAGTCTAAGGTTTTTAGATTTGAAAACTTTTGGGTGGACATGCCAGGCTTCATGGACTGCGTTCGTAATTCTTGGGAGGCTCCAGTTTTTTGCTGATCTCTTTGCTTCGGCCGTGTTAACTAGGAAATTTAAACGGCTGAGATCGGATTTGAGAGCTTGCAGTAAGAAAATATCTTACCTCAAGAAGCTTATGATGGACTGCAGCAAGGTTATCATCTTTTTTGATCAGTTGGAGGAGGTCAGACCTCTAGTTCGAACAGAGTTTAATTTCAGGAAAATAGTCAAGCTTCATTATGAGCGTTTGCTGAAGCTTCATTATATCTATTGGAAGCAGTGGTGCACAATCAGATACATTAAGGTGGGTGAGGAGAATTCTAAATTCTTCCATGCTATGGCATCGGAACGCATGTGGAGGAATTCAATAGCCAGCTTGAAAACCGCGGGAATGGTTGATCCGGTTTCGGACCATGATCAAATTGCGGGAATCCTGTGGGCTTCTTGTAAAAACAGAATGTGCCAGGCCCAAGGGATCTCTATGGGCTTCGACCTAACAAACCTCATCCAGCCCATCCAGGGTCTGGAGGAACTGTCTCAACCGTTCTCTGATGATGAAATTATGAAGGTTCTGAAAGAGCTGCCCCCTGATAGAGCACCTGGCCCAGATGGATTCAATGGTCTGTTTGTTAATCGCTGCTGGCCGATAATTGAGCAGGATTTTAGGCGTCTCATCCAGGACTTCTATGAAGGAAAATTATCTCTTGAGAATATTAATGGTTCTCTCATTACCCTCATACCCAAGATGCTCTCTCCTAAGGGACCAGATGATTTTCGGCTTATTTCTTTGACTAACACTTGTTTGAAATTTCTTACTAAGCTGTTAGCAAACAGGCTGCAAAAAGTGATCCTTCGTTGTATCCATAAAAATCAATATGGGTTCTTGAAGAGTAGATCAATTCAGGATTGCTTAGCTTGGGCCTTTGAATACATCCACCAGTGCAAACAGTCAAAGAGACCCATTACAATTCTGAAGCTAGATTTTGCAAAGGCATTTGACACCGTGGAGCATGAGGTTGTTTTGCAGATACTTAAGCACAAGGGGTTTGATGACAAATGGATAGGTTGGGTCAAAGACATTCTCTCTACAGGATCTTCCTCTGTTTTGCTCAATGGCATACCTGGCAAGCAGTTTAAGTGCAAGTGTGGTGTCAGACAGGGGGATCCTCTATCACCTCTGCTCTTTGTAATTGCTGTCGATCTTCTGCAGTCAGTGGTCAACCAGATGTTCTCGCATGGAACCTTGACCCTCCCAATTCCTTCACATGACCAGGATTTTCCTATAATCCAGTATGCTGATGACACTGTCATCTTTTTGACTGGCAAAGATGAGGAGTTGGTGGCTCTCAAAAATATTTTGCTTACCTTTCAACAGTCCATTGGGCTTAAAGTTAACTTTGCAAAGTCTTCCATGATTCCTTTAAATATTGATGATGTGGAAGCTGCCAGGCTAGCTGATTTTCTTGGTTGTAAACTTGGACAGCTACCATTTACTTATCTGGGTTTGCCACTTGGTACTACCAGGCCCAGAATTGTGGATTTTATGCCTTTAGTTGATGCCTTGGAGAGGAGACTGACAGCTAGTTCCTCCATGCTAAACCAAGGCTCCAGGTTGCAGTAGTTAACTTCAGTCTTGACTTCCATGCCCATATATTTCCTCTGCAGTCTACAACTCCCACCTGGTATTATTAAGCAGCTTGATAGGATCTTCAAGCAGTGTTTGTGGAGAGGAAATAGTGATGCACCAAAACAATCTCTGGATGCATGGGATCTGGTTTGTAGGCCTAAGGAAAAAGGAGGACTTGGAGTGATTAACTTGCATATCTAAAATAAGGGCCTCCTTCTCAAGCATCTCCACAAATTCTTCAATAAGGCAGATATCCCATGGGTTACTTTAATCTGGAATAGTTACTATGATGATGGAGTTCCACATGCTATAGTCCCAGTTGGGTCATTTTGGTGGAGGGATATCCTCAAGCTCTCTGATGCATATAGTGCAATCTCCTCAGTTCACATCAATAGGGGAGACTCTGCCCTTTTCTGGTCTGATGCTTGGTTAATTGGTGGCTCTTCAAGACCTCTATGTTGGAGATTACCTAGGCTTTTCTCCTTTGTTATTAATGATAAACTCTCTGTGCATGAATTCCTCATCTCTCAGGACCTCTACTAAATGTTCTTCTTGCCTTTGTCACATGAGGCTGCCCTGGAATTGCAAGTTTTGGAAGCTTGGATCCTGGATTTACATAGGGACATCACTCTGCCAGATGTTTGGATATGGCCTGGAAAATCTGGTGACTACTCTGCCAAGAGCTTTTACACCCTTATGCATTCTCATTTGCCAACCATCTTGCCATGTAAGTGGTTGTGGGATAGCAAGTGCACCATGAAGATCAAAGTCTTTGGTTGGTTGTTGTTTTTTTGATAGACTCAATACCAAGGACTTGTTAATTCGTAGGCATTGGAGATCACCTATGGATGACAATCTCTGTGTTATCTGCAATGAATTAGTCTATCAGGATAGGTTGCACTTGTTTTTCAACTGCAACTTCAGTCGCAGAGTGTGGAATTATATTTCCATTGATTGGTCCAGGGGCTCTGAAATTCAGCAATGTATTCAGCATGCAAGATCAAGGTTTAAGCATCCCTTCTTCTTTGAAGTTATGCTCACTACAGCTTGGAATATATGGATCCTCAGGAATGGAAGGACTTTCAGAGGAGAGAATGCAACCTTTGCTGCTCGGAGATGTAATTTTGTACATGACCTTACTCTTCTAGCTCATAGAATGAGAGTAGATATTAGAGTCAAGTTGTATGCTTGGATTAACTCTCTAACTTAACTAGAGGTAGGTAGGTAGGCTCTGTTTTTTCTTCCTTTAATTCCTTGTAATCTTCCCAAGCTTGTACAGTTGCTACTTCTTTCTATAATAAAGGGTTGTGGAGCTTTGCTCTACAGTAAATATTCAAAAAAAGTTATTCTTTCTGATTGATCTATTGGGCTATTCCTATAAGTGTCACAAACAGCCCTAGAGTTCGTACTAAAATAATACCTTAAGACACACATCAACCAAAACCCTAATGTCACCATAAGTATCCGCGAGTTTGATTATACGATATGCATCACACAATCTCAGATTCATCTATTCAAACCAACAAAAAGAACTTCAAAGAGTTCCCCACAGTTTCTATTGGAGAGTCAAGACGAAAACATGTGCCAAACCCTATGCATAAGTTCACAAGGTCACAGAACCCGTAAGTTGATCACCAAAACATACATCAAGTAGATCACGTGAATATCCCATTGTCACCATAGATAAGCACATGCAAGACATACATCAAGTGTTCTCAAATCCTTAAAGACTCAATCCGATAAGATAACTTCAAAGGAAAAACTCAATCCATTACAAGAAGGTAGAGAGGGAGAAACATCATAAGATCCAACTATAATAGAAAAGCTCGCGGTACATCAAGATCGTGCCAAATCAAGAACACAAGAGAGAGAAAGAGATCAAACACATAGCTACAGGTACATACCCTCACCCACGAGGGCGAACTACTCCCTCCTCGTCATGGAGAGTGCCGGGATGATGAAGATGGCCACCGGTGATGGTTTCCCCCTCTGGCAGGGTGTCGGAACAGGGTCCCGATTGGTTTTTGGTGGCAACGGAGGCTTGCGGCGACGGAACTCCCGATCTAGCTTTATTTCTGGAGGTTTGGGGATATATAAGAGGTGTTGGCGTCGAGAACAAGTCAGGGGAGTCCACGAGTCACCCACAAGGATGGAGGGCGCGCCCGGGGGGGGGGGGCGCCATCCACCCTTGTGGAGGGCTCGTGGCTCTTCTGGCCTAACTCTTTTGATTCGGGGGGCTTCTTCTGGTCCATAAAAAATCACCTTAAATTTTCAGCTCATTTGGACTCCGTTTGATATTCCTTTTCTGCGAAACTGAAAAGCAAGGAAAAAAATAGAAACTGGCACTAGGCTCTAGGTTAATAGGTTAGTCCAAAAAATCATATAACATAGCATATACATGCACATAAAACATCTAAGATGGACAATATAATAGCATGGAACAATCAAAAATTATAGATATGTTGGAGACGTATCATGGCACACCATCGGCCATCGGTAGCCCTGCACGCCCTTCCGGTTGTCTCCAGCCATAGCCTAGCCCGAGAACCCCTGCTTCGAGGTAGCGAGGAGAGCCGCTAAGTGCTGCCCGCCTATGTCGAAGCACCAAGATCGAGGCCACACTGCCGCCAAGGGAAGGACGCGATAGATCTGGCGCCTTTCCAAGCACGAGCACACCCAAGCTCACTTTCGCAGCACTACCACGCGAGCTGCCGTCCTCTGCTGCCACCACTAAGCCCAGCCCCGCCGCCGCACGCCACATCGCACACACCGAGTAGCCACCGACCACCATCAAGACCGCCTGCACGAGAATCACTGAGAAGGACCACGCAGCCGTCGCTCGCCTGCCCCACCACCGACGCGCCTACGCCGAGAAGACTATGGGAACCGCGCCACTGAGCCCCACGCAGCTTGACAATCCCGCATGGACGCACTTGCCCCGCACCAGGCGTCCATGCAAGGAGAGAGTTGCCGCGCCGCTAGCCACCGTGAAAACTGAAGGTTGACGAAAACTGTATCGCCCTTCCGGGTGCGTCCGTTGTAGTGAAGGTGTGTCGTTTCCTATTCTAGCCACAGGTAGACGAAAACTGTATCTGGTAGTCCCTTAGGGATTGAAAGTTCGCTAAATGAATCATCGGATGTGGGTTGGGCGGTTACATCGACCGATCGTACTATCGGGTACATGTTGTGATTGTATGTTGCGATCGTGTGCTAGTGCAGTTGCGGTTAGAAAAGTTGGGAATGAATTGATCTTGTCACACGAATCCAACCGACATAGCACTAGGCCATCCCGGTCCCTCTAGCGTTGTTCGCGGTCATTTCAAGCTTGCCACGCTAAATAGAATGGTCGATAAACTTTGGTAGGGATTTTGGCTTGAGGATAAACATGTGTTCACTAAAACCAAGATGCTTCTCCAATGACTTCAAAAGGAACCAACTTATTAACCTTAAATTAACCCCATTGAAAAGTAATGGTTAGATAAACAGCGAGGATATAAAATGGTATGAAAGCTAATGGCCAGCAATTTAAGTTTTGGTATTTGAACTTTGTGTATTTATCCTTCATTCTTATCAAGTTTTAATATTTGAAACTTTACAAAAAAACTTGTCAAAACATATTCAAGAGTTTTCTTGTTTCAAACTCCTCATTGCAAGGAACTAAACATAAATTGAACTTTGGTTCTAAAGATACACTCCCTTCAATCTGAATTGAATGTCTACAGTTTTATACTAAATCAGCGGTAATTAATATGTATTAGAGGGGGGATTAGATTTAATTTTGAAAGTCAAACCAAAAAACACAGGAGGTGGGGTAGATGGAGCATGCATGGAACAAGATAAATTGCATGCATGGAACACCTAAAGTAATTAAGGGTGAAACGCATGCAAGGGATCAACCACGTTTATGAATAGCGAGGCAAGCGTGTCGTTGGCCAAGTGCGTGCTTCGGCCCGTGCTTGCTACTACGAATTTCTCATGGTGCAACAAGTAGAGGGTAAAAGGTACTCTACTTTGTATTTATATATAGTTTGGTTTGTATTTAAAAGAGTAATTATTCTGAAGTGGCATGTGTTGATAGCCCGCTGAAGGAGTGATCACACGTAACAATCAATCCATTTTGTTTGAAGTGCATCATTTGGAATACTTTGAAAAGCTCTCTTACGTTTCAACTGGGGCAACTAAGGGCATGTACAATGGTTGATAAGATAGTCTTATCTTAAGTCTTGAATGTAATTTAGAGATGACAAAAAAATATGTCTACAATGGGTTATATCTTAGTCTTATCTTCAATAACTAGCAATTCCTTAAAACATGGTGAGACAAATTGTGCTAAGAGATCATCTCTTATCTTATCTTAAATAAAAGAAGACAAATCTTTTCTTACGAGATCTTTCTTCTCCACCTCATCATTTATTCTATATGGCACTTCTAAGATAGCATCATTGTACACGCCCTAAGAGCATTGAGCCGTGAAATTCCATCTTCGGATTAAGGAAATATTGCTCCGCACTCACTGATACGGTGCACAAATGGTGTAATTACTGGTCAAAAGTCAAAACGAAAGCAGCCACTAGAAGTGGGCAAAAATTGGTCGCGTGGATGCTAAAGGAGAAAGGACCAAGACTATTCACAATGAGAAGTAACTTAGAGTAGTAACATGCATATGTTACTATCACCACAATGAATAGTAACATATGTGTTATGTCATGCATCATTTTATTTATTAGCTTGTAGACTTATTTTTTCTTGATATGCGTGATGTTACAGTAACTAGCTATGTTATCACATGTCTTTTTTTTATTAATTACATGTCACATCATTCATTTTACCTAAATAAGTATAATGTTATCATTTATGTTACTTCCACTATTGATAGTCTAATAGGAGACAACATGAGACTCCGAGCTCACATAGCGTAATAGCAATAACCAAACAGAATCCAGCACGAAGATAAATGGCCGGAGTCGCGCACAACAAATGTGGACAAAATCTTCGTTGGCCCATCACTTCCCATTCACAATATCATTGGCCACCTGAGAAATGTGGCCCAACGCTCATTAGTCATAAACTCATGATGAATACTTACAGCATCTTCAACTGCGTCTTCAACACGCCCCTTCAATCATTTTTTCAGCGTCGGCGAGCGAAAATTGACCCAGTCGCGTTTTAGGAGCCCATTTTTCATCGGGTTGGTCTGAAATTGAGGCCGGCGGATCCAGGCCGAACCCGGCGCGCTGGAGGCGCCTGGGAGCGCCGGGGCGAGCAATTTTGGCACGAACTAACCGCGGTCCCGCCGTGTCAGCGACAGGCGCCTCGTCGTCCTCGCAGCGCCTCGGTTTCCCACGAGGAATCAATGCCAAGGCTGCCGCCGGTCAACCTTCCATTGATTCCTCACGGGC
>NC_041380.1:76220766-76317782 GCF_002162155.2 Triticum dicoccoides | reverse complement strand
CGTGCTCTGCCTCCCTCTCCCCTCTATCCCCAAGCCGCCGACGATCCTCCCCTCTCTCCCCAAGCCGAGCATCACGATGGGCGAGCGCTTCCCGGCGACGCGACGGCAGCCAACGGCTTCGGCCGCCTCTCGCTGCACGCATGGGAGGCGTACCTCCTCTTTGAGGTGAACATCCCGGCGCCACCCGACATGCGCGTAGGGCCGGGTCGGTGGAGGCTCAGCGCCGATGGCTTCCCCATCCCCCCGGTGCCCGACGTCAATGCGCGCGCCCCCAGGCGGCGATTTTACGCGCTCCCTGGGGGCCGACGAGGTCGACCGCTTACAGGCGTCGCTGACGGAGGAGCAGCATGCCCCTCCCACGGTACACCGCCGAAAACCACGCGGCGTGGGCGGCGTACTTCCAGCAGCGGCAGGAGCGGTGGCTGGCCTCCACCAACGGGGCGCCGGCGGTGGGGGGCATCAAGAACAGTGAGGGGCACCGCCGGCCGCACACTGCACGAGGTTCTCCAGCACCTCAAGGGCGGCAACCACCCGCCGTTTACCTACCCCGCCGCGGCCGCCGCCCTGGTCCCCCGCTGGAGCGCCGGGCAATGGATGCCCAGGAGGTTTGGCTCCTTCTCGTCCTCGTTCTCCCGCTCCTCCTCCCGCTCCTCTTCCCACTCCTTCGGCTCGCCGGCGGTGTTCGGCGTCAAGGCCAAGCCCGCGGCGGAGACGCCGCTCGGCCGGCGCACCCGCAGCGCCGGCATCGTCATCAACGAGGGCGACGGGCGCGGCTACTCCTCGGCTCCTCCCCGCTATGTCAAACCGAAGACGGAGCCAGGGCTCGCCGCCGTGAAGACGGTGCCAAGGAGGAGCTCGACGACGCGGCGGCCCTGAAGTGGGCGCGTGAAGACTGGGTGCGGGCGGAGCTAGAGCGCCAGCGCCGCGCCTACGAGCAGTTCGAAGCTCGGCACCGTGGCCGCGACGAGGGAGGCGTCGTCGTCCTCGACAACATCGACGATGACGTGCCGCCGCCACCGGTCCGTCAGGGCGACGCCGGGCAGCGGTCCAGCAGGTGCGGCCGCGTCAAGGATGAGAAGGCCGACGAGGATGGCGACGACGTCGGCGACTTCGCCGCGCTCAAGGCGTTCTTTTACCCGTAGTAGTAGTTGCAGCCGTTTTTTTTAATACTTTGTAATGTCATGTTTGTCCAGTTTTTATGTAATCGCCAAACTTTGGCCGAATATTTGTCTAGTTTGTCGAAATTTAGTCGAATTCTTTTTTTTAAACGCCTTCTGGGGCCGATCCTAGGGCCGGCGGCTGGGAACCCGAAAGTCCCCACGCCGATGATTTTACGCGCTCCTTGGGAGTCCAACGGTTGGAGATGCTCTTATCGTCGTACGCTTGTTTCGCGTACGATACTGTCCTGTTTGTGTTGTCCGTGACCTGAAGTTTGGTAAGCGATGTGATACTCTCTCCAACCGGTTAGCTAGAGGGGTGGTTATTATCGATCGTCACCAGCCTGGCCGGACCACTAATCTAAACGAATAACTAGTACAAGTCGCCATAACTTGGTCCGAACTAAATTGCGCATGTCTGTTTCATGGTTGTCATGCATGTTTCACTGTCCATGGACTAATAGTTCAAAGAACCAGTCCGTCTAGTACATTGGTTGGTGAAGTTGTTCCTGTCGAATCGTGGTTCGTTAGTGAGCAACGTGCCTTTCAGAAGGTGCGCAGGGAAGAATCTTGCCTTGTCGCCCGTTGGATTTAAACGCTCTACCAGCAGCTAGAGCACCAGCGTGCTGCGTACATACGTCTGAGTCGCGTGCGAGCGAAGTCAAGCTCGATGAGGCAAGCCACAGGATATAGATATGGGGCAGTATCAAATGAGAACGACGACCAATCATATGTATTTTCCATATATCAAATGCAAAGTTGGAAACCAACCATATGTATTTTTTTTCATAGATAGAGGCTCATTCGTTGATCGGATTGGAAATTGCTACTGGTTAGGTTATATTTCTGGTAAAGGACGTTAGTAGTTGATCTTGATTGAGATCGATCAAAATAAGTACTTGGTACTACCTACTTGCTGGTAAGTAAATTACTATTGTGCTAGCCTTGTAAATTACTATTGTTCCGGGAAATGAGGATCGCCTCTAGGCGACGGCTGACGCTGGCGCCTTGTTGGTCGCCGACGCGGCCGGCGTACACTGGCTCCCGGTTCTCTTGCCTTGGCTCATCCGACGCGGAGGAGGCGGCGCACACGGGTGATGTCCCCGTCCTCGACAACTCTTCTCTAACATCCTTTGCAGGTCGCCAGAGGAACACAGACGAGGAATTGGCTGACGAGTTCTGGGCGGACATCGGCTACCCTACTCCGGCGTCTAGGGTATGGGAGAGACCGTCGGCTCGACGGGCAGGTGAGGTTTCTTGTGGTTGCAGGTCAGACAAGATCGGGGAGCCCTCGCTGGTCTCGGTGGAGGGCGCGGTGGTCTCCTCTTCGGATGTAATGGGCTCGAAGAAGACGTCGGCGGTGGTTGCCACTGGCCCCCATGGCGTCTCTAGGGTTCCTGGCCGGTCGAGGCCACTCATAAGCCGTGGATTGGCCCGGTTCCTCCACCTCGATTGTCGCCGCCAAGAACAATCGGTGATCTCCTGCCACGAGCATGTCTTGGCGATGAGGGGACCTCGCCGGAGTTGCGTGGGCTTGTGCCATCTTCGGGCTAGCCCGGGCGGGCCGCCACGGCGTTCGCAGCTTCTGATCATCCATCTGCGGCCGTGCCAGGTCAGTAGACGTATCTTGGGGGTCCGCTACGGATGGTCAATCTCGGCCGTTGGCTCGAACACATGTGGAACAGGGCAGAGACGGGAGCGAACCCTAAGTTCAATCGCTCCTTCGCTGTTGTCGTCGCTACCCCAACGATGACGCGTGGAGATCCTTCCGCGCCGCCGAGCACCTCCACCGGCCAACAGCTCCTTCCGTCTTCAACTTCCCAGCACTCTTCGTCTCCGACGGGTGGCGCACCTGGCTTCGCTCCGGGTGTGTATCAGCCGGTACAGGTGGCGCAGCCATATGCGCAGCAGCCGCCGGTGCAGCAACTGTCGACGCAGCAGTCCTCAGCGTTTCAGTTTCAGTAGCCGTTCTTCGCTACCCCAGATCAATTCTTGCAGCAGCAGCCGTTTTTACTTCAATCGACGGGTGGCTTCACACAGCAGCAACAGCAACGGGCAACGTTTCAACCACCGGCGAACAACTATGTGCAGCACTCCGGGACTCCTTCCGGGGTGCAGATGGCTGCCGGCTTCAGCGCCCACCCGCCACATAAACCAGCCACCACCGGAGTCCATACCGCTACACGTCCTCGGAAACCTAAGGGTGGCAAGGGCGGGCGTCACAAACCTCACCATGGAGCAGCTTTACCATCTGCCACTACTCCCCATGCGGCGGCTCCTATCATGCCGCTCTTGGTACAGGTGCCCGCTCTGGCCTCTTCATCTATGATGGCAGCGGGCTATGGGCAGAACGCTCCTATGCTGAGCTCAATGCAACAGCAGCCACCTACGATTCAACCTTCAGGGGTCGCCGAGGGCGCAACAAAGCCTAAGAAGGTGTGGTGTTCTAAGTGTCAATCTGCAGGGCACACATATGATGACTGCGAGACACAACATTATTGTTTCATTTGCAACAAGACTAATCACCTGATGACCACGTGGCGCTGCCCTGCTCTCAAGATGCCGAAGCCGGCGGCGATCCTGTATGGATATGGAACTGAAAATATGGCATTCTTTCAGATGCCTGACAATGTTTGCAGGGAGGACCTTGCACCACAGGATTCACTGACAGCATTGGTATCTATTTCTGGTGGCTCTATCACTCCCAGTATCGTGGAGGCAGAGGTTGCTAAGATTGCTCAGTACCAACAGTAATGGACGTGGGAGGCCATACCGCATGGCCAGGACGCTTTTCTCATGTCCTTCCCGAGTGAGGAAGTTCTACAAAGGGTGACTGGGTTTGTAGTTTTCATCAAGTCTCACAATGTCACTATCGAGTTTAGCCTTGGAAGTCAGAGGAGATACCATACTGTTTCGAGCTAATACCTATTTGGGTGTATGTGCATGGGGTGTCTCATTCTCTCGACACTTCCTGGGTCATTGGGCGGTCGGGTCAGTGATTGGTGCTACTCTTGACATTGATCTTCTCTGCTTGCGTCGGAGAGGAATTGTTCGTATCCAGGTAGCGGTGCTCAACCTTGATGCTTTCAAAAGGAGCACAATTGATTCTCTTTCGTCCGATGTGGTTGTTCAAGGGAAAGGTCATGAGTTCCAGTACAGTTTGGAAAAATCATACTTCCGTGTTGATAGTGATTTTGTGCCTATAGTCTGGGAGCACAGCGATGATCTAGGGAGCGACAAGGGGCATGATAGGGAGGATACAGTGAGGACCAATGATCCAAGCAAGAGTTCCAAATCCAGTTCACCATCCAACAACAGCTCGGCCCCTCCTACCTCGGGCGGAGTTGTACCCATGCAGATGGCCATTGCCGTCACACCGCTGAATCCTCATCAAGGCTTACCTGCCAAGGCTGCTTCTTCGTCATTAATGGGGTCTTCTTCGTCGGTGTCGGCTACTTCGTCTAACGCTGCTCCTCCGACGATGTTGGTGCCCCGGTCCTCGATGCCGCCATCACCGACTCACTGGTCGGCGTCGCCGCACCACGACGAGGGGTGTCACATGCGTCGGGATGGCAGCCGCGGTGGTGAATGCGAGCGCTCCATCGCCACCACCATAGCCTGCCCCTGTCTCTCCAACTCGATGGGGAGTGATCTTCTCCCCGTTCGTTCGTGCTGGCCAGGACTCTTCCAGGGCGGAACTCCGCATGTTATCACCTACACCTCCGTCACCGGGGGGAGTATCGGCTTCCGGACCTGAGGAGGCAGAGGAGCAACCCCTGCGATCTTCTTCTTCATCATCGCAACAGTCTACTCCGCCTCTCGGAGTCGCGGGGACGAGCCCGGCGGCCAATATTACTCCTTCGCCGCTGAGGCACAGCGGGCGTCATTACGTCGGGACTGATGGTTCAGCAGCCACCGAGGATGACTCTATGGTGAAGGCCATGCGTTGGACGGCTGCCTGCAACCTCGACTTCGAAGGTACACCCTCTCACAAATCTTTTATATCTTTTGATAAATCCAAAGTATCTTCAAATATCACTAGACTTGGAGTGTCACTAGGACGTAATGAGAAAGAGATAGACTTTTGGTTAAGGCCCTTAAACAAGTGGAGTTCGACCGGTTTACAGTTGCTCCTAAGTTGTCGAGCTTTGTTGACCCTCTTGTGTTAGATGAGGAGGATGAGGATGCTGATGCCAATCATGAAGGCAAGCTCCTCTTTGATTTGGTTAAAGACACGACTGAAGTAGACCTTGACAATACTGTACGCGACACTATGCTTTGTGAGCTTGTCGCATCGGTGCATAAGAATAAGACTAACTCAGGAAAGAAAAGAGGGCGCTCTTCTAAGAAGGCAAAGGTCTCTAAACAAAAAATTGGTTCAGCATGAGAGGCATGTTTTGGAATAGCAGAGGTCTAGGTGACTTGGCTAAACATAAACACATTGTTGATTGTGTAAAGGATCATGCGTTGGACTTTGTGGCTATCACTGAGGCGGGCAAACGTGACTTTCCAACACGTGATCTGGACTACTTTTCATGTGGTTTGGATTACGAATGGCACGTCTTACCGCCGACCGGGAGGTCCGGTGGAATATTGCTAGGTATTAACTCTACGTACTTGCAACTATTGTCCATGTCAAAGGGGTAGTATCAGATATTGCTAGGTATTAAGGAGGATGAGGAGTTTAAGTTTGCATTTCTAAAGGAACTTGTTAATACCTGTCGAGACAATCCCCACCCCATGTTAATCGGGGGGATTTTAATATCCTTTGATATCAGCAGGGAAAAAACAATGACCGGTTTGATAAAAGGTGGCCTTTCCTCTTTATGCAGTTATTGACAGTCTGGATCTGAGGGAGATCACGATGTCTGGTCGTCAGTATACCTGGGCCAATAATCGAGCGGTGCCAACCTTTGAAAAACTTGACCGGGTGCTCGTTACCACCGTCTAGGAATACAAATATCCCCTAGCCTCAGTTCGGGCATTAGAAAGAATTGAGGCCTTATCGGATCATGCTCCATTGCACCGATTTTGGACAACCAATCCCAAGTTCTAACCGTCACCAATTTAAATTTGAACTGGGATGGCTCACTAGAGAGGGATTTGATGACCTGGTTAAGAAAGTGTGGGCATGTCAGCCTCGCGGTAACACACCCATTCAATGATGGAATAATCGAATTCACGCATTGCGTCGATTCCTTCGTGGGTGGGCCAAGCATACTGCTGGCATCTACAAAAAAAGAAAAACTGTGACTATCTACCTTAATTGATTCCCTTGATAAAATGGCGGAGGTGAGGCCTCTGTCTATAGTTGAGATTGAGCAAAAAAGTAATATAAATGAGCAGATAGCCCGCCTACTACGCGAGGAAGAGATTAAATGGTACCAACGTTGCAAGGCGGATTCGCTTGTGCAAGGTGATGATAATACGAAATACTTTCAAATGCTTGTCAATGGCAGACATAGAAAGAAACACATATTCACCCTTGACCAGGAGGGAGGCCAAATTGAGGGGGACATACCTCTTAGAACTTTTATTACTAAGTATTACAAAGAGCTTTTTGGACCTTCAGCTGAATCAAATTTTCAGCTGGATGAATCCATTACTCATGACATTCCTCAAGTTACGGAAGCGGAAAATGAATTCCTAACCTCCCCGTTCTCTGAGGAGGAAATTCGAACCGCGGTGTTTCAAATGGGACACAACAAGGCTCCGGGTCCGGATGGCTTTCCCGTAGAGTTCTATCAATGTTTTTGGGACGTCTTTAAGGCAGACTTGGTTCAGTTGTTTAACCAACTGCATGCTGAAGACCTTGACATTTCTCGTTTAAACTTTGGGGAAATTATCCTATTGCCAAAGATCGAGGAGGCTAGTCGTATTCAACTATATCAACCAATTTGCCTTCTGAATGTAAGTTTTAAAATCTTTATGAAGGTCGCAACTAATCGGTTAAACGGGGTGGCTGACCATGTCGTAAAACCCACTCAAACAACATTTATGCAAGGCCGCAACATATTAGATGGAGTGGTCGTCTTGCACGAAACTGTACATGAGCTTCACCGAAAAATGTTGAATGGTGTCATTCTTAAAATAGATTTTGAAAAAGCCTATGACAAGGTTAAGTGGCCCTTTTTGTTGCGAACTTTGTGCATGAAGGGGTTTTCACAAAAATGGTGTCATTGGGTAGAGAACTTTGTATCTGGAGGCAGTGTGGCCATAAAAGTTAATGATGACGTTGGCAACTATTTTCAGACAAGGAAGGGGTTTCTCCAAGGGGACCCCGCTTCTCCTATTTTGTTTAACATTGTGGCCGACATGCTAGCTACCCTTGTTGAGCGGGCTAAGCTGGCCGGTCAAATTAGTGGTGTTATTCCACACTTGGTAGAAAATGGTCTATCTATTCTACAATATGCGGATGGCACTATTCTATTCATGGATCATGATCTAGATAAGGCAAGAAATCTCAAGTTGCTCTGATGTGCTTTCGAGGAACTTTCTGGTCTCAAAATTAATTTTCATAAGAGTGAACTTTTTTGCTTTGGAGATCCTGTAGAATCAGCAGAGTATGTCGAGATTTTTGGATGCCAGCTTGGGCAGTTTCTGATTCGATATTTGGGTATTCCCATACACTATCAGCGCTTAACTATCACTGAGTGGAAGCATGTGGAAGAGAGACTTGAGAAACGCTTAGCCAGTTGGAAGGCCAAGCTCTTGTCTTACGGGGGACGATTGATCTAGATCAATTCAGTCCTAAGCAACATGGTTTTATATATGTTGTCATTCTTCCACCTACCGAAAGGGGTTCTCCAGCGACTAGACTACTTTAGATCCAGATTTTTTGGCAATGCGATAATGAATCTAAGAAATATCGACTGGTTAGGTGGAGCATATCATGCAGACCTAAAAGTCAAGGGGAGTTTGGAATCCAAGACCTTGATATTAAAAACATTGCTCTTCTCAGCAAGTGGGTTTACAAACTACTCACTAAGAATGGAGTATGGCAGGAAATCATTCGCAACAAGTATGTGGGATCCAATGTCATTTCTCAAGTTCATGGGAAACCTGGGGATTCGCACTTCTGGAGTGTTGTGATGAAGGCCAAGGAATTCTTTTTCCAATTTGGGACCTTATCAGTTAGGGACGGTTCTAAGGTTTGATTCTAGGAAGACATCTGGCTAGGGAACATCCCACTAATGGTGCAATATCCGAGCTTGTACAGGATAGTTAGACATAAATTCGTCACGATCAAACAAGTTTTAGGACAAGAAAACCCTGATATTTCTTTCCGTAGGGACCTTTTTGGCCTGGCAGTGATACGTGATACGTTTCCAACGTATCTATAATTTTTTATTGTTCCATGCTATTATATTATCCATCTAGGATGTGCATTTATATTTCTATTTTATATGATTTTTGGGACTAACCTATTAACCTAGAGCCCAGTGCCAGTTTCTGTTTTTTCCTTGTTTTTGAGTTTTACAGAAAAGGAATACCAAACGGAGTCCAATTGACATGCCAATTTTTGATGATTTTTTATGGACCAAAAGAATCCCCTGAAGTAAAATAGTTGGTCCAGAAGAGTCCCAAGCGGTCCACGAGATAGGAGGGCGAGCCTAGGGGGGTAGGGCACGCCCTCCACCCTCGTGGACGACTCAGGAACCCCCCTGACTTGTTCCCGACGCTAAAAAATCCTATAAATACTGAAAAATCCAGAAAATAACCTAGATCGGGATTTTTGCCGCCACAAGCCTCTGTAGCCACCGAAAACCAATCTAGACCCGTTCCGGCACCCTGCTGGAGGGGGGAATCCCTCTCCGATGGCCATCTTCATCATCCCGGCGCTCTCCATGACGAGGAGGGAGTAGTTCACCCTCGGGGCTGAGGGTATGTACCAGTAGCTATGTGTTTGATCTCTCTCTCTCTTGTGTTCTTAATTCGATATGATCTTGATGTATCGCGAGCTTTGCTATTGTAGTTGGATCTTATGATGTTTCTCCCCATCTACTCTCTTGTGATGAATTGAGTTTTTCCTTTGAAGTTATCTTATCGGATTGAGTCTTTAAGGATTTGAGAACACTTGATGTATGTCTTGCATGTGCTTATCTGTGGTGACAATGGGATATCACGTGATCCATTTGATGTATGTTTTGGTGATTAACTTGCAAGTTCCGTGACCTCGTGAACTTATGCATAGGGGTTGGCACACGTTTTCGTCTTGACTCCCCGGTAGAAACTTTGGGGCACCCTTTGAAGTTCTTTGTGTTGGTTGAATAGATGAATATGAGATTGTGTGATGCAAATTGTATAATCATACCCACAGATGCTTGATGTGACATTGGAGTATCTAGGTGACATTAGGGTTTTTGTTGATTTGTGTCTTAAGGTGTTATTCTAGTACGAACTCTAGGATAGATTGAACGGGAAGAATAGCTTCATGTTATTTTACTACGTACTCTTGAATAGATTGATCAAAAAGAATAACTTTGAGGTGGTTTTGTACCCTACAATAATCTCTTCGTTTGTTCTTCGTTATTAGTGACTTCGGAGTGACTCTTTGTTGCATGTTGAGGGATAGTTATATGATCCAATTATGTTATTATTGTTGAGAGAACTTGCACTAGTGAAAGTATGAACCCTAGGCCTTGTTTCAACGCATTGCAATACCATTTGTGCTCACTTTTATCATTAGTTACCTTGCTGTTTTTATATTTTCAGATTACAAAAACCTTTATCTACCATCCACATTGCACTTGTATCATCATCTCTTCGCCGAACTAGTGCACCTATACAATTTACCATTGTATTTGGTGTGCTGGGGACACAAGAGACTCTTTGTTATTTGGTTGCAGGGTTGCTTGAGAGAGACCATCTTCATCCTACACCTCCCACGGATTGATAAACCTTAGGTTATGCACTTGAGGGAAATTTGCTGTTGTCCTACAAACCTCTGCACTTGGAGGCCCAACAACGTCTACAAGAAGAAGGTTGTGTAGTAGACATCAAGCTCTTTTCTGGCGCCGTTGCCGGGGAGGTTAGCGCTTGAAGGTATATCTTTAGATCTTGCAATCGAATCTTTTTGTTTCTTGTTTTATCACTAGTTTAGTCGATAAAAGAAAACTACAAAAATAGGAATTGAGGGTACCTCATATGCTTCATCTTTTTAATATCTTTCATGAGAATAAGGATTCCCATAATTGTGCTCAAGTGCTAGAAGAAGAATGCATTAGAGTGTTTGGCACTAAATATTCGAATGATGAGCATGATTACAATGTTGTTAGTATGAATTCTTTGAATATACATGATGCTAATGATATGCAAAGCCACAAGCTTGGGGAAGCTATTTTTGATGAAGATGATATTTTTTGTCTTCCAAGTTTTGATGAGCAAATTTATTATGATGATAGCATGCCTCCTATTTATGATGATTATATTGATGAAACTGGGTTTGGAAGAGTGTCAACTTTAGGAAGTGAAGTTCCCACTATTTTGGAGGATGTTTAATCTTATTGTCATAATTATAAAAGTGGATTTGGAGAGGTCATGACTTTATTTAGTAATGATTCCACTATCTCGGAAGAGGTTCCAATTGATTATGAGAATAAAGTTGCTATCTATGATGATTATTGTGATGACTTGTATTCTGTTAACAATAATGATAACCGTGAAACTTGTCATCATGATTTTAGTTTTCAATTGTATTATGCCTCATATGTTAATTATTTTTTTGAGTTTGCTCCCACTATTATTCATGAGAAGAAATTTGCTTATGTGGAGAGTAATAAAATTTATATGCTTGGGGATCATGAAAAGAATGCTTAATGTGATAGTTATATTGTTGAATTCATTCATGATGCTACTTAAAATTATTATGAGGGAGGAATATGTGCTTGTAGGAATTGCAATAATACCAAGTTTCCTCTCTATGTGCTCAAAATCTTGATGTTATGCTTGTTTTGCTTTCCTATGCTAGCTGATTATTGTTACAATAAATTGTTTGCTCACAAAATCCCTATGCATAGGAAATGGATTAGACTTAAATGTGCTATTCATATTCTTCATGATTCTCTCTTTATGTTTCAATTCTTATCTTTTATGTGAGCATCATTGAAATCATCATGCCTAGCTAGGGGCGTTAAACGTTAGCGCTTGCTGGGAGGCAACCCAATTTATATTTTTGTTCCTTGGTTTTTGTTCCTGTTTAGTAATAAATAATTCATCTAGCCTATGTTTAGATATGGTTTTATGTTTTAATTAGTGTTTGTGCCAAATAGAACCTTTGGGAAGACTTGGGTGAAGTCTTTGCGATCCTGTTGTAAAAAACAGAAACTTTACCGCTGACGAGTTTTGCTGCCATTTTTTACTGGAGAGTGCGCTTAGGTTGCTTTTTTGAAGATGATTAATCGAAAAATTACTCACGTCCACCAATATTTTTCAGAATTTTTGGGGTTAGAGAAGTATACATTTGATACAGATTACTACAGACTGTTCTATTTTTGACAGGTTCTGTTTTCATTGTGTTGTTTGCTTATTTTGATGAATCTATGAGTAGTATCGGAGGGTATGAACCATAGAGAAGTTGGAATAAATTAGATATTACACCAATATGAATTTATAATGAGTTCACAACAATACCTTGGTGGTGATTTATTTTCTTATAATAATGGAGCTTACGAGTTTTCTGTTAAGTTTTGTGTTGTGAAGTTTTCAAGTTTTGGGTAAAGATTCAATGGACTATGGAATAAGGAGTGGCAAGAGCCTAAGCTTGGGGATGCCCAAGGCACCCCAAGGTAATATTCAAGGACAACCAAGAGCCTAAGCTTGGGGATGCCCCGGATGGCATCCCCTCTTTCGTCTTCGTTCATCAGTAACTTTACTTGGAGCTATATTTTTATTCACCACATGATATGTGTTTTGCTTGGAGCGTAATTTTTATTTTATTTTGTTTTTCTTGCTGTTTGAATAAAATACCAAGATCTGAAATTCTTAAATGTTAGAGAGTCTTCACATAGTTGCATAATTATTCGACTACTCATTGATCTTCACATATGTTTTTCGGAGTAGTTTGTTTTTTGATCTAGTGCTTCACTTATATCCTTTTAGAGCACAGCCGTGGTTTTATTTTGAAGAAATAGATGACTCTCATGCTTCACTTATATTATTTTGAGAGTATTTTAGAAGAGCATGGTAATTTTCCTTGGGTATGAAATTAGTCCTACTATGATAGGCATCCAAGAGGGATATAATAAAAACTTTCATATAGAGTGCATTGAATACTATGAGAAGTTTGATACTTGATAATTGTTTTGAGATATAAAGATGGTGATATTAAAGTTGTGCTAGTTGAGTAATTGTGAAATTTAGAAATTTTGGTGTTGAGGTTTGCAAGTCCCATAGCATGCACGTATGGTAACCGTTGTGTGGCAAATTTGAAGCATGAGGTGTTTCTTTGATTGCCTTCCTTATTAGTGGCGGTCAGGGTCGAGAGATGGTCTTTTCCTACCAATCTATCCCCCTAGGAGCATGCGCATAGAGCTTGGTTTTTGAGAACTTGTAGATTTTTGCAATAAGTATGTGAGTTCTTTATGACTAATGTTGAGTCCATGGATTATACACACTCTCACCCTTCCATCATTGCTAGCCTCTTCGGTACCGTGAATTGCCCTTTTTCACCTCGAGAGTTGGTGCAAACTTCGCTGGTGCATCCAAACCCCGTGATATGATACGCTCTGTTACACATAAAACTCCTTATATCTTCCTCAAAACAGCCACCATACCTACCTATTATGGCAATTCCATAGCCATTCCGAGATATATTGCCATGCAACTTTCCACCGTTCCGTTCATCATGACACACATCATCATTTTCATATTGCCTTGCATGATCATGTAGTTGACATTGTATTTTTGGCAAAGCCACCATGCATAATTTATCATACATGTCACTCGTGATCCATTGCCCATCCCGGTACACTGGCGGAGGCATTCATATAGAGTCATACTTTGTTCTAGTATCGAGTTGTAATCCTTGAGTTGTAAATAAATAGAAGTGTGATGATCATCATTAATAGAGCATTGGCCCCCAGAAAAGGTAAAGGCCAAATAAAAAAAGGAAAGGAGAAATAAATAAAAAAAGGCCCAAAAAAGGAAGGCCCAAAAAAAGAAGGGACAATGCTACTATCCTTTTTCCACACTTGTGCTTCAAAGTAGCACCATGATCTTTATGATAGAGAGTCTCTTGTTTTGTCACTTTCATATACTAGTGGGAATTTTTCATTATAGAACTTGGCTTGTATATTCCAACAATGAGCTTCCTCAAATGCCCTAGGTCTTCGTGAGCAAGCAAGTTGGATGCACACCCACTTAGTTTCTTTTGTTGAGCTTTCATACATTTCTAGTGCATCCGTTGCATGGCAATCCCTACTCCTCGCATTGACATCAATCGATGGGCATCTCCATAACCCGTTGATTAGCCGTGTCGATGTGAGACTTTCTCCTTTTTGTCTTCTCCACACAACCCCCATCATTATATTCTATTCCACCCATAGTGCTATGTCCATGGCTCGCGCTCATATATTGCGTGAAAGTTGAAAAAGTTTGAGAATACTAAAGTATGAAACAATTGCTTGGCTTGTCATAGGGGTTGTTCATGATGGGAGCATTTTGTGTGACGAAAATGAAACATGGCCAAACTATATGATTTTATAGGGATGAGCTTTCACTGGCTATGTTATTTTGAGAAGACATAATTGCTTGGTTAGTATGCTTGAAGTATTATTATTTTTTGTCAATATTAAACTTTTGTCTTGGATATTTCAGATCTGAACATTCATGTCACAATAAAGAAAATTACATTGATAATTATGTTAGGTAGCATTCCACATCAAAAATTCTGTTTTTATCATTTACCTACTCGAGGACGAGCAGGAATTAAGCTTGGGGATGCTTGATACGTCTCCAATGTATCTATATTTTTTTATTGCTCCATGCTATTATATTATCCATCTAGGATGTTTTATATGCATTTATATGCTATTTTATATGATTTTTGGGACTGACCTATTAACCTAGAGCCTAGTGCCAGTTTCTGTTTTTCCTTGTTTTTGAGTTTTACAGAAAAGGAATACCAAACGGAGTCCAATCGACGTGCCAATTTTTGATGATTTTTTATGGACCAAAACAAGCCCCCGGAGTAAAATAGTTGGGCCAGAAGAGTCCCGAGCCGTCCACGAGATAGGAGGGCGAGCCCAAGGGGTAGGGCGCACCCTCCACCCTCGTGGACGACTCGGACACGCCCCCTGACTTGTTCCCGACGCCAAAAATCCTATAAATACTGAAACCTCCAGAAAATAACCTAGATCGGGAGTTCCGCCGCCACAAGCCTCTGTAGCCACCGAAAGCCAATCTAGACCCGTTCCGGCACCCTGCCGGAGGGGGGAATCCCTCTCCGGTGGCCATCTTCATCATCCCGACGCTCACCATGACTAGGAGGGAGTAGTTCACCCTTGGGGCTGAGGGTATGTACTAGTAGCTATGTGTTTGATCTCTCTCTCTCTCTCTCTCTCTCTCTCTCTCTCTCGTGTTCTTGATTCGACACGATCTTGATGTATCGCGAGCTTTGCTATTGTAGTTGGATCTTATGATGTTTCTCACCCTCTACTCTCTTGTGATGAATTGAGTTTTCCCTTTGAAGTTATCTTATCGGATTGAGTGTTTAAGGATTTGAGAACACTTGATGTATCTCTTGTATGTGCTTATCTGTGGTGACAATGGGATATCACATGATCCACTTGATGTATGTTTTGGTGATCAACTTGCGAGTTTCGTGACCTCGTGAACTTATGCATAGGGGTTGGCACATGTTTTCATCTTGACTCTCAGGTAGAAACTTTGCGGCACCCTTTGAAGTTCTTTGTGTTGGTTGAATAGATGAATCTGAGATTGTGTGATGCATATCGTATAATCATACCCACGGATACTTATGGTGACATTGGAGTATCTAGGTGACAGTAGGGTTTTGGTTGATTTGTGTGTTAAGGTGTTATTCTAGTACGAACTCTAGGATAGATTGAACGGGAAGAATAGCTTCGTGTTATTTTACTACGGACTCTTGAATAGATCGATCAGAAAGAATAACTTTGAGGTGGTTCCGTACCCTACAATAATGTCTTTGTTTGTTCTGCGCTATTAGTGACTTTGGAGTGACTCTTTGTTGCATGTTGAGGGATAGTTATATGATCCAATTATGTTATTATTGTTGAGAGAACTTGCACTAGTGAAAGTATGAACCCTAGGCCTTGTTTCAACGCATTGCAATACCGTTTGTGCTCACTTTTATCATTAGTTACCTTGCTGTTTTTATATTTTCAGATTACAAAAATCTTTATCTACCATCCATATTGCACTTGTATCATCATCTCTTCGCCGAACTAGTGCACCTATACAATTTACCATTGTATTGGGTGTGTTGGGGACACAAGAGACGCTTTGTTATTTGGTTGCAGGGTTGCTTGAGAGAGACCATGTTCATCCTACGCCTCCCATGGATTGATAAACCTTAGGTCATCCACTTGAGGGAAATTTGTTGTTGTCCTACAAACCTCTACACTTGGAGGCCCAACAACGTCTACAAGAAGAAGGTTGTGTAGTATACATCAATATGTCTGCAACGTATCTATAATTTTTGACTGTTCCATGCTATCATATTATCTGTTTGGATGTTTAATGGGCTTTATTATGCACTTTGATATTTTTTTGGGACTAACCTATTAACCGAAGGCCCAGTGCAAATTGCAGTTTTTTTTGCCTATTTCAGTCTTTCGCAGAAAAGGAGTATCAAACGGAATCCAAACGGAATGAAACCTTCTCGATTATCTTTTTTGGAACAAATGCAATCCAGGAGACTTGGAGTGTACGTCAAGGAAGCGGCGAGGCAACCACGAGGTAGGGCGGTGCACCCAGGGGCCAGGCGCGCCCCCACCCTCGTGGGCCCCTCGCAGCTCCACCGACCTACTTATTTCACCTATATATACTCTTATACCCTGAAAACATCCAGGGGAGCCACGAAACTACTTTTCCAGCACTGCAGCCTTCTGTACCCGTGAGATCCCATCTGGGGACCTTTTCTGGTGATCTACCAGAGGGGAATTCGATCACGGAGGGCTTCTACAGCAACACCATATCCTCTCCGATGATGTGTGAGTAGTTTACCGCAGACCTTCGGGTCCGTAGTTATTAGCTTGATGGCTTCTTCTCTCTCTTTGGATCTCAATACAAAGTTCTCCTCGATGTTCTTGGAGATCTATACGATGTAATTATTTTTGCGGTGTGTTTGCCGAGATCCGATGAATTGTGGGTTTATGATTAAGATTATCTATGAACAATATTTGATTCTTCTCTGAATTCTTATATGGATGATTTGATATCTTTGCAAGTCTCTTCGAATTATCAGTTTGGTTTGGCCTACTAGATTGATCTTTCTTGCAATGGGAGAAGTGCTTAGCTTTGGGTTCAATCTTGTGGTGTTCTTTCCTAGTGACAGCAGGGGCAGAAAGGCATGTATTGTATTGTATTGTTGCCATAGAGGATAAAAAGATGGGGTTTATATCATATTGCTTGAGTTTATCCCTCTACATCATGTCATCTTCCCTAATGCCTTACTCTGTTCTTATGAACTTTATACTCTAGATGCATGCTGGATAGTGGTCGATGTGTGGAGTAATAGTAGTAGATGCAGAATCATTTCGGTCTACTTGACACGGATGTGATGCCTATGTTCATGATCATGCCTAGATATCATCATAACTATGCGCTTTTCTATCAATTGCTCGGCAGTAATTTGTTCACCCACCGTAATATATGCTATCTTGAGAGAAGCCACTAGTGAAACCTATGGCCCTCGGGGTCTACTTTACATCATATTATTTTCCTGTCAACTAGCTATTTCTGTCACCGTTTATTTTGTAATCTTTACTCTTCAATCTATACAACAAAAATACCAAAAATATTTATCTTATTATCTCTATCAGATCTCACTTTCTTAAGTGACCGTGAACGGATTGACAACCCCTTTATCACGTTGGTTGCGAGGTTCTTGTTTGTTTGTGCAGGTACTTGGCGACTTGCGTGCAGTCTCCTACTGGATTGATACCTTGGTTCTCAAAAACTGAGGGAAATACTTACGCTACTTTGGTGCATCACTCTTTCCTCTTCAAGGGAGAACCAACGCATGCTCAAGAGGTAGCAAGAAGGATTTCTGGCACTGTTGCTAAGGAGATCTGCGCCAAGTCAAGATACCAAGTACCCATCACAAACTCTTATCCCTCGCATTACATTATTTGCCATTTTCCTCTCGTTTTCCTCTCCCCCACTTCAACCTTGCCGTTTTATTCGCCTCTTTTCTGTTCACCCTTTTTCCGTTCGCCTTCTTTCGCTTGCCTCTTGTGTGACTGTTTGTTGGATTAATTGTTTGTCACGATGGCTCAAGATAATACTAAATTATTTGACTTTTCCAATACCAACAATAATGATTTTATTAGCACTCCGATTGCTCCTCTTACCGATGCTGAATCTTGTGAAATTAATACTGCTTTGCTGAATCTTGTCATGAAAGATCAATTTGCTGGCCTTCCTAGTGAAGATGCCGCTACCCATCAAAACAACTTTGTTAATTTATGTGATATGCAAAATAAGAAAGATGTGGATAATGATATTGTTAAATTGAAGTTATTTCCATTTTCGCTTAGAGATTATGCTAAAACTTGGATCTCTTCTTTGCCTAAAAATAGTATTGATTGATGGAATAAGTGCAAAGATGCTTTTATCTCTAAGTATTTTCCTCCTGCTAAGATCATCTCTCTTAGAAACGATATTATGAACTTTAAGCAACTTGATCATGATCACGTTGCACAAGATTGGGAGAGGATGAAATTAATGATACGTAATTGCGCTACACATGGTTTGAATTTATGGATGATTATATAGAATTTTTATGCTGGATTGAATTTTGCTTCTAGAAATCTTTTAGATTCGGCCGCGGGAGGCACTTTTATGGAAATCACTTTAGGAGAAGCCGCTAAACTCCTAGATAATATTATGGTTAATTATTCTCAATGGCACACCGAATGATCTACTAATAAAAATTTTCATGCGATTGAAGTGATTAATGTTTTGAGTGGAAAGATGGATGAACTTATGACATTGTTTGGTAATAAGAGTGCTTATTATGATCCTAATGATATGCCTTTTTCCACTTTGATTGAGAATAACAATGAATCTATGGATATGAATTTTGTTGGTAGGAACAATTTTGGTAACAATTTTAATTCTAGGCTGTTTCCTAGTAATTCCTCTAATAATTATGGTAATTCCTACAACTACTCTTATGGAAATTTTAATAAGATGCCCTATGATTTTGAGACTAGTGTTAAAGAATTTATGAATTCTCAAAAGAATTTCAATGCTTTGCTTGAAGAAAAATTGCTTAAGATTGATGAGTTGGCTAGGAACGTGGATATAATTTCTCTTGATGTTGATTCTTTGAAACTTAGATCTATTACACCTAAGCATAATATCAATGAGTCTCTCAAAGCCATGAGAATTTCCATTGATGAGTTCAAAGAAGGAACCGCTAGGATGCGTGCTAAAAAAGATTGCTTTGTGAAGGCGTGTTCTTCTAGTTTTCATGATAATAATGATGAAGATCTGAAAGTGATTGGTGTGCCTCCTATTAAATCTTTGTTTGCCAATATGAATCTTAATAAAGATGGGGCTGGAGATGAGTGAACTTTAGTTAGAAGGCGCCCAATGATTCGGAGTTTTTAGATCTTGATGCAAAAATTGGTAAAAGTGGGATTGAAGAGGTCAAAACTTTACATAGAAATGAACCCACTATTTTGGATTTCAAGGAATTTAATTATGATAATTGCTCTTTGATAGATTGTATCTCCTTGTTGCAATCTGTGCTAAATTCTCCTCATGCTTATGATCAAAACAGAGCTTTTACTAAACATATCGTTGATGCTTTAATGCAATCCCATAAAGAAAAGCTTGAACAAGAAGTTTTTATTCCTAGAAAACATTATGATGAGTGGGAACCTACTATTAAAATTAAGATTAAAGATCATGAATGCTATGCTTTATGTGATTTGGGTGCTAGTGTTTCCACGATTCCAAAAACTTTGTGTGATGTGTTAGGTTTCCGTGAATTTGATGATTGTTCTTTAAATTTGCATCTCGCGGATTCCACCATTAAGAAACCTATGGGAAGGATTAATGATGTTCTTATTGTTGCAAATAGGAATTATGTTCCCATAGAATTCATTGTTCTTGATATAGATTGCAATCCTACATATCCTATTATTCTTGGTAGACCTTTCCTTAGAACGATTGGTGCAATTATTGACATGAAAGAAGGAAATATTAGTTTCCAATTTCCGTTAAGGAAAGGCATGGAACACTTTCCTAGAAAGAAAATTAAATTACCTTATGGATCTATTATGAGAACCACATATGGATTTCATACCAAAGATGACAATACCTAGATCTATTCTTGTCTTTTATGCCTAGCTAGGGGCGTTAAACGATAGCGCTTGTTGGGAGGCAACCCAATTTTATTTTTGTTCCTTTCTTTTTGTTCCTGTTTAGTAATAAATAAATCATCTATCCTCTATTATTATTGTGTTTTTCATGTTTTAATTAGTGTTTGTGCCAAGTAAATCCTTTAGGATCTTCTTGGATGATTGTTGTTTGATCTTGCTGGAAAAAACAGAAAGTATGCACTCACGACAATAATTTTCATTTTTAACCAGAGAGGATAAAGTACTGATTCCAACTGCAGTAGATCTATATACAAATTATTTAGGATGTCCTAATTTATCAGGATGTTTGGACTTACAGAATTATTCGAAACCTATAGATTACTATAGACTATTCTGTTTTTGACAGATTCTGTTTTTTTGTGTGTTGTTTGCTTATTTTGATGAATCCATGGCTAGTATCGGGGAGTATGAACCATAGAGAAGTTGGAATACAGTAGGTTTAACACCAAAATTGTCGGAGTAATGGGCCACGGGTAGGCCAACCCGAGTCCCATAACCTTTCAAGACATCGGGGCAAGCTGCGCCCCTCAAGACCCTAGGGCGAAGAGCCGTCTCCTGAGGAGTCGACGGCGGGGCAGCCGACTACCCGCTCACGGCCGAGTCCCAGGGACGACTTCCAGAGAAGCCAGCTTTGGGGAGTCGGCCGGTGACTCCGACGAACCATGACCCCGTCGAGGGGGACGGGGCAGAGGCGTGGCTATAGTGAAACCCACTCCGCCCCTTACCAAGGGCAGGCATGGCCACAGCACGCCGTACCCGGGAAGATCTCCATGCGGTGTGGCACTGTTGCCCGGCCGGCCTTGACATCAGCACCACAGTACCAAGTCTTGCACCCACGACGGCTTGTCTGTACGGCTGGAGGCAGCAGGGCCCACCAGTCAGCAAGACCTCGGGAGACGGCGGGAGAACCGCCAGTCGGACCCGTCGTGAGACGGCCCGGGGAAGTCGGCAGAGCCCTCCCCCGGGCCCACGCGCCATTAATCAAGATGAGATGTGGAGTGGCCACAGTGATCGCCCGCCAGGCGGCGGGGCTGTTGCCACGACCTCTTGACCAAGCCCGCGTCATCAGAAGCACGGCTACAGTAATCGGCAGCCGGCAAGACCCGCCCGCGGTGGACGCGGCCTGTCGGCTCCGTACCAGACTAGTCGGCGGGGCCCACCAGTCGGCAGGCCTCAGCAGTCGGCGGAGAAGTCGGAGGTCGGAGGCACTGACGGATGGGCCCGCGCCCAGACGGATTACCATTATACCCATGGGGGGTAGGCCTATATAAACCCCCCAGGGCACCCATGCAAAGGGTTGGATCCCAGTAGTTGTATACCATACCAGATAGAAGGAGAGAGCTAGCCTTGCCCTCTTCTACCACCAGACACAGCTCAAGGAGAAATCGTGTAAACACTTGACCATAGTGATCATGCGGAGACCCCGCAGAGCAGTAGTAGGGGTATTATCTCCCCGGAGAGCCCCGAAGCTGGGTAAGATTCGCCGGCGTGCATGTCTTCGCCTCATCCCGTTTCCAGCACCGGCGACGTTCTACTCGCCCCCACCATGATAAGACATCCATTGGCATATGTCGCTCCAAACCCCCGACAAAAATAAATAAATAATGAGTTTATTACAGTGCCTTAAGGTGGTTATTTGTTTTCTTATACTGACGGAGCTCATGAGATTTTCTGTTGAGTTTTGTGTTGTGAAGTTTTCAAGTTTTTGGGTAAGGATTTGATGGATTTCGGAACAAGGAGTGGAAAGAGCCTAATCTTGGGGATGCCCAAGGCACCCCAAGGTAAAATTCAAGGACAACCAAAAGCCTAAGCTTGGGGATGCCCCGGAAGGCATCCCCTCTTTCGTCTTCCTCTATTGGTAACTTTACTTGAGGCTATATTTTTATTCACCACATCATATGTGTTTTGCTTGGAACGTCTTGTATGATTTGAGTCTTTGATTTTTAGTTGACGACAATCATCCTTGCTGTACACACCTTTTGGGAGAGACACACATGAATCAGAATTTATTAGAATACTCTATGTGTTTCATTTATATCTTTTGAGCTAGATAATTTTGCTCTAGTGCTTCACTTATATCTTTTTTAGAGCACGGTGGTGGCTTTATTTTATTGAAATTATTGATCTCTCATGCTTCACTTATTTTATTTTGAGAGTCTTTTAGAACAGCATGGTAATTTTCTTTGGTTATGAAATTAGTCCTAATATGATAGGCATCCAAGATGGGTATAATAAAAACTTTCATATAGAGTGCATTAAATGTTATGAGAAGCCTGATACATAGTTATTTTGAGATATAAAGACAGTAATATTAGAGTTGTGGTATTTGAGTAATTGTGGAATTGAGAAATACTTGTGTTGAAGTTGGCAAGTCCCGTAGCATGCACGTATGGTAAAAGTTGTGTGACAAATTTGAAGCATGGGGAGTTCTTTGATTGCTTTCCTTATGAGTGTCGGTTGGGGACGATTGATGGACTTTTCCTACCAATCTACCCCCCTAGGAGCATGCGCGTAGTGCTTGGTTTTGATGACTTGTAGATATTTGCAATAAGTATGTGAGTTCTTTATGACTAAGGGCATCTCCAGCCGCACCCCCAGGAAGGCCTCCCCAGGCGTTTTTTTGTGTCGGCGCCGAAAAAATGGCCCAGTCACGCCCCCAGGAGCCCGATTTTCGCCGGCCTGGGCCGGAAACAGCGCCGGCGGACCCAGGCCGAACCCGGCACGCTGGAGGGCGCCGGGGGCGCCGGGGAGAACTGTGTTGGCGCGAAAAAGCCGTGGGCCAGCCGCGTCAGGGACACGGCGGCTCGTCTTCCCCCAACTGCGCCGGTTCCCGTGGGGAATCAATTGTAAGGCTGCCGCCGGTCAGCCGTGCCGTTGATTTCTCACGGGCAGCGCGTCACGGGACGGCGCGTCGACACCTCCCCTCCCTCGCACGCGTACACACGAGCGCGGAGCGGCTATAAAAGCCGGCGGTCTCTCGCTTGTTCCCACACCAGACTCGCCCCTCGCCGCCGCCCAGCCCCTCTCTCTCCATCTCCGTCTTCCTCTCTCGAGCGCCACCGGCAGCCCCTCTCTCTCCCTCTCTACCACCACCGAGCCCGTCGCCATGGCAGAGCGCTTCCCCGGAGACGAGGCGGTGGCGAACGGCTTCGGCCGCCGTTTGCTCCGCGAACAGGAGTCCTGGCTCCTGTTCCAGGCGAACATCCTGGTGCCGCCGGACATGCGCGTCGGGCCGACGGGGTGGCGGCTGAGCGACGGTGGAGTGCCCGTTCCCCCGTTACCCGACGCCGTGGCGAAGCCCAGGTACTTCACCGAGGAGGTCAAGGTCGCGCGCGCTTCGCTGACCGACGACGAGCGCTCCCTCCCCCAGTACGCCGCCGGCAATCACGCGGCTTGGGCGGCGTATTTCCAGCGCCGCCAGCAGCAGCGCCTGGCCTCCACCAACGACGCGCCGGTGGTCGGCGGCGCGAAGAACAGTGAGGGGCGCCGCCTGTGGTGGGGCGTCCCCGGCCGCATGCTGGATGGCATGCTGGCATACCTCGACGGCGGCAACAACCCGCCGTTGACCTATCCTGCGACGGGGGCCGCCCCGTTGCAACACCGACGCGCATGGGCGCCAAGGAGGTTTGCCTCCTCCTCATCTTCCTCCTCTCGTTCATCTTCCCACTCCTCCGGTTCTCCGGTGCTTCTGGGCGTCAAGGCTGAGCCCGCGGCAGAGACGCCAATCGGTTGGCGCACTCGCAGCGTCGGCATCGTCATCAATGAGGGCGGCCGACGCGCCTCCTCCTCGTCGGCTCCTCCGTGCTTCGTCAAGCCAAAGACGGAGTCGGGGCTGGCGCCGGTGAAGACGGAGCCGAGGCTAGCGCCGGTGAAGGCGTAGTTCGACGAGGACGACGCGACCCTAGAATGGGCACGCCAGGACTCCATTGCGATGGAGAAGGCGCGCCGGGAGAAGGAGAAGGTGCGCCAGCGCGCCGCCCTGCGCCACTTCAAGGATCGCCGGTGCGGCCGCGATGAAGACGGGGTCGTCGTCTTATGCGACAGCGACAACGACGACGACGTGCCGCCGCCAGTCCGCCATGGCGACGCTGGGCAGGGGTCCAGGAGGGGCGCCCGTGTCAAGGAGGAGAAGACCGACGACGACGATGGCGGCGACGGCCGCGACGACTTCAGCCCCTTTCTTTTTTAGATTAGGTTAATGTAATGAAAATGCGCGAATTTCACTGAAATTTGCCATGTTTGGCCAAAATTTAACTAGTTTTTATCATAACTTTGCCGAACGGTCCTTCTTTTTTATTTTAATACGCGCCTGGGGGCGGCCCTGGGGGCTGACGGCTGGGGACCGACTCGCCCCCAGGGCCATTTTTTGCGCCGGCTCACCCCCAGGCGGCGCTTTTATACGCCCCCTGGGGGGCCAATGGCTGGAGATGCCCTAATGTTGAGTCCATGGATTATACGCACTCTCACCCTTCCATCATTGCTAGCCTCTTCCGTACCGTGCATTGCCCTTTCTCACCTCGAGAGTTGGTGCAAACTTCGCCGGTGCATCCAACCCCGTGATATGATACACTCTATCACACATAAGCCTCCTGATATCTTCGTCAAAACAGCCACCATACCTACCTATTATGGCATTTCCATAGCCATTCCGAGATATATTGCCATGCAACTTTCCACCGTTCCGTTTATTATGACACGCTCCATCATTATCATATTGCCTTGCATGATCATCTAGTTGACATCGTATTTGTGGAAAAGCCACCTTCATAATTCTTCCATACATGTCACTCTTGATTCATTGCATATCCCGGTACACCGCCGGAGGCATTCACATAGATTCATATTTTGTTCTAAGTATCGAGTTGTAATTCTTGAGTTGTAAGTAAATAAAAGTGTGATGATTTTCATTATTAGAGCATTGTCCCATGTGAGGTAATTTCTTCGAAAAAAAGAGAAAGGCCATAAAAAAAGAGAGGCCAAAGAAAAAAATGACAGAAAAAGAGAGAAGGGACAATGTTACTATCCTTTTTCCACACTTGTGCTTCAAAGTAGCACCATGATCTTCATGATAGAGAGTCTCTTATGTTGTCACTTTCATAAACTAGTGGGAATTTTTCATTATAGAACTTGGCTTGTATATTCCAATAATGGGCTTCCCCAAAATTCCCTAGGTCTTTGTGAGCAAGCACGTTGGATGCACACCCACTTAGTTTCTTTTGTTGAGATTTCATATATTTATAGCTCTAGTGCATCTGTTGCATGGCAATCCCTACTCCTTGCATTGACATCAATTGATGGGCATCTCCATAGCCCGTCGATTAGCCGCGTCAATGTGAGACTTTCTCCCTTGTCTTCTCACACAACCTCCATCATCATATTCTATTCCACCCATAGTGCTATGTCCATGGCTCACAATTATATATTGCGTGAAAGTTGAAAGAGTTTGAAACTGCTAAAGTATGAAATAATTGCTTGGCTTGTCATCGGGGTTGTGCATGATGGGAGCATTTTGTGTGACAAAAATGAAGCATGGCCAAACTATATGATTTTGTAGGGATAAGCTTTCTTTGTCTATGTTATTTTGATAAGACATGATTGCTTGGTTAGCATTGCTTGAACTATTGTTATTTTTTATGTCAATATTAAACTTCTGTCTAGAATCTTTCGGATCTAAACATTCATGCCACAATAAATATAAATACATTGAAAATTATGTTAGGTAGCATTCAACATCCAAAATTCTGTTTTTATCATTTACCTACTCGAGGACGAGCAGGAATTAATCTTGGGGATGCTTGATACGTCTCCAACGTATCTATAATTTTTTATTGCTCCATGCTATCATATTATTTGTTTGGATGTTTAATGGGCTTTATTATGCACTTTTATATTATTTTTTGGACTAACCTATTAACCCAAGGCCCAGTGCAAATTGTTGTTTTTTTTGCATATTTCAGTGTTTCGCAGAAAAGTAATTTCAAATGGAATCCAAACAAAATGAAACCTTCACGAGGATCTATTTTGGAACAAACACAATCCAGGAGACTTGGAGTGGACATCAAGGAAGTAGCGAGGCGGCCACGAGTTAGGGCGGCGTGCCCAGGGGGGCCAGGCGTGCCCCCACCCTCGTGGGCACCTCGCAGCTCCACCGACCTACTTCTTTCGCCTATATATACTCTTATACCCTAAAAACATCCAGGGGAGCCACACAACCACTTTTCCACCACTGCAACCTTCTGTACCCGTGAGATCCCATTTGGGACCTTTTCGGGCGAGCTGCCGAAGGGGGATTCGGTCACGGAGGCCTTCTACATCAACACAATAGCCTCTCCAATGATGTGTGATTAGTTTACCATAGACCTTCGGGTCCATAGTTATTAGCTAGATGGCTTCTTCTCTTTTTTTTGGATATCAATACAATGTTCTCCCCCTCTCTTGTGGAGATCTATTCGATGTAATCTTCTTTTTGCAGTGTGTTTGTTGAGACCGATGAATTGTGGGTTTATGATCAAGTCTATCTATGAATAATATTTGAATCTTCTCTAAATTCTTTTATGTATGATTGGATATCATTGCAAGTCTCTTCAAATTATCAGTTTTGTTTAGCCTACTAGATTGATTTTTATTGCAATGGGAGAAGTGCTTAGCTTTGGGTTCAATCTTGCGGTGTCCTTTCCTAGTGACATCAGGGGCAGCAAGGCACGTATTGTATTGTTGCCATCGAGGATAAAAAGATGGGGTTTATATCATATTGCTTGAGTTTATTCCTCTACATCATGTCATCTTGCCTAATGCGTTACTCTGTTCTTATGAACTTAATACTCTAGATGCATGCTGGATAGCGGTCGATGTGTGGAGTAATAGTAGTAGATGTAGAATCGTTTTGGTCTACTTGACACGGACGTGATGCCTATGTTCATGATCATACCTAGATATCATCATAACTATGTGCTTTTCTATCAATTGCTCGGCAGTAATTTGTTCACCCACCGTAATATATGCTATCTTGAGACATGCCACTAGTGAAACCTATGGCCCACGGGTCTACTTTACATCATATTATTTTCCCGTCAACTAGCTATTTCCGTCACCGTTTATTTTGCAATCTTTACTCTTAAATCTATACAACAAAAATATAAAAAATATTTATCTTATTATCTCTATCAGATCTCCCTTTCGTAAGTGACCGTGAAGGGATTGAAAACCCCTTTATCGCTTTGGTTGCAAGGTTCTTGTTTGTTTGTGCAGGTACTAGGCGACTTTCATGTAGTCTCCTACTGGATTGATACCTTGGTTCTCAAAAACTGAGGGAAATACTTATGCTACTTTGCTGCATCACCCTTTCCTCTTCAAGGGAAAACCAACGCATGCTCAAGAGGTAGCAGGCAGCATGGAATGAATTACTCACTCGACTGGAGGACATTCAACTCTCAGGTGAGCTGGACATTTTTTGTTGGAACTAGCATCAGAATGGAAAATTTTCAGTCAAATCCATGTATGAGGCAATGGTTCATTGTGATGTTCCAGTTGATAACAGGAAATTATGGAAGCTCAAAATCCCTCTAAGAGTGAAGATTTTCCTCTGGTTTCTTAATAGAGGAGTCATCCTAACTAGAGATTATCTGGCATGATGAAACTGGCATGGTTCCAAGACATGTGTCTTTTGCCAACATGACGAGTCTATTAAACACTTATTTTTTGAGTGCAAGTTTGCTCAGGTAGTTTGGGCCATAGTTCAAGTAGCTTCGAATCTATACCCACCACGTAGTGCACGGAACATGTTCGGCAACTGGTTGCGGGTTATTGATAAACAATTTTCTACATATATTCTTGTGGGAGCGGTGGCCTTATGCTGGGCACTATGGCTTACCAGGAATGATGTGATTTTTAATTTAAAAATGTGTCTCATCTCCTATGCAGGTTATTCATGTGTGTACATGATGGCTCCATACTTGGTCTATCCTGCAGAGGCCGGAGGGTAGGGACCTTTTTATGATGGCATCAACACGGCTGGAGCGTACGGCCAGGGAGGTTTTCTACCCCCATGGATGGTGGTGTGACCTACGGATAGGATCTTCCACTCCTTAGGCTGGACATGTTTTATTTGATTGGCATTGTATCTAATTATTTTTTGCTTTTAGGGTACTCTGGACCTTTTTGGCTGTGTGCATCTAGCTATGCAAAGGCCGAGCTTTCTTTCTATGCGATTGTATCACCTCGATATATCTATTCAATGAAATGTCCTTTACCGAAAAAGAGGTTATATTTCTGTGGAGTTGTATTTCTTGCTTCTCAGCAAAGCTACGGTGTTTCCATCATTATGAAACGACTATATGTCGAAGGCGGGCTGCTGCTTTTTGTAAAAAAGAAGTGAAAAATAGCAATTTTACCGGAAGTGAAAATATGAAATTTCAAAGGCTCAAATACGATATACTCCTAATTATTTAGGTAATTATTTCGAATGGTCGGGGATTAGGGTTTAGGGAGACACATCTCCGAGGAAACATCGTTATTTGTACTATAAAATGTGAACATGTTTTCGATTTCTGTTGCACCTCTGATAGAAGAATGCTCACTTCTATCAAAATTAATGTTTCAGTAACTCAAATTAGGTTTCTTTTCATAAAGATAAAAATAATTAAAATCACCACTAAAAACAAAAAAAGTGTGAAATAAAATAGGAGAAATCAGTTAAAAACATAATTTATTTAAAAATAGGGAATGGAAAAATAGAATAAAATACTAGAGTAAAATAAAAGAAAAAATATAAATATAAATCAGAGAAGAAGACAGGAAAGAAAACCCCAAAATGAAACAGAAAGGTAAACATCAAAAAAGAAACTAGTGGGATAGAAAATTTTGAGTTTGAAACCCAGATCTTTTGTTCAGACAAAGGTATTCACCTAAATTATGATTAAAAAAATTAGAATTATTATGGACATGTAAATAAAAAATGTATCGGTTGTGGCCACCATATAAACTATGGCAGAAATTATAGATTTGTTTTTTGTTAACTTTTCTTGGTTGAACCATGAACATGTAGCGACCCGGTCCCAATGGACTGTAGTCTCTGTGCTTAAGTGTCATCCCTGGATCGGTATTGCTGACACACAAATACTCGAGGATTTACTGTAGAGTTCAATCACACACTTATTACAACGAGGGTCTCAAAAAGAGTACTTATTACAATAATATGGTTGAAGGCCATCTAAATAAGATAACTGCGGAAGCTTCAAAGATAAATGAGTCCATCCAACTCCATAGCAAAACTGAGTGCATGACAACGACCTATCGCACCTTACTCTTCATGTGAAAACTCTGCAACATGATACATTGCAGCCATGTAGGCCAGCACATGGAATATGCTGGCAAGATAACACGATAGAGCAAGGAACAAATAACAGCTATCACTACATGCATATTTGGCTAGTGGAGGCTCTATGGTTATCATTTGCATAAAGCTAGTTTTTCCCTACAACAAAGGAATATATTTTATTTAACTACAAAGTCTAGTGAAATTATTGAGAAGGTACCCCCAACTCAATCCCAAAATTAACATTAATAACCCAACAAATTCATCAAGTAAAGTGATGAGATCAAACAATAATTCAAGTACCAGATACTCAAGATGTCCATAACTAAGGACACGGCTAACGATGATTAGTTTCTACACTTTGCAGAGGTTTGTGCACTTTTCCCCACAATACTCGATCTCCTCTGTTGTATTTCTCGCACTGCATGATGTTTGAGAAATGGATGACCGAGACACAGTCTTTCCGAAGAGGTCCACTTAACCGATAGATAGGCCGGTACACCTACAATTCCCCTACATCTACTAGCCCATCATGGAAAGGATTCCTACAACTTACTCAACTATGCCAGAGCCCATAGTGGCTTGTGGCTGCACACGGAAGTTTCTAGCATGAATAATCTTATGATCCCTTTGAGCCTGGGTGGCATTCCATAGGATGATCACACGGGTACCCTGGGATCTCCTTGGACAACACTGGATTCCCTAGGTGCCCACAACCAATCCACCAAGATGTGTATTAAAGTAGCCACCTTAAGTTTCCATTAGTTATAAATAACTCTCACAACTTTCATGAATCTCACAAACAATCCACATCTACGAGCATAGCAAAGTAGTGCAATCATAACGCAGTTGTCGGGGGAAACTGATCCACGAACACCTATGGGGCCGGCGGACCGGGCCCCTTTCGGTTCGGCGGGGGGCGGAGATCGCACGAAGAGCAGATTAAGGCAAAGCACACGAGCAGTTTACCCAGCTTCGGAGCTCTCCGGAGAGATAACACTCCTACTGCTGCTTGTCTGATTGTATTATGTTCTTGCTCGCGGGAGCTAAGTGTTTTCTGGCTTACGAATGAATCGAACCCAACCCGAACCCCCTCTACGTTGCGCATGGGCCTCCTTTTATACGCTAAAGGGGTCACCGACAGGTGGCAACGCAGAGAAGGGTACAAATGTAAAAAGTGAGGTGGTTGGTACAATTACTTGTACAGTGCACCCTACCTAACCCTGACAGCAGGGGACAAGGGCATTAAATGCCCGTCTGGGTCGCCCAAACAGTGCAGAAAAGGACCGTTAGGGGCGCCACCGTTCACCACGATGGCGATCTTGTCAGCTTCGCATGCCACTGCACACCGGTGGCTGCACAGCCTCCCGCCACGCGCGCCTGGAGAGGCCCCCAGAGCGACACGTTGGTGGATGCGCTGGAGCGTGGGCACAGAGTGGCCGCCTGCCGCTGCAAGGGCCTTGCCACTGCTGTTATCTTGTCGGGCCCGGAAGCTTGTCGCTCACCGGGCCTCGAGGTACCTTGGTTGGTCTTCCCGGCAAGCTCCTCTTGCCGGGGCCTTGTTGCCTTGCCGGAGCGCGTGGCGCGTCGCGGCAAGTTCCTTGGAGTGCCTTGGTTGGCCTTCCCGGCAAACTCCTCTTGCCGGGGCCTTGTCTCCTGAGCTTAAATACTTTGTTCTTGAACGGCTCCAAGGGAACCACAGAGGATCTTGGTGTTCTCCCGGCAAGCCTTGCCGCGGGGTGCTGCAACTGCCCGTGCACAAGTTCGGGGTACTAGGGTACCCCTATTCTAGTACACCGACAGGAGCCCCCGGGCCTGGGCCAGACACGGTGCCGAGCGCTGTTGGGCCAGGCCCAAGACAGGGCACGGGCACATCTGGACTGGGCTACGCCGAATCTCGCTCCGTATCCACCGCGCTCTCCCCTAATAGCACCCGTTGAATGCGGCGTCGTGGGAGAGATCGTCGGTGGTTCTTTATTCAGAAGGGCGAAACGTCCGCCCCGTCCCTCTTTATAAGTAGAGGAAACAGGGGAAGTTTGTTCCCCCTCGCTGGTTGCTACTACTCCATCTTTATGAACCTCCGCCGCTCCCCCCTTCTTCTCGAAGCCGAGAGAGCAGCGCTCCGCCCCCCATTGCCACCAGCATCACCAACGCCGTCGACCTCCCCCACCACCTCCGCCATGGCTCCGAAAGCCGACAAGGGAAAGGGCGTGAAGTCGGCCGAGGCGCAGCGGCTCGCGGTGCTGCGGAAGGAGCGGGCGATCTTCTCCCCCCAGCTCGGCGTGAAGGAGCTGAGGGAGTACTTCTACCTCTTTTGGGCGACGGAGACGCAGGCGCATCCGCGCATGAGGGTACTCCCGGCCGCTGCTTCAGAACTGGCTCCAAACGGGTACCCATTCTTCGCGCTGTTCTTCTATTGCGGGCTCTGCCCGCCCTTCTCGGAGTTCTTCTGCGATTTCATGAACACCTACGGCTTCCGCCTCCTTGATTTCACCCCCAACGCCGTTCTGACCATGGCAGTTTTCGCACATTTGTGTGAAAACTTTGTCGGAGTCCACCCCAGTGTTGCCCTTTTCCGCCACTTCTTCATACCTCGGGTAGAGAGAGGAGAGCCGCTTGCCGGAGGGATTGCCTGGATCTCGAGAGTCGGCAAGAAGGAGGCGTACTTGGAGGGTGAGCTCCGCAGCAAGTGGGAGGAGTGGAGAGCGGAGTGGTGCTGGATTGTCGAGGAGAATCCGCAGCCCTTCACTGCCGTGCGCCAAGCTCCAATAGTGCGTGGCAATGACTGGAGCAACGTGGCCCCGGAAGACGAGAGGCTGAAGATCACCTTCACTAGGATCCTTCGCCTCAGGCTTGCCGGGCTCACTGTAGGCGCTGTAGGTGCAGATTTCCTCCGCCGCTGCATCGCCCCCCTGCAGGAGAGGGGGAGGCCCGCCTGGGAATTGAAGAACTCGGCGGACATCATGAGGCTGCGGCCGGGCCTCAACTACAACTTCACTGTCTTGGAGCTGGATGCAATGCTCCTGGAGTTGTTCAAACGCGACCCCCAGCACCCATTCACGCTGCCGAGGGGCGTCGTTCCATTGTGCAATAATTCTTCGCTTGACCGGATCCGCGCCATGATGCCATTGTGCGATTCACACGGAATCGTTCCAACTTGGCAAGAGCCTGCGGATGACGTCGTGCAAGCGTTCTTCGACAACTTGGAAGAAGTGCCGGTCCATGCTGACGAGCAGAAGAGCCTCACCCGTGACACCACCGACGAGGAGCTACAGCGCATCGCCACTAGGGAGGAAGAGGTTGTGGCCGCAGCTGCCGCGGGCGTATTCGGGTTCACCGTGGAGGAGGCGGAGGCGGCAGAAGTGGCAAACCTTGCCGAGCGCGCGGAGTTCATTGGCGAGGAAGAGCCTGCCGGTTCTGAAGCCGAGCCGAGCGAGGCCGGCGAGGAAGAGCCCGAGCCTTTAGAAAGCTTGCCGCAGGCGGAGCCCCCGGCCCCGCCAAGGAGGCGTCTTCGCAGGGCCGCGGACGTAGCGGGGCGGCAGCCGGGTCAACAGCCGCCAAGCCGTGCGACACGCTCTACCGCGGCAAGCAATGTTGCCGCGGGAGCGCCTCACGCAGCAGCGGCAACTGGAGCGGGATCTTCCTGGGCCATCGCCACCGCTCCCGCCAAACGGGCAAGGGATCCTACTCCTCCGCCTCGCCGCACCAGAGGGGAGCCGGACTTCGATCTTTCCGCGCTCAGCTCCGACGAGGAGGAAGAAGAGTAAGTTTCCTTGGTGCTCTTGTAGTTCTTCAATCTTGCTGTTTTTATCTTGTATCTGACTTGCTTCAATCTGGACTCCTTTCTTTTCAGGATGCTGGCCCAGAGAGCGGCGAAGAGGGCCAAGGCCGCGGTGATTGTCATCGAAGATGACCCCACCGTGTCAGCAGGGGGTGGGTCTGAGACCACCTTGACGGACCCGGCAACCACTCCTCAAAGCAGCCCCCAGCGCAGCCCCCAGTGTAAGTTCATAGTTAGCATTCTGCTGTCGGGCGCGCATGAGTGCTTTTTCCTTTGTTGATATCTTGCTTGTTGATTTGTGTAGGTGCAGAGCAGCCACATCAGGAGCGCCTGGAAGCTGGTCCCGAAGTGCTATCTGCTTCAACTACGCCGCCAAGGGAGGGGTTCCCGGTAAGGGAGCGCTCTCCGGCAAGGGAGGACTCTCCGGCAAGGGGCAGCACCGTCGATCCTGCGGCGGCCGAGACCGCAACTGCAGGTCTTGGCACAGGTAATTCCCTTGTCCAAAAACTTTCCCTTGGGTTCTTCTTCTTCTGATTTTTGATTGATTTTTTCCCTTCTTCGTTCTTCAGACCCATCTGCTGCTGAGCCAATGGAGACAGAGGGCGCCGGCGAGGAAGGCGCGCATTGCAGCACTGACGATGCCGCCGCCAACGAAGAAGGGGCAGGTGCTGATGAGACCGCCGGCGATGAGGCCGCCAAGGCTGCCGCCGCAGAAGCCGGCGAGGGGTCGGGCGATCGCACTAACGACCCTGAGGCCGCAGGAGCGCCAGGCGCTGCGCCGACCGCCGATCCCTCTGCCGCTGCAGCGGGGCCGGGCTCCGAGGAGCCCCAGCCCGGCGCCTACTTGAAGGCCGGTGACGATATCTTCATCAAGCTACCCTGGGCGTCGAGCTCCAGGGCGCCGATCGAGGGGGAAACTTTCGATGGGGAGGTGCTCGCCTCTGCTGGACTGTCGTTGGTCGACGCGCCCAGCAGCAGCAGTGGCGAGCCTGAGGAGGAGCAGCTGCTGCGGAAGCTGCTGTCACTCTACCGCGCCCGGCAAGCCAAGTTGGCTTCCCGGGAAGCGCTTGTCGTGAAGGCGGGAGTTGACATAGAGAAGCGTGCGGAGGAGCTCCGGGGCCACAATCAAGAAGCTCTTCGGTCCCTGGCACAGGAGCGGGAGCGACTCGACGAGGAGCGCACGGCCTTCCTTCTCGAGAAGGCCGAAGCTAAGGAGGAGCAAAGGCTGGCCGCCGAGAAGCAGTCCGCGCGAGAAGGAGAATTGGTGCAGCGGAAGGCCAACCTCGACAGCTATGAGGAGGAGCTCGCCGAGCGTGAGCAAGCACTTGGCGGGGCGCTCAAGGAAGCAAAGGACGCTGCCGCGATCGCAGAGGCCGCCAAGAAAGAGCTGGAGGAGAAGGTGGCGCAGCTGGAGGCCAATATTGGGAAGAGCGGCGAGGAGCTTGCCGCGCTCAAGTGTGAGCGTGAGAAGGATGCTGCCGCCCACGGTGAGCTGCAAGGTCTTCTCGCTGAGAGGGGCAAGGAGCTCAGCGCCGCCAAGGATTCCAATGCAGACCTGGAGCTGAAGCTGGCCACGCTGATGCAGACGCTGGAGGCCGCCAAGGAGCGGGAGAAGACCTTGTCGGAGAAGGTCAAGGCTGACACGGCGCTGCTGGAGAGCATCGCAGTTACCCAGAACTCATTCAGAGATACTGTGGAGCACTGGACCGAGGGTCTGGTGAACATTGCCGCAGTCATCAACGAGGAGCTGGCGCAACTGGAGATGGAGGACTTTGGGTATCCCTCCAACGAGAATCTCCAACCCAGCGCCAAGCTCAGCCTGTTCTTCAAGGGCGTGGCGACGACACTCCAGCAGCTCCGGGAGAGGATCCCAAAGCAGCTGGCCGACAAGTCGCGCAAAATCTGCGCCGGGGTTCTCCAGAAGGTGCTGATGAAGGTGGCCTTCCGCAATCCGGGCCTCAGCTTCACCAACGTCCTCAAGTCCTTGCCTCCAGATGCCGACCGGGACGCACTCAAGGCCCTTGTCGCACCCATTGTGGACAAGGTGAGCGAGATCAAGAGGGTTGAGGGCGATCGCGTAGACTAGGCCGCCCCATTCCTTCTTTTCCCTTGTCGCTGCTAATCATGTTATGAAAACAGTCTGTTAGAGCTGCGACAAGTTATCTTGTAATATAATTTTATTTCTGTTATCAATTGCTATGTTATTTCCTCTACTAGATTTTTTCCTTTGTATGTTTTTACCCTACGCTTCTAGGGAACTTGTCGGCGCAGGCACCCGAGCCGCGAGCGCTGAGTGCGGAACTTCAGCAGCCTGCTGGCAGCGCTGCTTCCGACAAGAAACCTTGTCGCGACTAGATGCAGCACACTTAAGTTGTTGAGCGGACTCGAAACAAAGTAAGGGCGCAACTAGCCACGAGTTGGTTCCTCCGCGCACAGGTTTTCCATACAAAGCAGGGTCGTTCGAGGAAAATAACTCAAAAATTTAAGAACTGATTGCTCAAACTTTGGCAACTTAGCTTTTCTGTCGTTTGCTTCCCGGCAAGGCAAAACTTTGCTTGAACGACGCCTGGTCCATACCACAATCTTCTCCTTCCCCCCCGGCAAACTTGTGTGCGAGGGAACCTTCTTTTCCTTTGTTGAAAAGAAGAAAGAAGAGAAAATAATGATATGGAGCCCTTCGGCTCGTTATTGCTTACCGGATGTAGGTGCTGCACAAAGTGTCAGATAACGCATGCAAGAAAGAAACTAATGCATGAAATGGACAAGCTGTGCGGAGCACATGGGGTTTTGTTTATGCACGGGATCTGCGCCCGGCTTTATACAAAGGATTACATGCAACAGCGGCAAGACTTGTACAAAAGGTGGTTGTTGGAACGGGTTCCGGCAACCGCGCCCTACGGGAAAAACTTACGAAGATGTTCTATGTTCCAGGAGTTGCTCACCGGAATGCCATCTTCGGTCTCAAGGCAGACAGCGCCGGGCCTTGTGACTCGTTTCACCCGATAAGGGCCTTCCCACTTCGGCGTCAACTTGTTGGAATTCTTGGCGGACTGAACGCGCCGAAGAACAAGGTCGCCTTCCTTGAAGCTTGTGGCTTTAACTTTGCAGCTATGGTAGCGGCGCAAAGCTTGCTGGTATCGAGCAGCTCGTACAGCAGCCTGAAGACGATCTTCCTCAAGGAGCAGCGCGTTGTCTTGTCGCAGCTGTTCTTGCTCAAGCTCATCATAAGCGAGCACTCGAGGCGATCCGTATACGAGTTCCGTGGGGAGAACTGCCTCTGCTCCATAGACTAGAGCGAAAGGCGTCTAGCCAGTGGCTCGATTTGGCGTCGTTCTGATTGACCAAAGAACCACCGGCAGCTCCTCGATCCAGTTTCTTCCGCACTTGTGCAGCCTGTCGAAAGTTCTGGTCTTGAGCCCGCGCAGCACTTCAGCATTTGCCCTCTCTGCTTGACCGTTGCTTCTTGGATGAGCAACAGAAGCGAAGCAGACCTTGGCGCCAAGGTCTTGGACGTACTGCATGAAGGTGTGGCTCGTGAATTGCGTGCCGTTGTCGGTGATGATCCTGTTAGGGATCCCGAAACGGCAAACAATTGACCTAAAGAACTTGACTGCTGACTGTGCTGTCACCTTCCTCAGTGGCTGCACTTCCGGCCACTTTGTGAACTTGTCGATTGCGACGTACAAGTACTCAAAGCCCCCGACAGCTCGGGGGAAAGGGCCGAGGATATCGAGCCCCCAGACCGAAAATGGCCAGGATAAAGGGATCGTCTGGAGAGCTTGAGCTGGCTGGTGTATCTGTTTGGAGTGGAACTGGCACGCTTCACACTTGGTTACTTGTGCAGTTGCATCCTGGAGGGCTGTCGGCCAAAAGAAACCTTGCCGGAAAGCTTTGCCGGCAAGTGCTCTTGCGCCAATGTGGTGGCCACATATGCCTCCATGTATCTCCGCCAACAGCTTTTGTCCATCTTCCCGGCAAATACACTTCAATTTCACACCATTGAGTCTTCTTCTGTACAGTACACTATCGACAAACAGGTACATACTTGACTGTCGGGCTACTTTTTCCGCTTCTTCTTGCTCTTCGGGAAGTTCTCCTGTCTGAAGGAAATGGACAATCTGCTGTGCCCATGCTGGAGCTTGTGGCTCGACAACAAGGACTAAAGGCACATCTGCTGCTGCGGGAACATCCACTTCCACGGCAAGGACTTGCGGCCCTGCCGGAGCTTGATGTTCCCCGGCAAGCTTGCCGGAGCAAAACTTGTCGGGAGCGTCTGCTTCAACGGAACAAACCATAAGGCTTGCCGGAGCAGACTGCCCCTCAGCATTCTTGGTGTTGATCTTGGGGACTTTCTTGGCGGCGGCTTCGGGGAGCTCTGCCGGAAAGTAGTCACCAGAAACCAACTTCCTCTTCTTGCTTTGTCCAGTTGATGGTGTTACGGATGGTTGAGTCAACTTGAGCACAAAGATCCCTGGTTCCACAGGTAACTTTAGTGCGGCGCACTTTGACAGGCCATCAGCAATGTCATTCTGAGCTCTTGGGATATGCTCCATCTGTAGGCCGTCAAAGTGCTCTTCTAGCTTCCTCACTTCATCGACATATGCTTCCATCAATGGACTCTGGTAGCTCTTGTTCACTTGGCGGACGACAAGCTGTGAGTCACCCCTGACAATGAGCTTCTTGATCCCAAGGTCTGCTGCGATTCTGAGACCGGCAAGCAATCCTTCATACTCTACAGTATTGTTGGTTGCTTGCTCCTTGGGAAAGTGCATCTGGACTACGTACTTGAGGTGCTCTCCGGTGGGCAGCGAGAAGGCACCATCAAAGTACATCAGCCACTCTCTGCTTGCCTCTTTGACGGGGATGCTCGTCTCTGGAATTTCTTCATCTGGGGTTGGCGTCCATTCTGCTATGAGCTCTGCCATTGCTCTGCTTTGGATAGTTGAAGTGCTCTCAAACTTGAGGCCAAAGCTTGACAGTTCCAGCGCCCACTCGGCAATCCTGCCTGTTGCTTCTGGATTTTGCAGTATCCTCTTCAGCGGAAAGCGAGTGACGACTATGATCTCATGTGCTTGGAAGTAATGGCGCAGCTTTCTCGAGGCCATGAGGAGGCCGAAAAGCAACTTCTGCACACCAGAGTACCTTGATCTAGCCCCCTGTAGAAGGGTACTGACAAAGTAAACTGGACGCTGCACCATTCTCTTCTACATCTTATCATGCTCCTGCGCAGATCCATCTTTGTCGGGACCAGAGCTTGTTGGCGAAGCCCCCTGCTTGTCGCTGGATGCATCTGCCGTGGTTGCTGGCTCATCATCTGCCTCCCTCTCCGCCACTAACGCAACACTAACCACTTGATTGGTTGCCGCTATATACAGCAGCAACTTCTCTTGTGGCTTAGGTGCGACTAGTGTTGGAGTGGAGGACAGGTATCTCTTCAAGTCCTGCAGCGCAGCCTCCGCCTCCGGAGTCCATTTTATTGGACCCGCCTTTTTCAAAATTTTGAAAAATGGCAGGGCGCGCTCAGCAGATCTGGAGATAAACCTGCTGAGAGCAGCCACACAACTGGCAAGCCTTCGTACATCCTTGACGCGCTTTGGTGCTTCGGTCTGCTCAATGGCCTTGATCTTGTCGGGATTGGCTTCAATTCCGTGCTGAGACACGAAGAACCCGAGAAGCTTGCCGGATGGGACTCCAAACACACACTTCTCGGGGTTAAGCTTGAGGTTGATCTTGCGCAGATTTGCAAATGTCTCATCTAAATCTTGAATCAGGGTCGCCCTGTTCTTGCTTTAGACCACTATGTCATCCATGTAGGCTTCCACATTTCTGTGCATCTGCGGCTCAAAAGCGTGGTGGACTACCCTTGCGAATGTTGAACCGTCATTCTTCAAACCGAAAGGCATCCGTACGAAGCAGTACATGCCACACGGGGTGATAAATGCAGTTTTCTCTTCATCCTCTTCTGCCATGAAGATCTGATGGTATCCTGAGTATGCATCAAGAAATGAAAGCAAATCACATCCGGCTGTGGAGTCAACAATCTGGTCAATGCGCGGCAAGGGAAATGGGTCTTTGGGACAAGCTTTATTAACATCACTGAAGTCAATACAAAGCCTCCATTTCCCGTTAGCCTTGTGCACGACAACAGGATTGGCCAACCACGTGGGATGGAGCACTCCTCTGACAAGGCCTGCTGCTTCCAACTTCTTGATTTCTTCTGCGATGAATTCTTGGCGCTCCACTGCCTTCTTCCTGACTCTCTGCTTGACAGGCCGCGCATGAGGACAGACGGCAAGGTGGTGCTCAATTACTTTCCTGGGAACACCGGGGATATCAGACGGTTGCCACGCAAACACGTCGACATTCGCCCGCAGGAAAGCAACGAGCGCGCTTTCCTATTTGGGGTCAAGAGTGGCGCTGATGGTGAAGGTACCACCAGCGCCGTCCTCCTTGGTGGGCACCTTCTTGGTCTCAGGTGGAGCTGCCATTGCCTTCTTACACTTGCCGGTGGAGCTCGATGGTGCGTCCTTGACGGTAGCGCAGCACTCCGAAGAGGTGCGCTTGCCGGAGTGGGCATCAGAGCTCTTGCCGGACTTGGTCTTCTTCTTCCCCCCGGGAGCTTCAGCGGCAAGTGTCTTGCGTTCTGCTGCGGCTGCTGCTTCCCGGTAGATCTTGTCGGCACAGATAAGAGCATCCTTCTTGTCGCCAGGGACAGAGATGACACTTATCGGGCCTGGCATTTTCAGTACGTTGTACGCATAGTGAGAGGCTGCCATGAACTTGGCGAGTGCCGGACGGCCAAGAATTCCATTGTAAGGTAATGGAAAGTCAGCAACATCAAATGTGACCCTCTCAGTTTTGAAGTTCAGCTCGCTGCCAAATGTTACCGGCAACGTGATCTTTCCCTTCGGCTTGCTCCTTCCCGGGTTGATTCCTTGAAATGTACCGGTCTCTTCGAGCTCGCTGTCAGGGATCTGGAGTTTCTGGAGCACCGCGGAGGAGATCAGGTTCAAGCCGGCCCCGCCGTCAACTAGCATCTTAGTGACCTTGAGGTTGCGGATTGTTGGTGAAACCAACACCGGCGAGCACCCGACCGCAGTTATGCGATCAGGGTGGTCCTCAATATCAAAGATGATAGGCGTGCTGGACCATTTCAGAGGCTTGCGTGACTCGATGGGTGGTTCTGCTGCATTAACTTCCCGCACCCACTGCTTGAGCTGGCGGTGCGAGGTGTGCAGAGAAGCACCACCGTTAACGCACAGGACCTCTGTGGCTTTCTGGAACTCCTGCTCATCAGTCTCCTCATCATCCATGTCTTCATCGTCGTCGTCATCTTCATCCTTGTCGCGGCCGCGAGGAGGTCTTTCTCCTTGCCGCTGCTTGGCCTTGCCGCGGCGTCCTCCTCGGCCGGGACGTTTCTTGCCGGATCCCCCAGCACCTTCCTGGGTCTTCTCCTTGTCTAGCCGCTCGTATTCAGCTTTCTGTTGCTCAACAAGCTGCTCGACTTTCCTGCAGCTCTGGAGATCATGGCCCTTGGTGCGGTGGATCTTGCAATACTGCTTGTTGGTGCCGTCCTGCTTGTCGGCGACCGCCACCTCTGTGGCAACCTCCTTGCCGGAGTCGCCAGCTTTGGCTTTCTTGGCGCCACCACCGTTGCCGGACTGCTCAACAACTAGCACCTCTTTGCCTTTCCTCCTTCTGTTGTTCCGCCGCCGGTTTTTCCTTGCCGGGGAAGCATCTTCACTGTCAGATCCTCCCGCTCCTACATTCTCTCCGGGGAGTCTCCTCCCTTCCTCAGCACGTGCACACTTGTCGGCCAGTGCATATAACTCACCGACGTCCCTGATCTTGCACATCGCCATTTCCTCCCGCATCCTGCGGTTTCGCACGTTCTGATGGAACGCGCTGATCACCGCGGCAGGGTGGACGTCTGGGATGTTGTGCTGCACACTGCTGAATCTCTAAATGTACTTGCGCAGGGGCTCTCCTTCCTTCTCAGTGAGCAGATGAAGATCACTCTCCTGGCCATGAGGCTTGTGTCCGCCTGTGAAGGCGCCGACAAACTAATGGCATAGATCAGCCCAAGAGGATATGGAGTTGTCCGGCAAGTGCATGAGCCAGGACCTGACGTTGGGCTTGAGTACCAGTGGGAAGTAGTTGGCAAGGATCTTGTCATCCCGTCCCCCAGCAGCCTGCACCGCAATGGTGTAAATGCTGAGGAACTCCGACGGATGCGTCTTGTCGTCGTACTTCTCCGGTACGTCTGACTTGAAGTTCTTCGTGCTGGGCCACTGGACTTGCCGCAGCTCACGAGTGAACGCAGGGCAACCTACCGCGTGCGGCAGATCGCCTGGTTCCCCTGGCGCATGCATGTCAACAGAGGGCCCAGCGCGCTTGTCGGATTGACGTCGCGCTTCTCTTCGGCGCTTGATGCGAGTTCGAGCGTCTTCTTGTTGTCGATCATGAAGAACTTGGCGCTGATCACGACGAGCTCGTGGATCCGAAGATGCGGTGGAGTCGCTGTCAAGGTGGATCCGGCGAGTCAATGATCTTGGCCTTTGGGGCGGTGATTGCATGGTAGTTGCACCTCCACCCGTTTCGTCGCCATCGGCTCGCGCCTGGCAACCCTGCCGCGGCGGCGACGCGCTCGGCCGCCATGGAGTGTCGCCGTTGGCGTAGCCGATGAGACTCTGAATGGTGGCCCTCCATTCGTCGATCTTGTCCGACGTCGGAGGGTAATCTAGGAGAAGTTGAGCTCGCGCCAAAGCTTCTGCTGGAGTGGTGGGTGGCAGTGGCGGACGGCGCGAGGAGCGGGACGTGCTCGGACTTCTAACTATGTTAGAAGGAGCAGTATCCCGTCCAGGCGACCGTGCCCCGCTCGTGCCAGCACGCTGGCGTGCATGCTGGTCTTGAGCGCCCCGAGATCCACCAGCTTGGTCTTGGCCTATCATGCGTATGGCACTGCGAGTGTCATGATGCTGTTGGTCTTGCGCCTCCTGGGAGTGGCGCGGAACATGTACAGTCGCCGAGGTTTGTGCAGCCTTGTTCTTGGACCTGGCAGCATCATGAGCTTCCTCGTCGACGTCCATTCTTCTGCCGGTGTCCATTCCACCACCCGTTTGCTCCAACGGTGGCGGAAGTGATGTGGACGAAGCGGCTGCCGCCGAAGTCTTCTTGTTCGGTGGCATGTTGATGAAGGGAATGAAGATCTAGCTCATGTGAATGCCGGATCAGGTTCACACAATCTCGACGCCCCCTACCTGGCGCGCCAAAGATGTCGGGGGAAACTGATCCACAACACCTATGGGGCCGGCGGACCGGGCCCCTTTTGGTTCGGCGGGGGGCGGAGATCGCACGAAGAGCAGATCGAGGCGAAGCACACGGGTAGTTTACCCAGCTTCGGAGCTCTCCGGAGAGATAACACTCCTACTGCTGCTTGTTTGATTGTATTATGTTCTTGCTCGCGGGAGCTAAGTGTTTTCTGGCTTACGAATGAATCGAACCCAACCCGAACCCCCTCTACGTTGTGCATGGGCCTCCTTTTACATGCTAAAGGGGTCACCGACAGGTGGCAACGCAGAGAAGGGTACAAATGTAAAAAGTGAGGTGGTTGGTACAGTTACTTGTACAGTGCACCCTACCTAACCCTAACGGCAGGGGACAAGGGCATTAAATGCCCGTCTGGGTCGCCCAAACAGTGCAGAAAAGGACCGTTAGGGGCGCCACCATTCGCCACGATGACGATCTTGTCAGCTTCGCATGCCACTGCGCACCGCTGGCTGCACAGCCTCCCGCCACGCGCGCCTGGAGAGGCCCCTAGAGCGACACGTTGGTGGATGCGCTGGAGCGTGGGCACAGAGTGGCCGCCTGCCGCGGCAAGCGCCTTGCCGCTGCTGTTATCTTGTCGGGCCCGGAAGCTTGTCACTCACCGGGCCTCGAGGTACCTTGGTTGGTCTTCCCGGCAAGCTCCTCTTGCCGGGGCCTTGTTGCCTTGCCGGAGCGCATGGCGCGTCGCGGCAAGTTCCTTGGAGTGCCTTGGTTGGCCTTCCCGGCAAGCTCCTCTTGTCGGGGCCTTGTCTCCTGAGCTTAAATACTTTGTTCTTGAACGGCTCCAAGGGAACCATGGAGGATCTTGGTGTTCTCCCGGCAAGCCTTGCCGCGGGGTGCTGAAACTGCCCGTGCACAAGTTCGGGGTACTAGGGTACCCCTATTCTAGTACACCGACAGCAATAATACCCGAGGTTTGAATATAAGGCAATAGGTTCCTACCTCATCAAATACTTCCCAGTACCCATATGTTATCAAAGTACTACTCATGCAATGTTTGAGGGTTTGAAACTAATGCATAAAAACTAGGTAAAAGGGATATGATCAAAGTGATACTTGCCTTGCTGACGATTGGAAAACCCTAGTGATTCGTAGTAGCAAGCCTCGCGCTTTGAAAACTCTATCATGAACAAAAAATAGCATACAGAAGCACTCAAGCATAATATGCAAGGGTAAAACCAAAAGGAAAGATCTAAACAGAAAGTTCAAGTGAAGAGCTTTGATTTGCAAAAAAGAATCACTCGAATCGGAGTTACGAAACTCAAACTACGATCAAAAGAAGTTCAAATTCAAATCTACTTGAAACCAAATTTTAAATTTTCTAAATCATGTTCAAGTTGTTTATCTGGATAGAGGAGAACAAGACGAAGATTATGGCGTTGGTTTCATTGGATTTGGGTAAACGAGCAATAAGTAGTGTGGGTTTGAAGTTCAAGGACTAATCTGCAATGAAAATAATTTTGGATAGATCCCTAGCTGAAAATTAGACTAAAAAGAAAAATCTAACGAACGAATGTTCGCCAACAGAAACTGACGAATGAATTTTCTCATTAACAAAATGAATCGGGTGAACGCTCGCTATTTAACATAACCAAAAAAATAAACTGATATAATATACAAAGTCGTAAAAAATGGAGCGGGCTTTACGGTTTTATACCGGTTCGGGCAAAAAAGACTGGCAGTGGCGGCGGCGACTCCAGCAAGCGGGTAGCGCGGCAGCGCCAGGGAGCAGCGCGGGGGTGCGGCTGGAGGCGGCGGCGCGGCTTGCGGCAGGCGGTGGCGGCGATGGCTTAGGGCGGGGGGCGGATTGAGGAGGAGACGGGGGGCGCGACGCTATATAAAGGGGTGCGAGGCCGGCTTGGGCAAGGGGCCACAGCGGCGATGCAGGGAAGGCGGTGGCGGCGGCTGGGCCTTGGACAGGCTTGGTTGGGCCGGCCCAGTCGGCGCGCGGAAACTTTTTTTAAATAACTTCGCCGCAAAAGAAAAATCCAAAATAAAAATAAATAAAATTCCTAAAATAATTTTCACGGTCCTATCCTAATATTTAGGACAACGTGAACATTTTTCTAGGCTAAAATGCAATTTTCCCTAATTTATCCGAATAAAATCTCAAATAAAATCTCAAATAAAATCTCCAATAAAATATATATTTTTATTCAAAATTAAATTTCCATTATTTCCTCTGTTTTGAAGAAGTCATATTATCTTCTCTCATTATTTTATTTATTTTGGAATAATTGGAAAAATAATTTCAAATAAAAATCACCTTGATCCAATTTACCAATTTTTGAAAATTCAAAAATGGAATTTTATGAAAGCCTCCAACTCTCTCAGATGGTCCTTGAGTTGCTTAAGGTCTCTTGGATCAAAAGTGTCCAAAGAACCAAATTTAAAATGCTCAAAATATGGATGCATATGATGACATAATGATTAACATACAAATTGAAAATTGGCATGTTACAAACCTACCCCCCTTAAGATGAATCTCGCCCTCGAGATTCAGGTTATCTAGCAAATAGGTGTGGGTGGTCTTTCTGTAGGTCTTCCTCTCGCTCCCAGGTGGCTTCTTCCTCGGTATGGTGGCTCCACTGAACTTTGCAAAACTTGATGACCTTGCTGCATGTAACTCGTCTGGCAAACTTGAGAATCTTGACGAGTTTTTCCTCGTAGGTTAGGTAAATCTCCAACTGAATTGCTTCCAGGAGAACTGTCTCTCAGAGGGATATCAGCCATCTCTGCATGGCACTTCTTCAACTGGGAAACGTGAAATACATCATGAACTCCTGACAAACCTTCGGGTAACTCCAACTTGTAGGCCACTTCTCCCATACGTTCCAAAACTCGGTATGGTCCTACAAATCTTGGGGCTAACTTTCCTTTGACTCCAAATCGTTTAACTCCTCGAAGTGGTGATGCACGGAGATATGCTCTGTCTCCGATTTCATAGGCTACCTCCTTGCGTTCAGTGTCAGCAAAACTCTTCTTCCTAGATTGAGCTACCTTCAGTGTATCACGAATCAACTTAACCTTCTCTTCAGACTCTCTGATTAAATCTGGTCCGAACAGTTGACGGTCTCCAACTTCATCCCACATCAATGGTGTACTGCACATCCTTCCGTACAACGCTTCAAAAGGGGCCATCGTCAAACTGGCTTGGTACTTGTTGTTATATGAGAACTTTGCATAGGGAAAATTATCATCCCAACTAGATCCATAATCTAGTGCACAAGCTCTCAACATGTCCTCCGGAATCTGATTGACTCTCTCAGTTTGTCCATCTGTCTATGGATGAAAGGCCTATCTGTCTAAACTATAGCCTGGTACCCAAAGTCTGGTGTAATTGATTCCAAAACTTCAAGGTAAACTATGTTCCCCTATCTGATACGATGGTCCTCGGAACTCCAGGCAGACATACGATCATGGTCATATATATCTTGGCTAATTTCGCGCTCGTAGAGTGGTTTCACGGGAATAAAGTGAGCCACTTTGGTCAAGCGATCTACTACTACCCTAATGGAATCATAACCTGATCGTGTCCTAGATAATCTGGTGATGAAATCCATGCCAAGCTTGTCCCACTTCCATTCGGGTATCGGCATAGGCTGAAGTAATCCTGCTGGCTTCTGGTGTTCTGCCTTAACTCTCTGACATACGTCACATATGGCTACATACTCGGCAATATCCTTCTTCATACCTGTCCACCAGAAACATTCCTTCAAATCCAAATACATCTTTGTGTTTCCTAGGTGAATCGAGTATGGCGGGTCATGAGCCTCCTGAAGTATTAACTTCCTGATTTCTAGGTCATTGGGCACATAAATATGGTCCTCAAACCATAAAGTTTCGTGCTCATCCTCACGAAAACCTTTGGCTTTTCCTTTACTCATCTTTTCCTTTATCTGTGCAATCTCCTTATCAGTCTTCCGGGCTTCCTGAATCTTCCCAACAACATGGACTAAACTTCCAATGCTGCAACAAAACCTCTCGGAACTATCTCCAAACAAAGTTCTCTAAGATCGTCAGCTATCTCTTGCGGTAATCCTCCAGTCACGAGAGTATTGACATAAATCTTGTGGCTCAAAGCGTCTGCTACAACATTGGCCTTTCCTGGACGATAATGCAGCTTCATATCATAATCCTTTATGAGCTCCAATCACCTCCTCTACCTGAGGTTTAGCTCCTTCTGTGTGAAGATGTACTTCAAACTCTTATGATCCGTGTATACATCACAACGGTTTCAAATAAGAAAATGTCTCCAGGTCTTGAGTGCATGCACTACGGCTGCTAACTCCAAATCATGTGTGGCATAATTCAACTCATGAGGTCTAAGCTGACGTGAGGCATATGAAACAACTCTCCCGTCTTGCATAAGTACTCCTCCAAGTCCCTGGCGAGAAGCGTCGCAATATACTTGCAATTCCTTGCGTATATCCGGAAGAATTAGAACTGCGGCTGTAACTAAACATTTCTTCAACTCCTGAAAACTGGCCTCACATTCTTCGGTCCATTTGAACTTGGTGTCCTTCTTCAATAACTCCGTCATGGGCTTCGCTATCTTGGAAAATTCTCAATGAATCTCCGGCAATATCCTGTGAGTCCAAGAAAACTGTGTATCTCTCCAACTGAGGTGGGTGCCAACCACTTAGTGACAGACCGAACCTTGGAAGGGTCTACTGCTATACCTTCTCCTGATATAACATGTCCGAGAAATCCAACTTCCTTCAACCAAAATTCACATTTGCTAAACTTGGCATATAGCTGATGTTCCCTGAGCATCTCGAGAACTAAGCGCAAATGTTCTTGGTGTTCTTCTTCATTCCGTGAGTATACCAATATATCATCAATGAACACCACAACAAACTTATCCAAGAACTCCATGAACACCTTATTCATGATACTCATAAAATAGGCAGGGGCGTTAGTCAAACCAACGGACATGACAGTGTACTCATATAGCCCATACCTTGTGGTAAAAGTTGTCTTAGGTATATCCTATTCTCGGATCTTCAGCTGGTGGTATCCTGTTCGAAGATCGATCTTGGAGAATACTTTAGCTCCCTGTAGCTGGTCAAACAAATCATTGATCATTGGTAGTGGGTATTTGTTCTTGACCGTCACCTCATTCAGTGCACGATAATCCACAACCATTCTTGAAGATCCATCCTTCTTCTCAACTAGGAGCACTGGGGCTCCCCACGGTGACGAGCTTGGTCGAATACAACCTTTCTCAAATAACTCCTTAATCTGCTTCTTAATTTCCTCTAGATCATTTGCGGGCATCTGATACGGTCTCTTCGATATTGGTCCGGTGCCTGGTAACAGTTCTATCAAAAATTCTATATCTCGATCTGGTGGCATGCCTGGTAGTTCCTCCGGGAATATGTCGAGATAATCCTTCACAACAGGAACTTCCTCCTGAACAACTCCCGGAAGTGAATTCACTTGAGTCCTCCTTGGCGCATGCCTAGACACATACTTGATCCTTTTACCCTCTAGGGTGGTGAAGATAATTGACTTACTAGCACAATCAATATTTCCTCCATACATCGATAGCTAGTCCATGCCTAGTATCACATCCAATCCTTGTGACTCCAAATTTATTAGGTCCGAGGGGAAAACATGCCTACCTACGGTCAATGGCCACTGAAAACATCCTCTACTAGCCATATACTCCGCTCCAGGTGAGCTTACTAACATAGGTGTCTTAAGGGTTACAGTGGGCAACTTAAACTTATCCACAAATCCCCTTGATATGTATGAATGCGATGCACCAATGTCAAAAAGGAAAATAGTTGTAAATGACTTAATCAAAAACTTACCAATAACTGCATCGGGCTTCTCTTCAACTTCCTCCATGTTGACATGGTTCACCTGCCCTCTGGTGAAAGTGTTGGGCTTCTTTCCAGAGCTTCCATTTCCGTTACCATTATTTACCTCGGAACAATCATTGGCGTAGTGTCCAGTCTTTCCGCACTTGAAATATGTAACATGGCTTAGATCCTTTTTGGCGGGTGTTGCTGGGTTGGAACGGCTCTAACTGTTGTTTCCTCCGTTCCCATTTCCATTCTTAGGGCCATTGTGGTTATGCGAACTTCCTCCATTGTGAGAATGGCCTCCATGATTATGATGGGTATGTCCTCCCGAGTTCGGGGTAAAACAAGAATTCTACTGAGCTCCAGAGTTGTACTTCCCCTGTTGGTACTTTCGTTTGCGGATCTCTATCTGATGTTGCTTGCCTTCAATCATAAGAGCCCTGTCTACCAGCTCCTGATAGTTGGCTAATGTTGCTACCATCAACTGCATACTCAGCTCGTCATTCAGCCCCTCTATAAACTTCTCCTGCTTCGCGGCATCTATGGCCACATCATCCGGGGCGTAGCAAGCTAACTTGTTGAACTCATCTACGTACCACGCCACAGTACGGTTTCCCTGGCGTAAGTTGCGAAACTCACGCTTCTTCATGCTCATAGCTCCAGCTAAGACATGTGGAGTGCGGAAGGCCTACTGAAATTGATCCCAAGTAACATTGGCCACGGGGAAAGTGGCGGTGTAGTTCTCCCGCCATGAGGCTGGGGTCCATCCAGTTGATGTGCCGCAAAGCGCACCTTCTCAGCATCTGTGCAACCTGTGGTGGTCATCTCCCTTCCAATCTTGTGGAGCCAATCATCAGCAACAATCAGCTCGGTGCTACTAGAGAACACCAGCGAATTCAACCTTAGAAAGCAGGCTAAGTTGTCGACTGGAGGTGGTGGCAGTGGATTGTTGTTGTTGTTGTTGCCTTGGTTCTGGACTAGCAACTGCATCAAGGCATTCTGCTGTTGGATCAACTGAGTGAGCTCCGGTGGGAAAGCGTATGCAGGGTCACGTCTCGAAGGCATCTGATAGGTTTAGAGGGGTGAGAATAGAATAGAGTGAGGTCTAAGAGAGATTTCACTACCCATATGCACATGAGACAAACACATTCATTTCACACACTCAATTCAAACAAGATTCATACAATTGATCTAAGCTACCGTTACAAAATCTCGCAGACTATTACTATATACATGGAAGAATTCTAATGGTAATATGGTGGTGGACTAGAAATTTTGATCGGTGGAAGACTCCATGATATCGGCTCTAGCTTCGTCTTCATAATCATCATCGCTGTCGGAGTCGAAGTCAGTTTCGTACAGTATGATGTAATCTTTTGAATGAATGTCCACTCCAGGTTCAGGGTTGATATGTCTCCAACGTATCTATAATTTTTGATTGTTCCATGCTATTATATTATCTGTTTTGGATGATTAATGGGCTTACTTATACACTTTTATATTATTTTTGGGACTAACCTACTAACCCAAGGCCCAGTGCAAATTTCTGTTTTTTGCCTATTTCAGTGTTTTGCATAAAAGGAATATCAAACAGAATCCAAACATAATGAAACCTTCGGGAGAGTTATTTTTGGAACAAACGTGATCCAGGGGACTTGGAGTAGACGTCAAGAAAGAAATGAGGCGGCCACGAGGCAAGGAGGCACGCCCCCTCCCTCGTGGGCCCCTTGCAGCTCCACCAACCTACTTCTTCCTCCTATATATATCCATATACACCAAAAACATCCAAGAGCACCACGAAACCCTATTTCCACCGCTGCAACCTTTTGTACCCAAGAGATCCCATCTTGGGGCCTTTTCCGGAGCTCCGCCGGAGGGGGGATCGATCACGGAGGGATTCTACATCAACACCACAGCCTCTCCAATGACGTGTGAGTAGTTTACCACAGACCTTCGGGTCCACAGTTATTAGCTAGATGGCTTCTTCTCTCTCTTTGGATCTCAATACAAAGCTCTCCTCGATCTTCTTGGAGATCTACTCGATGTAACTATTTTTGCGGTGTGTTTGTCGAGATCCGATGAATTGTGGGTTAATGATCAAGTTTATCTATGAACAATATTTGATTCTTCTCTGAAATATTTTATGTATGATTGGTTATTCGTGTGTTGTTTGCTTATTTTGATGAATCTATGGCTAGTATCGGAGGTTATGAACCATAGAGAAGTTGGAATACAGTAGATTTAACACCAATATAAATAAAGAATGAGTTCATTATAGTACCTTAAGTGGTGGTTTGTTTTCTTATACTAACAGAGCTAATGAGATTTTCTGTTGAGTTTTGTGTTGTGAAGTTTTCAAGTTTTGGGTAAAGATTTAATGGATTATGGAATAAGGAGTGTCATGAGCCTAAGCTTGGGGATGCCCAAAGCACCACAAGGTAAAATTCAAGGACAACCAAAAGCCTAAGCTTGGGGATGCCCCAGAAGGCATCCCCTCTTTCGTATTCGTTCATTGGTAACTTTACTTGAGGCTATAATTTTATTCACCACATGATATGTGTTTTGCTTGGAGCGTCTTCTATGATTTGAGTATTTGCTTTTTAGTTTACCACAATCATCCTTGCTGTACACACCTTTTTGGAGATACACACATGAATTAGAATTTATTAGAATACTCTATGTGCTTCACTTATATCTTTTGAGCTAGATAATTTTGCTCTAGTACTTCACTTATATCTTTTAGAGCACGGTGGTGGTTTTATTTTATAGAAATTATTGATTTCTCATGCTTCACTTATATTATTTTGAGAGTCCTTTAGAACAGCATGGTATTTTGCTTTGGCTATAAAATTGGTCCTAATATGGTAGGCATCCAAGATGGGTAATAAACACTATCATAAAAAGTGCATTGAATACTATGAGAAGGTTGATACTTGATAATTGTTTTGAGATATCAAGGTGGTGATATTAGAGTGTGCTAGTTGAGTAGTTGTGAATTTGAGAAATACTTGTCTTGAATATTGCAAGTCCCATAGCATGCACGTATGGTAACCGTTGTGTAACAAATTTGAAACATGGGGTGTTATTTGATTGTATTCCTTATGAGTGGCAGTCAGGGACGAGCGATGGTCTTTTCCTACCAATCTATCCCCCTAGGAGCATGCGTGTAATGCTTGGTTTTTGATGACTTGTAGATTTTTGCAATAAGTATGTGAGTTCTTTATGACTAATGTTGAGTCCATGGATTATACGCACTCTCACCTTTCCATCATTGCTAGCCTCTTCGGTACCATGCGTTGCCCTTTCTCACCTTGAGAGTTGGTACAATCTTCGCTGGTGCATCCAAACCTCGTGATATGATACGCTCTATCATACATAAACCTCCTTATATCTTCCTCAAAACAGCCACCATACCTACCTATTATTGCATTTCCTTAGCCAGTCCAAGATATATTGGCATGCAACTTTCCATCATTTCATTCATGAAACTCTTCATCATTGTCATATTGCCTTGCATGACCATGTAGTTTACATCGTATTTGTGGCAAAGACACCATGCATAATTTATCATACATGTCACTCTTGATTCATTGCCCTTCCCGGTATCGAGTTGTAAATAAATAGAAGTGTGATGATAATCATTAATAGAGCATTGTCCCCAAAAAAGAGAAAGGCCAAATAAAAAAGAAAGGCCCAAAAAAGGAAAGAAATAAAAAGGGACAATGCTACTATCCTTTTTTCCACATTTTGCTTCAAAGTAGCACCATGATCTTTATGATAAAGAGTCTCTTGTTTTGTCACTTTCATATACTAGTGGGAAATTTTCATTATAGAACTTGGCTTGTATATTCCAACAATGGGCTTCCTCAAATGCCCTAGGTCTTCGTGAGAAAGCAAGTTGGATGCACACCCACTTAGTTTCTTTTGTATCGTGTGTTGTTTCTTTTGTTGAGATAAAAAACATTGCTCTTCTCAGCAAGTGGGTTTACAAACTAGTCACTGAGAATGGAGTATGGCAGGAAATCATTCGCAACAAGTATGTGGGATCCAATGTCATTTCTCAAGTTCATTGGAAACCTGGGGATTCGCACTTCTCGAGTGGTGTGATGAAGGCCAAGGAATTCTTTTTCCAATTTGGGACCTTCTCAGTTAGGGACGATTCTCAGGTTCGATTCTGGGAGGACATCTGGCTAGGGAACAGCCCACTAATGGTGCAATATCCGAGCTTGTACAGGATTGTTAGACATAAATTCGTCACGATCAAACAAGTTTTAGGACAAGAAAACCCTGATATTTCTTTCCGTAGGGACCTTGTAGGCCTGGCAGTGATACGTGATACGTCTCCAACATATCTATAATTTTTGATTGTTCCATGCTATTATGTTATCCATCTAGGATGTTTTATATGATATTTTATATGATTTTTGGGACTAACCTATTAACCTAGAGCCCAGTGCCAGTTTCTGTTTTTTCCTTGTTATTGTGTTCTACATAAAAGGAATACCAAACGGAGTCCAATTGACGTGCCAATTTTTGATGATTTTTTATGGACCAAAAGAAGCCCCCGGAGTAAAATAGTTGGGCCAGAAGAGTCCCGAGCCGTCCACGAGATAGGAGGGCGAGCCCAGGGGGTAGGGCGCACCCTCCACCCTCGTGGACGACTCGGGCACCCCCTGACTTGTTCCCGACACCAAAAAATCCTATAAATACTAAAACCTCCAGAAAATAACCTAGATCTGGAGTTCCGCCGCCACAAGCCTCTGTAGCCACTGAAAACCAATCTGGACCTGTTCTGGCACCCTGCCGGAGGGGGGAATCCCTCTCCGGTGGCCATCTTCATCATCCCGGCGCTCTTCATGACGAGGAGGGAGTCGTTCACCCTCTGGGTTGAGGGTATGTACCAGTAGCTATGTGTTTGATCTCTCTCTCTCTCTCTCTCTCGTGTTCTTGATTCGACACGATCTTGATGTATGGCGAGCTTTGCTATTGTAGTTGGATCTTATGATGTTTCTCCTCCTCTACTCTCTTGTGATGAATTGAGTTTTCCCTTTGAAGTTATCTTATCGGATTGAGTCTTTAAGGATTTGTGAACACTTGATGTATGTCTTGCATGTGCTTATCTGTGGTGACAATGGGATATCACGTGATCCACTTGATGTATGTTTCGGTGATCAACTTGCGAGTTCTGTGACCTCGTGAACTTATGCATAGGGGTTGGCACACGTTTTCATCTTGACTCTTCGGTAGAAACTTTGGGGAACCCTTTGAAGTTCTTTGTGTTGGTTGAATAACTGAATCTGAGATTGTGTGATGCATATCGTATAATCATACCCACGGATACTTGAGGTGATATTGGAGTATCTAGGTGACATTAGGGTTTTGGTTGATTTGTGTCTTAAGGTGTTATTCTAGTTCAAACTCTAGGATAGATTGAACGATAAGAATAGCTTCGTGTTATTTTACTACGGATTCTTGAATAGATCGATCAGAAAGAATAACTTTGAGGTGGTTTTGTACCCTACAATAATCTCTTCGTTTGTTCTCTGCAATTAGTGACTTTGGAGTGACTCTTTGTTGCATGTTCAGGGATAGTTATATGATCCAATTATGTTATTATTGTTGAGAGAACTTGCACTAGTGAAAGTATGAACCCTAGGCCTTGTTTCAACGCATTGCAATACCGTTTGTGCTCACTTTTATCATTAGTTACCTTGCTGTTTTTATATTTTCAGATTACAAAAACCTTTATCGACCATCCATATTGCACTTGTATCATCATCTCTTCACCGAATTAGTGCACCTATACAATTTACCATTGTTTTGGGTGTGTTGGGGACACAAGAGACTCTTTGTTATTTGGTTGCAAGGTTGCTTGAGAGAGACCATCTTCATCATACGCCTCCAACAGATTGATAAACCTTAGGTCATCCACTTGAGGGAAAATTGTTGCTGTCCTACAAACCTCTACACTTGGAGGCCCAACAACGTCTACAAGAAGAAGGTTGTGTAGTAGACATCAAGCTCTTTTCTGGCACCGTTGCCGTGGAGGTTAGCGCTTGAAGGTATATCTTTAGATCTTGCAATCGAATCTTTTTGTTTATTGTTTTATCACTAGTTTAGTCTATAAAGGAAAACTACAAAAAATGGAATTGAGGGTACCTCATATGCTTGATCTTTTTAATATCTTTCATGAGAATAAGGATTCCCATAATTGTGCTCAAGTGCTAGAAGAAGAATGCATTAGAATGTTTGGCACTAAATATTTGAATGATGAGCATGATTGCAATGTTGTTAGTATGAATTCTTTAAATATCCATGATGCTAATGATATGCAAAGCCACAAGCTTGGGGATGTTTGATGAAGATGATATTTTTTGTCTCCCAAGTTTTGATGAGAAAATTTATTATGATGATAGCATGCCTCCTATTTATGATGATTATATTGATGAAACTGGGTTTGCAAGAGTGTCAACTTTAGGAAGTGAAGATACCACTATTTTGGAGGATGTTGAATCTTATTGTGATAATTATAGAAGTGGATTTGGAGAGGTCATGGCTTTATTTAGTAATGATTCCACTATCTCGGAAGAGGTTCCAATTGATTATGAGAATAAAGTTGCTATCTATGATGATTATTGTGATGACTTGTATGCTATTAAGAATAATGATAACCATGAAACTTGTTATCATGATTTTAGTTTTCAATTGTATTATGCCTCATATGGTAATTATTTTTTTGAGTTTTCTCCCACTATTATTCATGAGAAGAAATTCGCTTATGTGGAGAGTAATAAAATTTATATGCTTGGGGATCATGAAAATAATGATTTATGTGATAGTTATATTGTTGAATTCATTCATGATGCTACTGAAAATTATTATGAGGGAGGAATATGTGCTTGTAGGAATTGCAATTATACCAAGTTTACTCTCTATGTGCTCAGAATCTTGAAGTTATGCTTGTTTTTCTTTCCTATGCTAGCTGATTATTGTTACCATAAATTGTTTGCTCACAAAATCCCTATGCATACGAAGTGGGTTAGACTTAAATGTGATAGTCATATTCTTCACGATGCTCTCTTTATGTTTCAATTCTTATCTTTTATGTGAGCATCATTGAAATCATCATGCCTAGCTAGGGGCGTTAAACGTTAGCGCTTGCTGGGAGGCAACCCAATTTTTATTTTTGTTCCTTGCTTTTTGTTCCTATTTAGTAATAAATAATTCATCTAGACTCTGTTTAGATGTGGTTTTATGTTTTAATTAGTGTTTGCGCCAAATATAACCTTTGGGAAGACTTGGGTGAAGTCTTTGCGATCTTGCTGTAAAAACAGAAACTTTAGCGCTCACGAGTTTTTCTGATATTTTTTACTAGAGAGTGCGATCAGGTTGATTCTTTTTGCAGATGATTAATAGAAAAATTACTCAGGTCCACCAGTTTATTTCAGAAGTTTTGGGGTTACAGAAGTATACGTTTGATACAGATTACTACAGACTGTTCTGTTTTTGACAGGTTCTGTTTTCATTGTGTTGTTTGCTTATTTTGATGAATCTATGAGTAGTATTGGAGGGTATGAACCATAGAGAAGTTGGAATAAAGTATATATTACACCAATATGAATTTATAATGAGTTCACAACAGTACCTAAGTTGTGATTTATTTTCTTATACTAACGGAGCTTACGAGTTTTCTGTTAAGTTTTGTGTTGTGAAGTTTTCAAGTTTTGGGTAAAGATTCGATGGACTATGGAATAAGGAGTGGCAAGAGCCTAAGCTTGGGGATTAACAAGGCACCCCAAGGTAATATTCAAGGAAAACCAAGAGCCTAAGCTTGGGAATGCCCCGGATGGCATCCCCTCTTTCGTCTTCGTTCATCGGTAACTTTACTTGGAGCTATATTTTTATTCACCACATGATATGTGTTTTGCCTGGAGCGTCATTTTATTTTATTTTGTTTTGCTTGCTGTTTGAATAAAATACCAAGATCTTAAATTCTTAAATGTTAGAGAGTCTTCACATAGTTGCATAATTATTCGACTACTCATTGATCTTCACTTATATTTTTTGAAGTAGTTTGTTGTTTGATCTAGTGCTTCACTTATATCCTTTTAGAGCACGGCGGTGGTTTTATTTTGTAGAAATAGATGACTCTCATGCTTCACTTACATTATTTTGAGAGTCTTTTAGAACAGCATGGTAATTTTCTTTGGTTATGAAATTAGTCCTACTATGATAGGCATCCAAGAGGGATATAATAAAAACTTTCATATAGAGTGCATTGGTACTATGAGAAGTTTGATACTTGATAATTGTGTTGAGATATAAAGATCGTGATATTAGAATTGTGCTAATTGAGTAATTGTGAAATTGAGAAATAGTTGTGTTGAGGTCTTCAAGTCCCGTAGCGTGCACGTATGGTAACCGTTGTGTGACAAATTTGAAGCATGAGTTGTTTCTTTGATTGCCTTCCTTATGAGTGGCGGTCGGGGACGAGCGATGGTCTTTTCCGACCAATCTACCCCCCCTAGAAGCATGCGCGTAGTGCTTGGTTTTTGATTACTTGTAGATTTTTGCAAAAAGTATGTGAGTTCTTTATGACTAATGTTGAGTCCATGGATTATACGCACTCTTACCGTGCATTGCTAGCCTCTTCGGTGCCGTGCATTGCCCTTTCTCACCTTGAGAGTTGGTGCATACTTCGCCGGTGCATCAAAACCCCGTGATATGATACTCTCTATCACACATAAGCCTCCTTATATCTTCCTCAAAACAGCCACCATACCTAGCTATTATGGCATTTCCATAGCCATTCCGAGATATATTGCCATGCAACTTTCCACCGTTCCGTTTATTATGACATGCATCATCATTGTCATATTGCCTTGCATGATCATGTAGTTGACATCATATTTGTGGCAATGCCACCATGCTTAATTTTTCATAAATATCACTCTTGATTCATCGCATATCCCGGTACACCGCCAGAGGCATTCACATAGAGTCATATTTTGTTCTAAGTATCGAGTTGTAATTTTGAGTTGTAAGTAAATAAAAGTGTGATGATCATCATTAGAGCATTGTCCCATGTGAGTAAAGTATTTTAGAGACTATGATTCCCCCACAAGTCGGGATGGGACTCCAGACGAAAAAAAGAGGCCATAAAAAAGGCCCAAACAAAAAAAAGAGAAAAAGAGAGAAGGGACAATGTTACTATCCTTTTTCCACACTTGTGCTTCAAAGTAGCACCATGATCTTCATGATAGAGAGTCTCTTATTTTGTCACTTCCATATACTAGTGGGAATTTTTCATTATAAACTTGGCTTGTATATTCCAATGGTGGGCTTCCTCAAATGCCCTAGGTCTTCGTGAGCAAGCAAGTTGGATGCACACCCACTTAGTTTACCCACTTAGTTTCTTTGATGAGCTTTCATATATTTATAGCTCTAGTGCATCCGTTGCATGGCAATCCCTACTCCTTGCATTGACATCAATTGATGGGCATCTCCCTAGCCCATTGATTAGCCGCATCAATGTTAGACTTTCTCTTTTTTTGTCTTCTCCACATAACCCCCATCATCATATTCTATTCCACCCATAGTGCTATATCCATGGCTCACGCTCATGTATTGCGTGAAAGTTGAAATAAGTTTGAGATTACTAAAGTATGAAACAATTGCTTGGTTTGTCATTGGGGTTGTGCGTGATGAGAGCATTCTTGTGTGAAGAAAATGGAGCATGACCAAACTATATGATTTTGTAGGGATGAACTTTCTTTTGCATGTTATTTTGAGAAGACATGATTGATTAGTTAGTATGCTTGAACTATTATTATTTTTATGTCAATATTAAACTTTTGTCTTGAATCTTTCGGATATGAACATTAATTCCACAATAAATAAAATTACATTGAGAATTTTTCTAGGTAGCATTCCACATCAAAAGTTCTGTTTTTACCATTTACCTACTCAAGGACGAGTAGGAATTAAGCTTGGGGATGCTTGATACGTCTCCAACGTATCTGCAATTTTTTATTGTTCCATGCTATTACATTACCTGTTTTGGATGTTTAATGGGCTTATTTCTACACTTCTATATTATTTTTGGGACTAACCTACTAACCCAAGGCCTAGTGCAAATTGTTGTTTTTTTGCCAATTTGAGTGTTTCGCGGAAAAGGAATATCAAACGGAATGAAACCTTCGGGAGAGTTATTTTTGGAACAAACGTGATCCAGGGGACTTGGAGTAGACATCAAGAAAGAAACGAGGCAGCCACGAGGCAGGGAGGCGCACCTGCCCCCCTGGGCGCGCCCCAAACCTCATGGGCCCCTTGCAGCTCCATCGACCTACTTCTTCCTCATATATATATATCCATATACCCCAAGAACATCCAGGAGCACCATGAATCCCTATTTCCACCACCGCAACCTTCTGTACCCAAGAGATCCCATCTTGTGGCCTTTTCCGGAGCTCCGCTGGAGGGGGAATCGGTCACGGAGGGCTTCTACATCAACACCGTAGCCTCTCTGATGATGTGTGAGTAGTTTACCACAGACCTTCGGGTCCATAGTTATTAGCTAGATGGCTTCTTCTCTCTCTTTGGATCTCAATACAAAGTTCTCCCCGGCTTCTTGGAGATCTATTCGATGTAACTCTTTTTGTGGTGTGTTTGTCGAGATCCGATGAATTGTGGGTTTATGATCAAGTTTATCTATGAACAATATTTGATTATTATCTGAAATCTTTTATGTATGATTGGTAATCTTTGCAAGTCTCTTTGAATTGTCAGTTTGGTTTGGCCTACTAGATTGATATTTCTTGCAATTGGAGAAGTGCTTAGCTCTGGGTTCAATCTTGTGGTGTCCTTTCCCAGTGACAGCAGGGGCCTCAAGGCACATATTGTATTGTTGCCATCGAGGATAAAAAGATGGGGTTTGTATCATATTTCTTGAGTTTATCCCTCTACATCATGTCATCTTGCCTAATGCGTTACTCTGTTCTTATGAACTTAATACTCGAGATGCATGCTGGATAGCGGTTGATGTGTGGAGTAATAGTAGTAGATGCAGAATCATTTCGGTCTACTTGTCATGGATGTGATGCCTATATACATGATCATGCCTAGATATTCTCATAATTATGCATGTTTCTATCAATTGCTCGACAGTAATTTGTTCACCCACCGTAATACTTATGCTATCTTGAGAGAAGCCAATAGTGAAACCTATGGCCCCTCATTCTATCTTTTATCATATAAGTTTCCAATCTATTTTACTTTGCAATCTTTGCTTTCAATCTATATTATAAAAATACCAAAAATATTTATCTTATTATCTCTATCAGATCTCACTCTCGTAAGTGACCGTGAAGGGATTGACAACCCCTTTATCGCATTGGTTGCGAGGTTCTTATTTGTTTGTGTTGGTACGAGGGACTTGCGTGTAGTCTCCTACTGGATTGATACCTTGGTTCTCAAAAACTGAGGCAAATACTTATGCTACTTTGCTGCATCACCCTTTCCTCTTCAAGGGAAAACCAACACAGTGCTCAAGAGGTAGCAAGGATCCCCCATGAATATCCCTAGCTTCTTCTTCAGGTCTTCATTCTTCTCCAGTAGTACAACAATTTCTTCTTCATATCCATCGCGTGTACACATGAGTTCCTCTTCTAGCTCCATGTTCCGGGTCATCACCTTCTTCGTGTCTATCATGTTGGTGCACATCTGGTTCTCGTAGCGTCGAATGTGCTGGTTCAGTCCTGTATGTAGGGTGCAATGGATTTGTCCTTCCTGGTGCGAATCATCTCCCATTGCTCATCTCAGTGTCCACATATCTGGTAGGTGGTGTCCTTAAGATCCTTTTTGTACACCTCGCCTATGCGTCCAATGGCGATGTGGGCGGCCATGCTCTTTCCTAGACTCCAGGTATGTGCATCAAAGGAGAACTCGATGGGCTCGGTAACTGGCGCGAACGTCCTTCCTGGAACACGAACTTGAATCTTCTAGCGCTCCTCTTCTGGTAAAGTGGCGGTGAAGGTTCCGGTGAAGCTTGGTATGCCGATGTTCAGGTAGCTAGTGACTTCCTTCAAGTGTCGTCCGAAAGGGGTGTTGTCATCCGATTGAGTGAACTTGTTCCTTTGGTCCGCTATCTATAGAGTAGAAATGGAGAAGAGTTAGAAATGAGTAGAGAAGGGTATCCTGTGGTTTTTTCCTAGTGGTCGCGTCCTACAGTCAGCGTGTGCTCTGATACCATCTTGTAGCGACCCAATCCCAATGGACTATAGTCTCTGTGCTTAAGTGTAATCCCTGGATCGGTATTGCTGACACACAGTACTCGAAGATTTATTGCAGAGTTCAATCACACACTTATTACAACAAGGGTCTCAAAAAGAGTACTTATTACAATAATATGGCTGAAGGCCGTCTAAATAAGAAATTGCGGAAGCTTCAAAGATAAATGAGTCCATCCAGCTCCACGACAAAACTGAGTGCATGACAACGACCTATCGCACCTTACTCTTCGTCTGAAAACTCTACAACATGATACGTTGCAGCCGTGTAGGTCAGCACATGGAATATGCTGGCAAGATAACACCATAGAGCAATGAACAAATAACAGCTATCACTAGATGCATATTTGGCTGGTGGAGGCTCTATGGTTATCATTTGCATAAAGCTAATTTTTCCCTACAACAAAGGAAAATATTTTATTTAACTACAGAGTTTAATGAAATTATTGAGAAGGTACCCCCAACTCAATCCCAAAATTAACATTAATAACCCAACAAATTCATTAAGTGAAGTGATGAGATCAAACAATAATTCAAGTACCAGATACTCAAGATGTCAATAACCAAGGACATGGCTAGCCATGATTAGTTTGTACACTCTATAGAGGTTTGTGCACTTTTACTCACAAGACTCGATCTCCTCCGTTGTATTTCTCGCACTGCATGATGTTTGAGAAACGGATGACTGAGACACAGTCTTTCTGAAGAGGTCCACTTAACTGATAGATAGGCCGGCACACCTACAATTCCCCTACACCTGCTAGCCCATCATGGAAAGGATTCCCACAACTTACTCAACTATGCCAGAGCCCATAATGGCTTGTCGGTGCACACGGAATTTTCTAGCATGAATAATCTTATGATCCTTTTGAGCCTGGGTGGCATTCCATAGGATGATCACACGGGTACCCCGGGATCTCCTTGGACAACACTGGATTCCCCAGGTGCCCACAACCAATCCACCCAGATGTGTATTAAAGTAGCCACCTTAAGTTTCCCTTAGTTATAAATAACTCTCACAACTTTCATGAATCTCAAAAACCAATCCACGTCTATGAGCATAGCAAAGTAGTGCAATCATAACGTAGTAATACCCGAGGTTTGAATATAAGCAAATAGGTTCCTACCTCATCAACTACTTCCCAATACCCACATGTTATCAAAGTCCTACTCATGCAATGTTTGAGGGTTTGAAACTAATGCATAAAAACTGGGTAAAAGGGATATGATTAAAGTGTTACTTTCCTTCCTAACGATCGGAAAACCCTAGTGATTCGTAGTAGCAAGCCTTGCACTCCGGAAAATCTATCATGAAAAAAAATAGTATACATAAGCACTCAAGCATAAGATGCATGGGTAAAACCAAAAGGAAAGATCTAAACAGAAAGTTCAAGTGAAGAGCTTCGATTTGCAAAAAGAATCACTCGAATCGGAGTTACGAAACTCAAACTACGATCAAAAGAAGTTCAAATTCAAATCTTCTTGAAACCAAATGTTAAATTTTCAAAATCATGTTCAAGTTTTTCATCTGAACAGAGGGGAACAAGACGAATATTTTGGTGTTGGTTTCACTGGATTTGGATAAACGAGCAAAAAGTAGTGAGGGTTTGAAGTTCAGGGACTAACATGTGATGAAAATAATTACGGGTAGGTCCCTAGCCGAAAATTAATCTAAATAGAGAAATCTAACGAACGAATTCGTTCGTTAACAAACGAATCGGGTGAATGCTCACTATTTAACATAACCAAAAAAATAAACCGATCTAATACGCAAAATCGAATGAAAAACGTGGCGGGTTTTACAGTTTTATACCGTTTCGGGGGAAAAAGACCTGCGACGGCGGCGGCGGCATGGCTTGGGGCAGGTGGCGGTGGCGATGCGGTAGGCGGCGACGACGACGACTTGGGGCGGTGGGGCAGCTTGAGGAGGAGAGTAGGGGGGCGAGGTCGGCATGGGAAAGGGGCCACGGCGGCGGGCGGAGTCCGGCGTCGGCACGGCGGCGACGCGGAGAAGGCGGTGGCGGCGGCTGGGCCGACCCAGTGGGCGCGCGAAAACTTTTTTTAAAATAACTTAGCCACAAAAGAAAAATCCGAAACAAACATAAATAAAAATCCTAAAATTCCAAAATTAATTTTCATGGTCCTCTCCTAATATTTAGGACAATGTGAATATTTTTCTGGGCAAAAATGCAATTTTCCCTAATTTATCCGAATAAAATCTCAAATAAAATATATATTTTTATTCAAAATTAAATTTCCATTATTTTGTCTGTTTTAAAGAAGTCATATTATCTTCTCCCATTATTTTATTTATTTTGGAATAATTGGAAAAATGATTTCAAATAAAATCACCTTGATCCAATTTACCAATTTTTTGAAATTCAAAAATGGAATTTTATGAAAGCCTCCAACTCTCTCACATGGTACTTGAGTTGCTTAAGGTCTCTTGGATCAAAAGTGTCCAAATAAACCAAATTCAAAATGCTCAAAATATCTATGCATATGATGACCTAATGATTAACATCCAAATTGAAAATTTGGATGTTACAGAACATATCGTATTTAACTACATATGTGATCCCACTAACATATTTATCTCAAGATGCAAATATGACACCTCAACATGTAACCACGCTTGAGAAAGGACACACCTCACAGACATGGAGTTTATGCATTCGAGCTCAAATGCATCCTTATGAATAGTAAAATCTCCCTCCGTTTCACAATGTTGCATACATATTTTTTCAAGAGTCAAACTTTATAAAATTTGACGAAGTTTGTATAGAAAAACATATACATCTTGGATAGCAAATACAGATCATTAGATACATCACAAGATGTACTTTCGTATTGTATAAATAGTTTTCTTTGTAAATTTGGTCAAAGTTTCTAAAGTTTGACTTTCCAGAAAATCTATATGAACTATATTATGGAACGAAGGGAGTAGTAAATACATTGGAAAAAATCAACAACTTTTTGAATTTTCTACATACGTATAGATTTAGTGTAGAAAATACATTCTGTATGCTTTGGGCGAAAAGAACAAATTGGATGCTCCAAAAAAACTATTTTTGAAAGTTGTAGGATCGAAAGTATGTCTAGAGGGGGGGGGGGTGATTAGACTACTTGACCAAATAAAAATCTAGCATTTTCCCAATTTTATGTTTTGGTAGAATTTTAGCAATTTAGCACAAGTCAAGCAATCAACCTACACATGCAAGTCTAGGAGTATAGAAGCGGAATGTAAAACATTGCATATGAAGGTAAAGGGAGTAGATTAGAGGGAGCAAACACAATGTAGACACAGAGATTTTTGGCGTGGTTCCGATAGGTGGTGCTATCGTACATCCACGTTGATGGAGACTTCAACCCACGAAGGGTAACGGTTGTGCGAGTCGACGGAGGGCTCCAACCACGAAGGGTCCACGAAGAATCAAACTTGTCTATCCCACCATGGCCATCGCCCACGAAGGACTTGCCTCATTAGGGTAGATCTTCACGAAGTAGGTGATCTCCTTGCCCTTACAAACTCCTTGGTTCAACTGCACAATCTTGTCGGAGGCTCCCAAGTGATACCTAACCAATCTAGGAGACACTGCTACGTCTTGAGCTTGCGTTGGTTTTCCCCTAAGAGGAAGGGATGATGCAGCAGAGTAGTATAAGTATTTCCCTCAGTTTTTGAGAACCAAGGTATCAATCCAGTAGGAGGCCACGCGCAAGTCCCTTGTACCTGCACAAAACGATAGCTACTCGCAACCAACGCGATTAGGGGTTGTTAATCCCTTCACGGTCACTTACGAGAGTGAGATCTGACAGATATAATATTTTTGGTATTTTTGGTATAAAGATGCAAAGTAAGAAGTAGAAGCAAAGCAAGATTAAAGTGATGGATATTGATATGATGAGAATAGACCCGGGGGCTAAAGGTTTCACTAGTGGCTTCTCTCAAGAGCATAAGTATTCTACGGTGGGTGAACAAATTACTGTTGAGCAATTGACAGAATTGAGCATAGTTATGAGAATATCTAGGCATGATCATGTATATAGGCATCACGTCCGTGACAAGTAGACCGAAACGATTCTGCATCTACTACTATTACTCCAGTCATCGACCGCTATCCAACATGCATCTAGAGTATTAAGTTAAAAACAGAGTAACACCTTAAGCAAGATGACATGATGTAGAGAGATAAATTCATGCAATATGAAATAAACCCCATCTTGTTATCCTCGATGGCAACGATGCAATACGTGCCTTGCTGCCCCTTCTGTCACTGGGAAAGGACACCACAAGATCGAACCCAAAGCTAAGCACTTCTCCCATGGCAAGAACTACCAATCTAGTTGGCCAAACCAAACGGATAATTCGAAGAGACTTGCAAAGATAACCAATCATACATAAAAGAATTCAGAGAAGATTCAAATATTATTCATAGATAGACTTGATCATAAACCCACAATTCATCGGTCTCAATAAACACACCGCAAAAAGAAGATTACATCGAATAGATCTCCACAAGAGAGGGGGAGAACTTTGTATTGAGATCCAAAAAGAGAGAAGAAGCCATCTAGCTACTAACTATGGACCCGAAGGTCTGAGGTAAACTACTCACACTTCATCGGAGGGGCTAGGATGATGTAGAAGCCCTCCGTGATGACGGCCCTCTTCTGGCGGAGCTCTGGAACAGGCCCCAAGATGGGATCTCGTGGATACAGAAAGTTGCGGCAGTTGAATTAGGTTTTTGGCTCCTGTTCTGATTGTTTGGGGGTACGTAGGTATATATAGGAGGAAGGAGTACGTCGGTGGAGCACCGAGGGGCCCACAAGGCAGGGGTCACGCCCCCACCCTCGTGACCTCCTCTTTGACTCCTTGGAGTAGGGTCCAAGTCTCCTGGATCACGTTCGGTGAGAAAATCACGTTCCCGAAGATTTTATTCCGTTTGGACTCCGTTTGATATTCTGTTTCTTCAAAACACTGAAATAGGCAAAAAACAGCAATTCTGGGCTGGGCCTCCGGTTAATAGGTTAGTCCCAAAAATAATATAAAAGTGGAAAATAAAGCCCAATATAGTCCAAAATAGTAGATAATATAGCATGGAGCAATCAAAAATTATAGATACGTTGGAGACGTATCAGGCATCCCCAAGCTTAATTCCTGCTCGTCCTCGAGTAGGTAAATGATAAAAAGAGAATTTTTGATGCGGAGTGCTACTTGGCATAATTTCAATGCAAATCTTATTAATTGTGATATGAATATTCAGATTCGAAAGATTCAAGACAAAAGTTTATATTGACATAAAAATAATAATACTTCAAGCATATTAACAAAGCAATTATGTCTTCTCAAAATAACATGGCCAAAGAAAGTTACCCCTACAAAATCATATAGTCTGGCTATGCTCTATCTTCACCACACAAAGTATTTAAATCATGCACAACCCCGATGACAAGCCAAGCAATTTTTTCATACTCTAACTTTTTCAAAACTTTTTCAATCTTCACGCAATACATGAGCGTGAGCCATGGATATAGCACTATAGGTGGAATAGAATTTTGGTTGTGGAGAAGACAAAAAGGAGGGGAAGATAGTCTCACATCAACTACGCGTATCAACGGGCTATGGAGATGCCCATCAATAGATATCAATGTGAGTGAGTAGGGATTGCCATGCAACGGATGCACTAGAGCTATAAATGTATGAAATCAACAAAAGAAACTAGTGGGTGTGCATCCCACTTGCTTGCTCACGAAGACCTAGGGCACTTGAGGAGGCCCATCATTGGAATATACAAGCCAAGTTCTATAATGTAAAATTCCCACTAGTATATGAAAGTGATAACATGAGAGACTCTCTACTATGAAGATCATGGTGCTACTTTGAAGCACAAGTGTGGTAAAAGGATAGTAGCATTGCCCCTTTTTATTTATTTTCTCTTTTTTTGGCCTTCTTTTTTTTCTTTGGCATTTCTCTTTTTTGGGACAATGCTCTATTAAATGATGATCATCACACTTTTATTTATTTACAACTCAATGATTACAACTCAATTCTAAAACAAAGTATGACTCTATATGGATGCCTTCGTCGGTGTACCGGGATATGCAATGTATCAAGAGTGACAAGTATGAAGAAATTATGAACGGTGGCTTTGCCACAAATACTATGTCAACTACATGATCATGCTAAGCAATATGACGATGATGAATATGTCATGATGAACTAGATGGTGGAAAGTTGCATGGCAATATATCTCGGAATGGCTATGGAAATGCCATAATAGGTAGGTATGGTGGCTATTTTGAGGAAGGTATATGGTAGGTGTATGATACCGGAGAAAGGTGCGCGGTATTAGAGAGGCTAGCAAAGGTGGAAGGGTGAGAGTGCGTATGATCCATGGACTCAGCATTAGTCATAAAGAACTCATATACTTATTGCAAAAATCTAGAAGTTATCATAGCAAAGTATTGCGTGCATGCTCCTAGGGGGATAGATTGGTATGAAAAGACCATCGCTCATTCCTGACCGCCACTCATAAGGAAGACAATCAATAAATAAATCATGCTCCGACTTCATCACATAACGGGTCACCATACCTGCATGCTACGGGAATCACAAACTTTAACACAAGTATTCTTTAAATTCACAACTACTCAACTAGCATGACTTTAATATTATCAGCTCCATATCTCAAAACAATTATCATGCTTCAATCTTTTCTTAGTATTCAACACACTCTAAAGAAAGTTTCACAAATCTTGAATACCAAGCATATTATTATTAAGCAAATTACCATGCTATTAAGAGACTCTCAAAATATTTTAAGTGAAGCATGAGAGATCAATAGTTTCTTTAAAACAAATCCACCACCGTGCTCTAAAAGATCTAAGTGAAGCACATAGAGCAAAATTATAATTCTCAAAAGATATAAGTGAAGAACATGGAGCAAAAATACTTAGCTCAAAATATATAAGTGAAGCACATAGAGAAAAACTATTTAGCTCAAAATATATAAGTGAAGCACATAGAGCAAAACTACTTAGCTCAAAAGATATAAGTGAAGCACATAGAGTATTCTATCAAATTTTAATTCATGTATGGATCTCTCAAAAGGTGTGTACAGCAAGGATGATTGTGGCATACTAAGACACAAAGACACAAATAATACAAGACGCTCCCAGCAAAACACATATCATGTTGGTGAATAAAAATATAGCTCCAAGTAAATTACCGATGGAAGTGGACGAAAAGAGGGGATGCCTTCCGGGACATCCCCAAGCTTTGAATTTTTGGTGTCCTTGGATTATCTTGGGGGTGCCATGGGCATCCCCAAGGTTAGTCTCTTGCCACTCCTTTTTCCATAATCCATCAAAAGAATTCACCCAAAACTTGAAAACTTCACAACACAAAACTCAAAATAGAAAACTCGTGAGATCCGTTAGCGAAAGAAAACAAAAGAACACTTCAAGGTACTGTAATTAACTCATTCTTTATTTATATTGGTGTTAAACCTAATGTATTCCAACTTCTTTATGGATTATAAACTATTTTACTAACCATAGATTCATCAAAATAAGCAAACAACACACGAAAAACAGAATCTGTCAAAAACAGAATAGTCTGTAGTAATCTGTAGCTAGCGCAAGATCTGGAACCCCAAAAATTCTAAAATAAATTTATGGACGTGAGGAATTTATCTATTAATCATCTTCAAAAATAATTAACTAAATAGAACTCTTCAAATAGAAATGACAGCAGTTCTCGTGAGCGGTAAAGTTTCTGTTTTTTACAGCAAGTTCAACAAGACATTTCCCAAGTCTTCCCAACGGTTCTACTTGGCACAAACACTAATTAAACACAAAAAACACAACCAAAACAGAGGCTAAGTAATTTATTTATTACTAAGCTGGAGCAAAAATCAAGTAATAAAAATAAAATTGTGTTGCCTCCCAACAAGCGATATCGTTTAACGCCCCTAGCTAGGCATAAAAGCGAGGATAGGTCTAAGTATTGTCATCTTTGGTAGGCAATCCATAAGCGGCTCTCATGATTGTTTCATATGGTAATTTTATTTTCTTTCTTGGAAAGTGTTCCATGCCTTTTTTAATGGAAATCGAAATCTAATATTCCCTTCCTTCATATCAATAATCGCACCGACCGTTTTAAGGAAAGGTCTACCAAGAATAATAGGGCAAGAAGGATTGCAATCTATATCAAGAACAATGAAACCTACGGGCACATAATTCCTATTTGCAATAATAAGAACATCATTAATCCTTCCCATAGGTTTCTTAATAGTGGAATCCGCAAGATGCAAGTTTAGAGAGCAATCGTCAAAATTACAGAAATCTAGTAAATCACACAAAGTCTTGGGAATAGTAGAGACACTAGCACCCAAATCACACAAAGCATAAAACTCATGATCTTTAATTTTAATTTTAATAGTTGGTTCCCACTCATCATAGAGTTTTCTAGGGATAGAAACTTTCAACTCAAGTTTTTCATCATAAGATTGCATCAAGGCATCAACAATATGCTCGGCTTTATTTTGACTATTAGCATGTGGAGAATTTAGCACAGATTGCAACAAGGAAATACAATCAATTAAAGAACAACTTTCATAATTAAATTCCTTGAAATCCAATATAGTGGGTTTAGCAACATCTAGATTTTTATTTCTTTCAATCCCACTTTCATCAATTTCATCATTAAGATCTAAATACTCCGAATTTTTAGAACGCCTTCTAGGTAAAGGAAGATCATATTCAGTTTCATCAAGATTTATATTGCAAAATAAAGATTTATTAGGGGAAACATCAATAACTTTTAGATCTTCATCTTGATTTTCATAGGAATTGGAAGAACACGCTTTAATAAAGGCATCTTTGGAAGCACGCATCCTAGCGGTTCTTTCCTCGCACTCATCAATGGAAATTATCATGGATTTAAGAGACTCATTGATATCATGCTTAGGAGGAATAGATCTAAGATTTAAAGAATCAACCTCAAGGGAAATTCTATCAACGTTCCTAGCCAAATCATCAACTTTAAGCAATTTCTCTTCAAGCAAAGCATTAAAATTCTTTTGTGAATTCATAAACTCTTTAGCACTATTCTCAAATTCAGAGGGCATCTTATTATAATTTCCATAAGAGTTGTTGTAGGAATTCCCATAATTATTAGAAGGATTACTAGGATATGGCCTAGGATTAAAATTCCCTCTATAAGCGTTGTTACCAAAATTATTCCTACCAACAAAATTCACATCCATAGATTCATTGTTATTCTCAATCAAAGTAGAAAAAGGCATATCATCAGGATCAGAAGAAACACTCTTAGTAGCAAATAATTTCATAAGTTCATCCATCTTTCCACTCAAAACATTGATTTCTTCTACCGCATGCACTTTTTTATTAGAAGATCTTTCAGTATGCCATTGAGAATAATTAATCATAATATTATCTAGGAGTTTAGTAGCATCTCCTAAAGTGATTTCCATAAAAGTGCCTCCCGCGGCCGAATCTAAAAGATTTCTAGAAGCAAAATTCAATCCGGCATAAAATTTTTGTATGATCATCCACAAATTCAAACCATGAATAGGGCAATTACGTATCATTAATTTCATTCTCTCCCAAGCTTGTGCAACATGTTCATGATCAAGTTGTTTAAAGTTCATAATATCATTTCTAAGAGAGATGATCTTAGCGGGAGGAAAATACTTAGAGATAAAAGCATCTTTGCACTTGTTCCATGAATCAATACTATTTTTAGGCAAAGACGAAAACCAAGCTTTAGCACGATCTCTAAGAAAAAAAGGAAATAGCTTCAATTTAATGACATCATTATCGACATCTTTTTTCTTTTGCATATCACATAAATCAACGAAGCTATTCAGATGAGTAGCGGCATCTTCACTAGGAAGGCCGGCGAATTGATCTTTCATAACAAGATTCAACAAAGCAGAATTAATTTCACAAGATTCAGCATCGGTAAGAGGAGCAATCGGAGTGCTAAGGAAATCATTATTATTGGTATTGGTGAAGTCACACAATTTGGTACTATCTTGAGCCATCGCGACAAACAAGCAATCTAACACACGAGCAAACAAGAACAAACGGGAAAAAGAGGCAAATAGAGAGGGAGGATGGAGAGAGAGAGAGGGCGAATAAAACGGCAAGGGTGAAGTGGGGGAGAGGAAAACGAGAGGCAAATGGAAAATAATCTAATGCGGGAGATAGGGATTGTGATGGGTACTTGGTATGTTGACTTTTTGCGTAGACTCCCCGGCAACGGCGCCAGAAATCCTTCTTGCTACGTCTTGAGCTTGCGTTGGTTTTCCCCGAAGAGGAAGGTATGATGCATCAGAGTAGCGTAAGTATTTCCCTCAGTTTTTGAGAACCAAGGTATCAATCCAGTAGGAGGCCACACTCAAGTCCCTCATACCTGCGCAAAACGATAGCTACTCGCAACCAACGCGATTAAGGGTTGTCAATCCCTTCACGGTCACTTACGAGAGTGAGATCATATAGATATAATATTTTTGATATTTTTGGTATAAAGATGCAAAGTAAAAAGTAAAAGAAAAGTAAGAAGCAAAGCAAGATTAAAGTGATGGAGATTGATATGATGAGAATAGACCCGGGGCCATAGGTTTCACTAGTGGCTTCTCTCAAGAGCATAAGTATTCTACGGTGGGTGAACAAATTACTGTTGAGCAATTGAAAGAATTGAGCATAGTTATGAGAATATCTAGGCATGATCATGTATATAGGTATCACGTCCGTGACAAGTAGACTGAAATGATTCTGCATCTACTACTATTACTCCAGTCATCGACCGCTATCCAGCATGCATCTAGAGTATTAAGTTAAAAACAGAGTAACACCTTAAGCAAGATGACATGGTGTAGAGAGATAAATTCATGCAATGTGAAATAAACCCCATCTTATTATCCTCGATGGCAATGATGCAATACGTGCCTTGCTGCCCCTTCTGTCACTGGGAAAGGACACCGCAAGATCGAACCCAAAGCTAAGCACTTCTCCCATGGCAAGAACTACCAATCTAGTTGGCCAAACCAAACGTATAATTCGAAGAGACTTGCAAAGATAACCAATCATACATAAAAGAATTCAGAGAAGATTCAAATATTATTCATAGATAGACTTGATCATAAACCCACAATTCATCGGTCTCAACAAACACACCACAAAAACAAGATTACATCAAATAGATCTCCACAAGAGAGGGGGAGAACTTTGTATTGAGATCCAAAAAGAGAGAACAAGCCATCTAGCTACTAACTATGGAACCGAAGGTCTAAAGTAAACTACTCACACTTCATCGGAGGGGCTAGGATGATGTAAAAGCCCTCCGTGATGACGGCCCACTTCCGGCGGATCTTCGGAATAGGCCCCAAGATGGGATCTCGTGGATACAGAAAGTTGCGGTGGTGGAATTAGGTTTTTGGCTCCTGTTCTGATCGTTTGGGGGTACGTAGGTATATATAGGAGGAAGGAGTACGTCGGTGGAGCACCGAGGGGCCCACGAGGCAGGGGGCGCACCCTAGGGGGGGCGCCCCCACCCTCGTGACCTCCTCTTTGACTCCTTGGAGTAGGGTCCAAGTCTCCTGGATCACGTTCGGTGAGAAAATCACGTTCCCGAAGATTTTATTCCGTTTGGACCCCATTTGATATTCCGTTTCTTCGAAACACTAAAATAGGAAAAAAAACAGCAATTCTGGGCTGGGCCTCCGGTTAATAGGTTAGTCCCAAAAATAATATAAAAGTGGAAAATAAAGCCCAATATAGTCCAAAACAGTAGATAATATAGCATGGAGCAATCAAAAATTATAGATACGTTGGAGACGTATCAGACACCACTCTCCAAAAGGTAATAGATGGTGTGTTGATGATGAACTCCTTGCTCTTGTGCTTCAAATGATAGTGTCCCGAACAATTAACTCTCTCACACAGATTTGGATTTGGTGGAAAGATGATTTGAGTGGAAAGCAACTTGGGGAAGGCTAGAGATCAAGATTCTTGTTGTTGGAATGGAATATCTTGGTCTCAACACATGAGTAGGTGGTTCTCTTTCAAAAATGTATGTTGGAATTGTAGGCACGTTCTGATGGCTCTCCTTGCGAATGAAGAGTGGGTGGAGGGGTATATATAGCCTCCACACAAAATCTAACCGTTACACACAAATCACCAAACTCGGTGGGACCGAATCATGAAACTCGGTCAGACCAATTTAGTTCAAAATGTAAACGTTAGGAATTTCAGTGGGACCGACATGTCAACTCGGTGGGACCGATTTCATTAGGGTTAGGGCATAACGTAATCTCGGTGAGACGATCACATAAACTCGGTAGGACCGATTTCTGTAATAGGCAAACAGAGAGTTGGTCAGGCAAACTCAGTGGGACCGATTCGCTCATTTCGGTGAGACGAAAATGTTACAAAAGGGAAACAGAGAGTTTGCATTGCGAACTCGGTGGGACCGATCGCTCATCTCGGTTGAACAGAAACGTTACGAAGGGAAACAAAGAGTTTGCAATCCCATCTCGGTGAGACTGAGATCCCTATCAGTGAGATCGAAGTGACTAGGGTTTTTGGCAGTGGCTATGTCAAATGAACTCAGTGGCGCCGGATAAATCAAATCGGTAGGGCCGAGTTTGACTTTTGGTTTGGGACATATGTGGATATGAGAAAGTGGTTGAGGGCTTTTGGAGCATATCACTAAGCATTTTGAGCAAGCAAGCCATTAAGAAACACCTCGTCCCCTTTTAATAATATTCGCTTTTCCTATGGACTCAATGTGATCTTGGATCACTAAAATGAAAATGTAGAGTCTTGAGCTTGAGCCAATATGTGTCCTTAGCATTTTGAGGGGTCCACGTTCCTAATCCATGCCATGCCAATCATTGAACTTTCTGAAATGATCATCTTGAAATAGCATTAGTTCAGTGAGCTATATGTTGTTCGGAATTACCAAAACCACCCATGGATAGTTGCACTTTCAATCTCCCCCTTTTTGGTAATTGATGACAACATATAGATCTATCAAAGCTTCGACAAATGATAATAAGATTTAAAGTACATCGTTGCTTTGAGAAGTTTGTGATAAGAAAGAGCTCCCCCTAAATTTGTGCATTGATTAAGATTTGCTTTTGAATGCAAATGCATAATCGATTAGGGTCATGGGTCACTCTTCCATGTCACATACATCTTGGTGGAGCGCTAAAAATGATAGGAATTACAACATGCACTCATCACCAAGCAAAGTAAATAATCATATATGAGATATAAAAGATAATATCATCCAAGCATAAGCATTAAGGTAGGATATGATCAAACACATGATCATACAAGTATCTCACACACAGACATAAAGTATCAAACGAGCTCACACAAAAGTATCAACCAACTAGCAAGAAAGACAAAGAAGCAGAGCACTCTCTCTCGAAGCCTAAGATCTATACACTTCTCCCCCTTTGGCAACAAGTTACCAAAAAGTTTGAAACTGCATAGTGCTATGAGTATCTCTAGGCTTGATCTTCGGGAGGTGGTGTAGAAAGGACTCCATGCACGAAGGCATCAGTAGATGTTGTTGGAGCTGGTGGAGTGGCAACTGGAGGTGGCACCGAAGCTGTTGCTGCTGGTGCTAAAGTAGTTGCTCTAGTGTTAGCCACTGGCACTGCAACAAATCTCTGACCTCTAGGCACTCTCTGAAAAGCATCTGTAGTAGCCTTTCCTCTCTTTTCCTCTTCTTCCTCCTGGAGCTGCTCAACAGCTGACAGCATCTCTGTGACTTTAAGACCAAGATCATAAAATTTGGTCTCTATGATCTTCTCCAAGCTCTCCTGATTCTTGTTCAGGGTGGCCAAGCCCTTCTCAATCCTCAAAGTTGCTTGAAGTAGATATGCAAGCTGATCTTGTTTTGACTTCAGAAAAACTTGAGATGCCTCCTCAACACTTGGCATCTGTGCAGCCTTCTCAGCTTTTGCCTTTGCTCTCTTCTCTTGTGCTTGCACATATGTGGGATCATCCTCATTCATCACAACTGTGTTATCTTCAAATTCTGCTCTCAAAGGTAAGTGCTCCTTGTCCAACAAATAAGTGCTTGTTCCCATCTTGGAGTTGATGAGCACCTGAATGTGTGGAGCATACCCACAAGATCTCTTTTGATCAGCAGCTGTCCTCTTGATTGTCTCAACAATCAGACTCGTGACCTTGAATTTCTGAGGAACATCAAATATCTGCAGCAAGTTGATCGAATGTCCTCTGATCATCTTGTGATTTCCAGATTTGGGCATCAATGTATGCCTCAATATAGTGTTGATTGTATCTAGACCAGACAACAAGTAATGTACAGATCCAAGCTCATGTGTTTCCAAAGCTTTGTCTGGGAACTCTTTGTACATGTTGGCCATAGAGTTGTGGTCTTTCTTCTTCTTGGCATAGACATCCAAGTCATCTTCATGCTCTTCAGGGGCATTTATCAACTTGGCCCACTCATCAACAGTTGACTGGTACCTTGTACCCTCAGATATCCATACAATGCTACCATCTAGATAAAAATGAGCAGTGGAGTAGAATTGCATGATGAGTTCATCATTCCATTTTGTCAGCTCTTGACCCACAAACTCGTCAACACCGCATGATCTGAAACTCTCATGTACACCTAGAAAATGGTCTTCATTCTCATCAATGTACTCCTAGTCAGCCCACTTCATGTCACAAACTTTAGCCTTCTTGTCTAGCAGAATGGTTTCATAGAAATCTTGTTGTTCTTTGGTGTGGAACCTGTAGTCCACATCAGTCTTTCTTCTCACAACATAGGGATCACTTTGTCTCCAAAATCTCAGACATGCATCCTTCCTAATGCTCATATCCTCTGCCACTGGATGACTGCCATTATGATCTGGAATCTTTGGTTTAAGTTTCCTGAGCACTTGGGCTTCGGCATCTTATTCTTCCATTTCAGGCACTGGGGCCTTTGTAAGTGCATCTAGTGCCACCCTTAGTTGGTTTTGGAGTATTGACGACAAACTTGGTTGAGGGACTAATGTGTTTGTGAGAACCGCAGGATAACATAGGTAGTAGTCTCATACTGATTCGGTTTACCTACTAGAGATGACCCCTAAAAATGTGTGAAGTCATTGAAGACAATGGTGGTCTATGAAGATATTCACAGTGAAGATTATAACCTAAGAAGACATCGCATGAAGACTGTGGAGTGCACAAACATAGTTGTTTAGTAGTTTCCTTTTCTTCTTTGTTGAGTCATAGGAACCACTGTACTGTTAAGTGGGGTCCAAGTGAACAGAGTCAGAGTGACGGATGTGATGCTCAACCAAATCCTATGTCTTCGAGCGAAGACAATGAGAGCAAATCTTATCCAGAGCTGGATGAGCCAGCTTTACTTGTAGCCCAAGTCAAGCTGTTGCGTGTGTTTGAAATCTGACCATTGGACATGTGTCAGTTCCTTAGTGACCCTAGGTCATTTCGGACAAATCAGGTCGGGTTGCCTCCTGGCTATAAATAGCCCACCCCCTATACCATAAATTGGTGGCTGCTCAGAGTTAGTGTACGACTTTTGTCGTTTGATAGCAACTGTAACGCCCATGATGCGGCTATATCTCCCACGTGTCGAAGCATGACTAATAGGCATAACCGCATTGTAAGCAATGTCGCAAGAGGGGTAATCTTTACACATCCCATGTACTGAATAAGGAAAGAGATACATAGTTGGCTTACAATCGCCACTTAACACAAAACATGAATAAAGCATTACAACAACCAGATACGATCAAGGTCTGACTATGGAACCAAAATAAAAGAAGACTACCCTTGATGCTACAGATCCCCGATCGTCCCAACTGGGCTCCACTACTGAGAAACTGGAAACGGAAACAACATAACGAACACGATCTTCATCGAGCTCCACCTTGAGCTCGGTTGCGTCACTTACACGATATCACGGGGACTCAGCAATCTCACACCCTCGCGATCAAGACTATTTAAGCTTATAGGTAGGGAAAAGGTATGATGTGGAGCTGCAGCAAGCACTAGCATATATGGTGGCTAACATACGCAAAAGAGAGTGAGGAGAGAAGGCAAAGCACGGTTGTGTTCTAGAAATGATCAAGAAGTGATCCTGAAACTACTTACGCTCAAGCATAACTCCAACACCCTGTTCACTTCCCGGACTCCGCCGAGAAGAGACCATCACGGCAACACACGCGGTTGATGCATTTTAATTAAGTTAAACTTCAGGTTTTCTACAACCGGACATTAACAAATTCCCATCTGCCCATAACCGTGGGCACGGCTTTTGAAAGTTCAAAACCCTGCAGGGGTGTCCCAACTTAGCCCATCACAAGCTCTCACGGTCAATAAAGGATATTACTTCTCCCAAGACAACCCGATCAGACTCGGAATCCCGGTTACAAGACATCTCGACAATGGTAAAACTAAACCAGCAAAGCCGCCCGATGCGCCGACAATCCCGATAGGAGCTGCACATATCTCGTTCTCAGGGCAACACCGGATGAGACATCCTACGAGTAAAACCAACCCTCAAGTTTCCCCGAGGTGGCCCCGCATTCTACTCAGTTCGGACCAACACTTAGAGAAGCATTGGCCTGGGGGGGGGGGTTAAAATAAAGATGACCCTTGAGTCTGCAGAACCCAAGGGAAGGTGGTAGGTTGTTAGTGCAAATGGTAAAACCAAGGTTGGGCCTTGCTGGAGGAGTTTTATTCAAGGCGAACTGTCAAGGGGTTCCCATTATAACCCAACCGTGTAAGGAACGCAAAATCAACGGACATAACACCGGTATGACGGAAACTAGGGCGGCAAGAGTGGAAAAAAACACCAGGCATAAGGCCGAGCCTTCCACCCTTTACCAAGTATATAGATGCATTACATAAAGAAGAGATATTGTGATATCCCAACAAAATCCATGTTCCCACAAGGAACAAACTTCAATCTTCACCTGCAACTAGCAAAGCGGTAACATGGCCAAACAATGGTTTGCTTGGACAAGGTGGGTTAGAGGCTTGGCTTAACAATATGGGAGGCATGATATAGCAAGTGGTAGGTATCGCAGCATAGGCATAGTAAAAGAGCGAGCATCTAGCAAGCAAAGATAGAAGTCATTTCGAGGGTATGGTCATCTTGCGTGAGATCCCGCAAGGAAGAAGAACGAGTCCCTGAAGCAGACAAACGGACGTAGTCGAACGGATACTCACAAACGCGACGTTAACGGAGCTAGCCCAAAGAAGCAACACCGGAAAGAAGCAAACAACATAGTAAACAACCATCACTTAAACATGGCATGATGCACAATCAAGTATGATGCATGTCCAGTTAATGCGGCATGGCATGGCAATATGCAACAAACAACACTACAAATTAAGTGGAGCTCAATATGCAACTCCGTTGCATATTGACAAAACACCACATTCAAGTTATTTAGTTCGATCTGGTTTATGTACCCAACAATATTAAATGTTGTTACACATGGAAAGAGGGTGAAGCAAAGTAAAACTACCTATCTAGGCAAGGTTAAATGAGGCCGGAACAACAAACAACAAGTCCGGAAACTCCTCATGTGCATATTTTAAGGTTTGGTACTATTCTGCCCTAAGCCATATTTTAGAGTTGTTAAACATGCAAAGTAATGCATCATGTTAAACTAGGCATTTTTCTACCCCATTTACATATAAAGTTTATTTAAAATGGAGCTACGGTTATTAAGTTATGAATTAAAGCATTTTACATGGCAATATGGCAAAGTACATGCAAACAGCAGTTTAAACATCTCAAGCATGCATGAAAGTTGGATATCGTGAAACTAGATGAAATTCTAGTCAAGTTACATATATAAATTATTTAGATCTGATGCACGGTTGTGAAGATATTAAATGCATGAAGTTTAGGGGCCATTCTGCAAAACTGGCACTCTCTGGGAAATAGCTAAATTCGCTGGAAAGGAAAAAAACATGATGGGCTGGAATCTGGATTGACTAGGCTGCTCACCTCGTGGGCTCACGGCCCACTCAGGGGAGAGGCTTGGCAGGCCGGGACGCTGGGCCTTGGGGAGGCGCTGCGGAGCTGGGCCGTCCCTTGCGCTGGAGCTGGGCCTCGTAGGTAGATCGAGTGGAGGCAGGGCGAGGTCAACGCGAGGCAGGGACGTGGGCTTCAAGTCGGGGCGCTCGTCTCCCTCAAAAATAAAATGCAGCAGCAGGACCGGTCAACAATCACGACGATGCAAATGACTCCGGCGACGGGGCCTTGGCGGCGATGTAGGAAGGGCAGCGGCGGGTCTCCGGTGCGGGGTGTCGACCTCCTGCTCGATGCAGAAGCAGAGGAGGTGGCCTGACTTGTAGCGGATGCCGCGGCGGCTTAGCGCGGCCTGGGACTCCGACGAAGAGCAGTGTGACGGGGAACTTGGCGACAACGGAACTCGTGCAGACACCGTGAGGGCTCCGGGGAGATGGGGGCGACCGGAATGGATGGAGGCGGCACAGGCCAACTGGATTTGGTCCAGGGAGGTGCGTGGTGGCGCAGGGCTTGAGGAGGCCATCGGCCATGGAGTCAGGCGGAGCTCCTGTGAAGATGAGAGAGAGAGATCATGAGAGAACGAGAGAAAAGGAGACATGGAAGGAGAGGAGGAGGGTGATGGGGCCTGGCAGGCGATGGTGCTAGCAACTGCGTGCTCCGGCTAGGAACTTGGCCGGTGAGGAGGGATCGAGGAGCTCGGGCTCCCATCTCCTGGACGAGGGAAGGCTCGGGCGCGGTGTCTCCTGCTCGACTGCTGCAGGCACAGGAATGAGGAGGCGAGGTGGTAGGACAGCGGATGGATCAATCTGGCTGGATTTTTGGATTGGGCATCTGGCCGTTGGTAGGTGGGGAATGGATCCCGAGGGGAACTGGCTGACGGTGGCTCGATGGGACAAGGCTCCTAAATTTAGGGTTTTGTCTGGTTATATAGGTAGGGGATTAGATGTTTGACTATTTGGTCCCTCCGATAAAAATCGGAGGTTCCGAGGTGAATAGGTTAGGTAGCCCAATAAACAAAACGGAGTTGTTTTGTAGACGTTTGGGGATGATCCAGATCCAACGGTGACGACTGCCCGGTTCAGGTCCGGGACAACTCTCGGACGTGCGCGCGAGGAGGGCCGCGGGCTGACGAGAGAGCTTAGGCTAGGCTTGGCGGTAGGTAGTGGACTGTGCAGAAGGCCTCAGGCTGAGAGAAGAGAAGAGAGAGAGGCCCGGCGACTGTTTCCGGAGACCGAAAACATCCGACGTGTGCCCGACTATAATGCCGCTATAGTTTAAAGGTTGGGCTATCAAACAAACTTCGAATGCGATGAAACATGGCAGGCGGCCTACCTACACTATAATAAGACCGCACGCCAACTTTCAACCCATTTCAAGAACATTTTCCGGCCACTTATAAAATACTATTGCGGACATGCCGCGGGCGCATGCAAGTGTGTCTGGGCTCAGAACGGACAATGGACGGAACTGGGGGAACCCAGACGAATGCAGTTTGGAAAACAAGAAGATGCAAGGCACATGATGACATGACAAGATGCAACACGCAAGAGAATGACACGACAACAACAGCGAATAACTGGAAGACACCTGGCGCAACGGTCTCGGGGCGTCACAGCAACCCACCTCCGAAGCATTTGAGAGAGAGATCCTTGCGAGGACAAATCCCTATACACCCAGAGCCAAAGAGTGTTGGGCATCACTGAAGTCTTTCTATCTACGTGATCTGAAGACTTGTTACACTTGAGCTCCAGCCGGTTAGGCGTCACGTTCTGAGCGTCCAAGAGTCATTGCACATCACCAGAGAACGAAGTCTGTGAAGGTTTGGAAGTTTACCTTGAAGACTTACCGGAGTGATTGGGCGAGGACTGTGTGTCCTTAGCTCAAGGGGAATAAGGTGAAGACGCGGTCTTCTGAGTTAAATCTCAGCCTCCCTAACCATACGTACAGTTGTCGCACCAACTAGAACTGGTCTACCAAATCCTTGTCTTCACCAAGCTACTGGTTCTATCCTTCACTTCCCTTTACTTTATAGTTTGTCTTTGTGAAGTCATTGCCTGCCTGTATGATCTGATTGACTTCACTAAGTGAAGACTGTTTACTGTTTGGCTTTGCACTATCTTCCATCCCGATCCTTACTCCTAGCTGCTGATAGTCTTCGTGCTTTCACTTCATTGCTTACTTGACAATGGCCTATCTAGTCACTACAAGAAAAGATACATCTGTGACATTTTGGGCCGAACAATTTTTTTCTGTCATACTTATGACACTTCTATGACAATAATTGTGACAAAACCCGGTATCATCATAGATGTGGTGGGGTCCTACTTCTATGACAGAAAATGGACTTTTCGTCCTGGGCAGGCCGAAGACGCAGCTGCATGACATTCTTTGGGTCGTCCATGACAGAAAAAACCGTGGTAGAAGCGCGGGCGAGGAAAATATTGGGGAGTTCCCGGTTATGGTGGGCGGTCGGGGGCCGAGCGATGCGCGTTTCTCTCGTACGCACATGCGTGTGTGCGAGGCGTTGGGCTCTAACTGAACCCGAGTAAGGCATTGGGCTCTAACTGAACCCGAGCGATTGCACTGCAGGCTATGCGTTACACTGAACCCAAGCGATCGATCGATCCCTTGCTGTTAACTGAAGCCGAGTGATTCCTTCGCTACTGCTGCTAACTGAAGCCGATCGATGCTGCCTCCGGATGAACAGTGAGCGTTGTTGGGGGGTTTGGATGAATAGTTCCTAGTGGGGGGTTGGATGAACAGGACCCCATGGTAGTAGAGGTCGTTGCCGGTGGATGAACAGTACCCCGATCGATCGAGCTGGTGGATGAACAGGACCCCGTGGAGGGCTTGATGAATAGGACCCTTTGGAGGGCTGGTTGAATAGTAGCCGGTGGAGGGTTGGTTGAACAGTAGCTGGTGGAGGACTGGATGAACAGTAGCCCGTGGAGGGGTGGTTGAACAAGACCCCCATGGAGAGGGCTGGTTAAACAGTAGCCCGTGGAGGAGCGCGCAGTGGAGGCTGGATGAACAGGAGCCTGTGGATGAACAATCACAGGTGGAGGCTGGAGGAGGTTGACGGTGGATGAACAAGAGCCTGTGGAGGCAGTCGCCGGTGGATGAACAGTAGCCCGTGGAGGCAGTCAACGGTGGAGATGAACAGTATCTCGTGGAGTCGCATTTTGCGGTACGCCACACCCCTCGCGATGAACAGGACCCCCGATTCGACCGTAGCGCTCCAACACAAGTCTGTTTCTTCCGTTTCGCAGTACGCCACACCCCTCCCGATCAACAGGACCCCGTTTCGACCGTAGGAGGTCCGTTTCCTTCATTTTGCGGTACGCCAGACCCCTCCCGATGAATAGGATCCCGTTTCCACAGTGGCCAGTCGAACATAAGGTCGTTTCCTCTGTCCCTGGTACGTCGGGCCTCGTTTCCATCGGCTGTTCCGTCCAAGCCGGTTGGCTCCCGATGAATAGCACGCATTCCGTTGCCTCCCAATGAACACGACGCATTCCGTTGCCTCCCCATGAACACGACAACGACGCAGTTTCTCCGTTTCGACCCAGCCACAGCCATGTACACGAGCCCTGGCCGTACGTATGCGCGAGTAGGTGTTCAAGACCCCACCCGTATATACGTACGTGGCCGTATTTTCTTTCCTACACCCAGGCTGTTGTACATACGTGTACATGCTACATGCGCGCCTCTACTACGAGACGTGCCCTTCCTTGCATAGCCACGGTTCATCGCTGCAGCCTGTAGATAGACCGATCGGCCAGTATGGATGTACACATTCACGACCAGAATGACAACACTACGTACACTTTGACCAGGTGGGTCCCAACTGTTAGGCACTTCCTTGCGTGCGAAGATGTAGCTGGTGGGTCCCAGCAGTCAGGAGGCGAATAATTTTTTTCCTGTAATATGGACGCACATCCTTGTGTGCGAAGATGTAGCTGGTGGGTCCTAGCAGTCAGGGGAAACGTTTTTTCGTGAAATACGGTGGCCCGTCCGGTGGGTCCCTGCTGTCAGGTGGAGGATTAATTATTTTCCGCGTAAAAAGGAGGCACTTCCTTGCTGCGGCCGTGGACCCAGCTGTCAGCCTCTCCACGTACAGCACTCTTCCGATGGAAGTCGGTCGTTGATCACATTGACCACGCCGTGCCAAGAGCACCAAGGCGGTGGACGACGATGAGGCCTAGGAAGGGGACGGCGCGGAGCCGGGGAAGACGCGGTAGTGGATGCCCACACAGAGAGGAGTATGAGGGTTCACTGGTTCGGCTGTGGTGTGAGGATGCCATTGCCGCAGGTCCTGGCCAGCAGTGGGAGTGGTGGCAGCACAGCCAGCCACAGGAGGCAGGAGCAGGCGGCATGACCGGCGCTGCTTTGGGCGGCTGGAGTAAGTAGACCAGAGGTTGAAGAATCACAATGGCCGTTGGATGGACATCGTACGGTCACTGCAGCTAGAATCGTTTATATTGACTAAGTTGATAAAGCCCTTAGTACGCGTCAACTTAGTAGGCCCACAGGTCAGCCTCCGAAACGATGCGCCCAGATGTTATGAGGAGAAATCATTTTTTGGGCGGCTGAAGCTAGAATATCCGAGATTGAAGAAGAAGCACGACATCCATTGGATGGACATCCAACGGACGCTGCTGCTAGAACTGTGTGTTGACTATAAGTTGAGAAAGCCTTGCATACGCATCAACTTAGTAGGACCACAAGTGTGTGGCAGAGAACTTATGGCCCATTTGCGATTTGTAAGAATGCACAGGCCATTTTTGAATTCTATTGGAATTTACTACAGCCCATTTACAGTTTGTTAAAAGTACAACCCATTTTCTAGCTAGGACAATGATTAATAATTTCAACCAACCGTTCAAAACAGAATTCAATAAAATTTCCCACATTTTGATAGGATCCTAAATATTTTTGTCCTGAAATTTCTAGTCAGATTAAATACAATTTCAATATAAATTTGTATTACGTAAAAATCCAACGAAACATTGAGCGCGCAACAATTAATGAAATTAAAATTTTCAAAATCCAAAAGTAATATTTTATAAACTAATTACGTGTTTGGTGCATTTTTTATAGTCATTGCCTAGTATTTACAATTACATCCCATTTATTATTTCTTAAAGCCCATTTTCTTGTTAAGCCTAATGCATCCCTCCTAGGAAAGATTTGCAGCCCAGCGGGGCGGAGAATAACAAGTTGACCTGGATTGTGTACAACTGTCGGCCCAGTTGCATTGCTGATGTTGAAAAAAGGCCTGTGTAGTACAGTACAACCTTACATGGCTACTCATCCCACATTCAGCGACGCCAGAATGGCCCAAACAAGGCTTCTGTACAACTTTTTGAAGTCACTGAGCTCAATTAATAACTTAAGAAAAAAGTTAGAGTACATTGGAACCTAATTAAAAGCTATCACGAGCGAAGAAATAATTCAACGGGTCCCACTTGTGCGTGTGTGTGCGTGTGTGTGTCTATGAGAGAGAGAGAGACCCATCGGTCGATGCTCGCAAATACAACTTTCAGCCATATGCATTGATGATGCTTAGTAAAAACTTGTATAGTTGACACAATCATATAGAACATCATAGCACACTGAACTTGCATACAAAAATTTCATGTAGGCGGCACAATCAGGGTGGAAGCAGTGGATCGCTACGGGTAGGGCTATGTTGAAACCAACAAACTCATACATAACGGTTCATCGTCTTTATCAATGACAGGGAAATATCTTGAATGTTGTGTAAAGAAAACAGACAGACAACACAATATATAAGTTCTGCTAGAACATTAAGTTGATGTATAGCCCTTTCTAAAAAATGTTCAGGTAAAAAATAGAACATGTCATCTGACAAGATTCAGTTGTTACCTCAAATTAGAGCACATCCAGGCAGGCAGCCCTACCTCTTCTCCCAAAGAAGCAGTGGCCTCTGCCGCGCGATGGAGTAGGCCCTGTGCCATCCATCATTCCAAGCAACACAGGGAAAGTCTGACGTTGACTCCTATAATGGACGTCGTCGACGGACCCGGGCACCAGCGGCGGCGGCAGGACTTCGATTGATGGATTGACCACTTCTTCGACATGCACGAACACTCGATACAGGTACATCCCTAACGTGGTCCGCGGAGGCCATGGTGGCGACGAATAGTACAACCCCGGTTCTTGCACCGGTATCTCAACACCAATCACCTTTGGTATGGTGGACGGCTTCTTCATCCATGCCATAGCCGTTAGAGCCCGGCTGTCTAGAGGAACAAACATACTTACGAGCTCACCTCCAAGGTCGTTGATAAGCTCATTCATGGACTCGCTGTTCCTAGCACGTCGAGGCATGCCTTGGAAGGTAAGCTTTTTTAAAAAACACAAGCTCAGAGGGCACCGAGCCCCATCCTGGGTGCCACCAATCAAAGCTCACCAGCGCGCCATCGCAGAACAAACACCAGGAAGATTCGAACACACGACTACAGTCGAAAGTTGTCCGGAACCTGACGAAGAAATCAGCCGGTGGCGGACATACTTCGATGAGCAAGTCACTTATTTGGATGTTGTGCGCAATGCCAAGAGCTTTGACAAGGTCGTTCGGCAAGACGGGAGGCCAGTCGCCGTTGGTGGTTACCATCAGCACTTTGCCGGCAAGCTGGTTGTCAAGTGCCGCCATGCCATTGTTGAGCGACAGCACGCAACGCCCGAAGGTAGGACGAACCTCAGGATTTCTAGCTCGGAGATCCGCATTGACCGGCAACATGATAGTGCGCTTGAGTAAAGGGAGTACAGGAGGGGGATCTGGGGGAACTGGTCAGGAATCAAGATTCCAGAGGTGGGGGACGGGGGGGATGAAAAGGTAGCATGAATTTTGAATACGCGCCAATATGCTCTCGGCGCGCAAGCGCACGAAAACACCGGTGGCGCCCACATGTCGGCCTAAGAGTCCCTATTCTTTCTTTTTTGAGAGCCCGACCTTTTTATGAGGATCTTTTGAGAGCCCAGCCTGAGAGTCATAATTGACCTATTTGGCATTGCGTTACTACTCGGCCCATATTCAACGACACCACACTGGCCCAAACAAGTGTACATCATCGAAAAGACGTTGAGCTCAAATTATAACTTGAAACAAGGAGATATACTCTGAACACTGGAGAATAGTGATGCCCTCATTTAGCCCACCAGCAGTTCGAGGCAATAAACAGTTCAAAACAACGATATATGCAACATCCAAACACTGACTAGTTACTACTACTGACATAAACAGTAAGACATGATAGTTCATAAGAAGTCTTGCTACACCACCAAAATGCACCCATCTGCAGCGCTCAGACCTCATGATCCAGACGAGAATGGCATTCTAAATAGAGGCAACTATTACATAGTAAGAGTGACATAGATGAGGATGACCAAATGACAAGGAATATGCATAACAAAAGGGAGAACTACCCATCCAGAACAAGCGGCAAAGACAACAAGTCATTCGAAGAGGGATGATCCAACACCATCATAATTTGCAGCCTCGGTTCAGCCACCAGTGATCTGGAGACACCAGTACTCCACCCTTTCGACGCAACATCCCAAATACCTATCAACCTGAAGGCTTGAACCACATCACTACCTGTCGGACTCGACACATCCAAGGATCAAAGTTAATCTAGATGCCTTTGTCATTGTCACCTTCTTTTGGCTGCAGGCTGTATCGTTGAGAATCAGGGGAGTTTGCTCCTGAACTCCTAGGGCTCGCCGTGTAGACACAGTTTTCCATAGCAAACAGAGCCTCTCTGTCATCAAGGTCCTTGCCAACGGTGATCTCCTGGTTAATTGGATAATCGAGTCCGAGAAATAGAGAGTATCGACCAAGGATGTTTACCCGCCTCCAACTCAAAAATCCTGCAGGCCCCAATAATCTGGTATCCTGCTCATAGACGTAACAGCCACTGTCCGGATACTCACGTATTTCATGGTGCTTGCATACAGTGGGGTTTTTGCAATATAAATTTTTCGGCTCATGTGTACGAATGATCATCAGTCTTTTGCTGTCCTCTGATTGAGTGAGGAACCAGTTGTGCTTCCCTGTTTTTGGCAAAGGTGGTGTGATTACAAAGGGCAGTAACTGTAGGGACACTGCATCATATAAAAAAGGACAGGCATTGTTAATGTAAGATCAACATTGTTCATAGTATAAGTAGGATAATGCAAGAAACATCATTTGATATGTCCCTGTTGGAACTAGGAGGAAAATACAGGTAGATGTATACTGGGTTCGAAAATATAGAAGTGCCATGCATGGTTATACTCATGTTATCTCCCAATCGATTCTTCACAGGAAACTACCATGTCATGCATGTTATGTAATCATGTTCTGTCCTCACAAACAAATTCTTCAAGGAAACTAACAGACCATGCATTGTTATATACTCATGTTCTATGGGCAAAATTTCTATGAGTATATTATTCTAGCCATTGATTGCTGAAGGGCGAACATAGGTATGTACACATGGTAAGCATTACAGGATTTCACTACTTCAAAATATAGAGTTCTCCATATGCACATTTACTTCCCTAATGTATGGTTAGATGAAATCAACAGTGTGATGCATGTTTTTACATCATGAAAATGAGGAAACTAACATGGCCATTGATACACACTCATATTTAATAGTATATAGATTACTATAAAATAAGGAGAATATCAATATCTTCAGTTTGATTATCCAGTGGTACAAATTGGCTGTAATGACATGGTCACAATTGCATGACTTAACTCATTGCAAATATAGCTGATCTACGGCGTCTCTAATACATAGCCATAGTTCTACTCAAATTCTGCTCAAACAGGGATATGCCAATCATCACAAAATGTTCAAACAGTGTCATGGCGTCATCATTAACATCAGATGGAAACAACTTACACGCACCGTCCCAGCAATACGTGGTGCCATCTGCTTTGTCGATCGAGTAGATGATGCCATTGTGTTCAATAGCATCACAGAAGTGTGTATTAGCTTTGACGATGATCCACTGCGAGCTGAGTTGTCTCTAGCTAAAGAAGGCACCGGCGGAAAGATAGGCGAGTCCCTTGTCGAACAACGCAATTATCTTGAAGTCTGCGTAATCCGCATGTCATGTGGGCACTTGGCAGATTACAATCTTCTGCAAAACAAGGTGTGTCCAACTGACGATGTAATCTAGATGACTTGGACCACGAAAGTAAAACTCTATATCATCCAACGGAGGAAGGATAATCTCATGGGAGGTCTGGAAGTACACGAGCACCAACTTTTCCCCGTCTTCTCTGATGGCAGCCATCTAGTAGGAGTTCATGCTGACCCAGTACATAACTGCAAGAAGTTTTGGGCGATGGTGATCGGATCGAAGTCGAGGGAAATGGTGTACGGCGACCTACTACATACCTGCAAAGAAGTTTCGGCTAATGGAGGTCAGATTAAAGTCGAGGGGCATCATGTACGCCTCCGTATCAGGATGAGCAAATCTCTCAAGACCAGATAGCAGCAAGCAGGGTGTCTTGAAAAGCTTAGGCCTCGCTTCGATGATGGCCGTGTGCATGCCCCTCGAGCATGCAGCCAGCCACAGGGCGCTCAACATATCCATACACGAACAACAGAGGTCGAGGACCTCACTAGGGAGATTGCTCCAATCGCGGCTCATATGGATGTTGCGCGGTTCGCGTTCGGCCATGGTGGAGTTTGGAAGGTGGGGTTTTGGGGGGCTTGATTTATGGGATAGAAGGCTTTCGGTGCTGGAGCGGCCAGCGAGGGAATAGTGGTACTAGGGGAGGCAAGCGAGGCGAGGGTACGCGGGGGCACAGTGAGATGATGAAGAGTGACCTCAGGATCTCCGACTAGACGGAGATGGAGATGGAGTGGTGCTAGGGGAGAGGGAGATGAGGCGAGGCATGCTATACAGCAGCGGTAACAGTGAATGCACAGTGCACAAGGTGAGGTTGACTTTGGTAACCCGGACACACCGCCTGGACTGGTGTCACCTCAGGCGTAGGGTCTTGTCACTTCACTGTGAGGACCGGATAAATAATAGTATTTTGACCATCAAGTGTACCACAGTTGTACAACAACTACTAGTAGGAGTAGTAGGAACATGAGTTTTGTCTGCGCATAACTTTTTCAGTATTTCTCTAATTAGTCTGTGTATATACCCTTTTGCATGCGCCCATTTCCCTCCATGCCCTGCAACATTAATTAGCATACGCATGAGCAACTGCAGCCAGACTCCAACCAATAAACTACAGCATGCAAGTGGGCCATTCTGTGCGTGTTGGAGAGAGAAAAGGCAACCGAAGAGCCCATCCAATCCATTACATGCAGCAGTCAAACCACCGCAGCTCTCTTCATGCATGCGCCATAAATTCTCCCATTTACTTCTCCATCGGGAACCGATTTTCCTCGACTTCTTCACTACTCCTTGATCTTCATTTGCATCCAAACCACACTGCATTCACATTGTTTTAACCTCTTCACATCCTCGTGGAGTAATTCCGAAGCCCCTATAAATAATCATCTTCTTCAGTTAGACTAGCCATCTAATCCTAATTCTCCAAACCATAGCCCTACGGTCCAGCGGTTCCAAATGGCGAAAGTGATCGAGATGCAGGTTTTTAGCGTCCAACATGCCCTCGTCGAAGGCTTGTTGAGCATAGTTGCCACAGTCACCGACCACCCAAGGGTTGTTCGGAAGTTGATCAACAATGCATCCAACTCCCTCCAAAAGGTGGAGATGAAGGTTACCGATCTCAATGCAGAGTACATGGAGAGTGCCACTGGGAAGATCCAATGCACCTCCGTCCTTCAGTTGTGCCTCGAAGATGATGTTTTGGTGTACCACATCATACACGCGCCCTCCATACCAGGTGAGCTTCCTGATTTCTTGTCTCGGGAGGACATATACTTCTTTGGGGCAGCCATCGCAGGGGACAAACAGAAGTTGGAGCCATACAACCTTGATTTGAAAAGCATCGCTGACCTACAAACCAAAATAAAAATTCATGTAGAAGATTGTGATAAACCTACACCATCCCTATTCGGCGTAGCAAATTCTATGCTCAGAACAAATCTTTTGAAGGGTGACGAGATGCTGGCATTAAGGTCGTCTGGATGGGAGAATTATCCCTTGACATACGAGCTGATAAAATATGCTGCCCTCGATGCCCCTGTGAGTTTCGAGATAGCTGCAAGGTCTAGAGAGCTTGTTGCGAAGCCGTCTCCCACAGAAAATGAGAACAAGAAGAAGAAGAAGAAGATGCTGCACCAGCAGTAGGGCATTATGGATGGATGAACTATTTCCTCTCTTGTAAAAAATATTCCCTCTCTATGTATATTGATATAGATGGACTATTTCGATGGTGTGCATGTCTTTGGAACAAGTAGTAGAGTGGTCTGCTTGACTATAAGGAACTATTTATCCACCTAGCTTTCTCTACTACTTCTTCCAGTGATCGGTATGCAATGCATGTGTCCGTAGACATGACAACTTCTCCATGGAAGTTCAACTACGGCGACCATCATGTTTCATCCACTGCCACTCGCGATTCCCACGACGCCCCTCCAACCCACGGCACCACGTCCCCCGACGTGCGCCTCACCCCTCTCGGCCACACCGCCCCTTTGCCTTTGTGTGCATGACATGTGGGCCAACTGAAATGCGGTGAGCATCAAGTTTCTACCACATCCACACGCTATTCCCACAATGCCGCTCGAACCTATGACACCACACATCCCCCGACCTGTGGCTCACCCCTCTCGGCCCCACTGCCCCTCTGCATTCGGGAGCATTACATGTGGACCAGCCACCTATCGGGTCCACATGTTATTGACTCAAAGTCAGGTGTCGTAAGGCGCTGAAGCTCAGACCCGAGGGCCCCGAGAGGTAAATGTAACTCCTGCGCCAGGCCTTGTGGTGCTACCGCTGCACGAACTCGTGGCAAACTCGAGATTTGTTTCTGTATTATACATGCACGCAACAATTTAATGGACATTGTAATCTCAACACGTGATGGTAAGCTCTAAATTTGAATTTGAAACTTATAAATAAAAAAAAATTCAAAACAAATAAACTAGGAGAGAGGGAGTATACCGTTGGATGTGTCCCATACGAAACAAGTCCCCTGGTTTGTCACCGCGAAGATGCGGTTAGAAAGGAGCACAGTGTCTTCGTACTCATATGAAAACAAATCGGCCGCAGATAGCATCGTCCACCTTTGACCGCCATGTGCAAGGTTCATGCTATCTTCTCAATCTCACTGTGGTTTCATCATACCAATTCAGGCGGTGGCCCGTTGCATGGCTGATCCCAATGTTGGACAAAGGTTCTGCGGGAACAGTGTCACCATTTTAAATGTTGTGCAAATTAATGTTGGTACCCTCCCATACATATGCAAGCCAATCTCCACTCGCACTGAGCCTAACCTATGAAAACAGTGGGCAGGGGGAGAATTTGGAAATGGACACAGAAGTAGTCTTTAGAATACATTTACTACGTGATCAAACTCATCTTACCTGCTCATCGGACAAAATCCGAGTGCCCCTCAACGTCAACTTGCAACTATGGCCACACCGCACTGGAGAGACCCCCAAGGAAACATCCTCGCGCGTTGCACAGAACATCAAGATGCATTTGTATGAGTAGTTTATGTTGTGAGAGAAAAGGATGAACGAGGGAAGGCCTTATTTGCAAATGTGGAGAGGGGTGTAGGTTTCTTTTTGCAAAATTGCCACAGTTTTCTTCCTATCCATCAGATATAAATCAGACGGCCTATAAAAAAGCATAGTTGGTGATGATGGTGTGCCTGCCATCCTGCAATATGGGCCATCCGATCTATATCTAACGGATAGGAAGGAAACTATGACAATTTACCCGCACTCCTCTCCACATTTGCAGATAGGGCCTTCCTTTGTTCATCCTTTTCTCCCACAAGATCTTGGTGTTCCATGCAACGCACGGGCATCTTGCTTGTATAAGAGGGGTGTGGGTATTTTTTGCAAAATTGTGATAGTTTCCTTCCTATCCGTCAGATATAAATCGGACGGCCTATACTGCAGGATGGCAGGCACACCATCATCAACAACTCTATTTTTTATAAGAATAGAGTAGAGACAGAGATAGAGACTACTACTACCAATGTGCTGGCCCATGCGTTGCAATGGATCCAAATTAGTAGAATAATACTTGTTCACGGGCTTGAAATATAAACACTCTAGTTTTGATATACATATATCAGTAAAAGTAAATCATGCTGCACTCAAAATATATTCCTTCGGCTGTTTTGATGGTTTGAAGATAACAGGTTTAAAAAAATTGGAGCTATTTTTTTTACATTTTGTAGCGTGGCATAGCATCCGGTGCACCTAATCGTCTGAAAAAATAATTAAGTTTGGGTCGGTGGCACACCTTGCGGCAAGATGCCCGTGCATTGCAGGGAACATCAAGATGCATTTTTTTACAAAACACCTGTTGTGATTGACCCTTGCAGGAGTAATCCCATGTGTAAAAACTAATGATATCTCCAGAATTTTATCGAAAAAATGGTATCTTCGGAACAAGTTTTCTCTACTACCGCTCCTTGCAGTGAGCGCTATGCAATGCATGTGTCAGCAGACATGGCAGCTTGTCCATGGAAGTTGAACCACGACGACCATCATGTTTCTTGTTTCTACCACTGCCACACCCACACACGATTCCCACGACGCTGCTCCAACCCACGACACGACATCCCCCAACGTGCGCCTCATCCCTCTCGGCCCCACCACTCCTCTGCCTTTGTTTCCATGACATGCGGGCCAGCTGAACTGCGGCGACCATCAACTTTCTACCACAGCCACACCCGATTGGACGCGGTTTGCCTGCTCCAATCCGTACTCCCGCACCATCGAATATTCATCCAGCGGCTGTGACACATTTCGTCCCAGGCATCAATCCTCAGCTGGAATACTTCTATACTACAGGTAGTACCCGCCGGTGCGGCCATCTACGCCTCGTAAACACTCGACGCCCAGCTGTGGTGCCCTCATCACGGCCACACCACCATCGTCCGGTTCATCTCGAACGAGTGAGTCGCGAACCACGCCACCACCATGAGAATGACATGTGGGTGAGCGGCATTTAAGGTCCGCATGTCATTGACTCATAGGTCGGTGCACTAAGCCACTGAAGCTTGGTCCGGTGGGCCCTAAGAGGGAAATGTAACTCCTGCGGCAGGCCTTGTGGTGCTCCCGCAGTACGAGCTCATGCCAAACCTGGATGAGATTTGGTAACCAACTAGTAAGGTACACGTGCATTGCACGCATGAGATTTGGTAACCAAATCTCTACTCTCTACTCTCTATATCTATATCTATACTTTTATAAAAAACAAAGTTGGTGATGATGGTGTGCCTGCCATCCTGCAATATAGGCCATCCGATTTATATCTGATGGATAGGAAGGAAACTTAGGCAATTTTGCAAAAATATGCCCACACCCCTCTCCACATTTTCAAATAAGGCCTTCTCTTGTTCATCCTTTTCTCCCACAACATAAACTACTCATACAAATGCATCTTGATTTTCCATGCAACGCATGGGCATCTTGCTAGTTATGGATAACTAACACTCTATCAACGAGCCCCATCAGACACCAAATATCTTGGCTTCTGTGCTACAGCTAGATCTTCCCCTCAATTCTGTTTTCCAACCCGGCGGCGGGCGGGTGCGGTTTGCCAATGGTCGGTTTGCTCAATGGTGGTCCCACATGAAAGTAAACTGCTAGGCAACACGCCTTCCCTAGCTATGTGGCGTGTCGGACGGGCCGTGGAGTACTCCCGATTCCCGGGTGTGTGGGGGTGCGACGCGAACGCGTCATGCCTTTTCCTTTTTCTGGCAACGTGCCCGTGCGTTGCGACCGATCCAAAGTAGTAGAATAGTAGTACTTGTTCACAAACTTGAAAGAAATCACTCTTGTTTTGATATACTCCTAATATATTACTTTTCACTCAAAATATATTTCTTAGGCTGTTTTTATGAGGTCAGGGAGGGATGTGGTTGCTTTCAAGATAATAAGGGGTTTTCTGCAAATTGGAGCAGAGAAGTGGGCTATTGTTGCAAAAATGCTACAACTTACCTCACAGCCGTTAGATGCAGATCTAATGGTCAGAAATGACGGATGGCAGACACACCACCATCACCAACTGAGTCTTTTATAGGAGTAGGAGTAGAGAAAAATGTATAAATTGTAACATTTGGTTCTGCTCCTTGGCACGATCGATAGATAGAAATAACGATTGGAAACGCTAGGGCAGGGGCGAGGCTATTTCCGCTAGATAAGCAGGGTACGTAGTAGGTAGGTTGGCGCATCGTCGGTTTGGTCACATGCGGTCCGACATGTTCTAGTGTTTCTAGCAAGATGCCCATGCGTTGCATGAAGTTGATGGAAAAGGTAAGCACAACTTATAAATTGACGGATGGAGTACTAGTTACAGTGATGCATATAATTAAGCAAAGGGATCGCACATGTAGGTATTAACTGGAACGAGAATGCAATAGCACAATAAGAATTAAGGCCACGATGATGCGATCGCAGTGGTGTTTACAGGAGGCAAGAAGAAAGATGCATCCTTCAACGTACGACCTCCTCCTCCTCAACTTAGTGCGTCGGGCCACTGATCGGTGGCTAAGGATTGGCGGCTTTTGTTGCGAGGTCAAGGTGCTTCTCAGCAAAGGCATCCAAGGCTTCCAGCCGGTTGAGGAAGGCCAACACCGTAGCCTCTTCAATGGCCTTGTAGATACCTATGTACATGATTTGCTCGTCCACGTGGATGTGTAGGTCAACGAATTCTTGGAGGGCGAGGCGCCCCGTGGCGAGCGCGACCTCCAGGTGGACATTCTTCGTGGCATCGGCGGGCAGTCGCACGGACACTAGTGCTTGAAAGAGGTTTCGGCCATGGAGGCCGATTAGGGTGGCAGGCAATGAGGAGCCCGGGCGCACGGGCTGGAGGAGTACGACGATGTCGTCCCCGAGCTTCTTGAGGACGGTGAACTTGTTGGTGGTGGCAACGATCATCTGCTCCAACTGCGAGTCGTAGTTGGCGTCAACGGTGGCCATCCACCAGCCGGTTGCAAACACCATCTGGAGACGATCCTTGGCGCCATGTCGCAGGCCGGCGTCGTCAACCATCTGGCACAACATCTTGCCGCTCACGCGCATCGTTGCCATGGGTCTGGTGAGCACTTTTGCGCTTAGTGTAGGTGCTTAGGCAAATGCTTAGGTGTGTATGATGCGGTAGATGCATTGGAATGGAAGGACGCATTTATATGAGTGCAAACTCGTTGCATTCACATCGTGCAGCATCTTTTCTAGTCCTCCTCCCATTACTTCCCTCATGCATGCACGATCCTAATTGAAGGAGGATGGATCATTGGTCGTTCAACACTTCGGGAACCGCTACCCCTCCCTCGTCTGCATTAAAGTCGTATCGGGAACTACGCCGCCCATTGTCAAATCGAACAGTACTGCGCCGCCCGCTGCACGCCCGGCTGAACACGCCTCCTTGCCTCCATCAAACCCCTCCGTTAATCCCGCATGAAAACCGAGAAACCTACTCCGGCCACACGTCCGTTCATGAGCGGGCCGGAAATAAACACAACACCGGCTGAGCTCCTCCCGTCCGCCCTCAGTTTAAACTAGGCCAGACACTGGCCAAGCTCCTACCGTCCGCCCTCTATTTAAACGAGGCCAAACAGACAGCAGGCAAGAATCGCACCCCTCAGTTGCTCCCCCATGTCCTCCTTCACTAGTTTCTCCATCGTTTCGATGGCTTTGCAGGAGCCATTCTCCGGCATACTACCTGGCTGGGTGGCCCACCGAGCCCTCCGAATACGGGCGAGGCCGCTCGGTACTTCATCAACCTCGCTTGGCCCGACGGAGCCAGTTGCCGCCCCAATCCGGCGCGTTGTTCAGCAACTCACCGCTCCAGTTCAGCTTGATGAGGAGTGGCGAGTTGCTCCACGCTGGCACGGTGGCAAGCACGCTGGTACAGGCGCCGTCACTGCCGCGTCGTATCGTGCCACCAGTGTCTACGGTGGCCGCGCCTCCCGTGCCTGCGGCAACGCCATGCATGCAGAGACAGAAGTCGAGTGTGTGGAGAGCGACGAGTCAGTGGCCAGCTTCTCCATGTCCGCCGCCATCATCGAGGAGAAGTAGAACACGGGAGGCCGCCGCCAGTTGGGTCCCATGAAGGCCACCGCCGAGGCGATGACTGTGCATTCAGGTGGTTTCTTTGCTGCTTCGTCTCTTCCGAGGACCTTTGTCGACCCAGCAAGTGTCTGCCAGACATGAGGGAGACAATGGGATCCGCGGGTGGCCATTTAGATTAGGTACTCCCTCTCCTGCTGGCGGGAAATATTTGTTCTAAGAATGGATAAATTGGATGTGTCTATAACTAAAATAAGTCTAGATACATCCATTTCTAGGACAAGTATTTCTGGACGGAGGGAGTATTAATTATACCAAGAGAGCCGGATTAGCACCGCTTAGTTCATGTAAATGTAATGAAATCCATCATGTTTATATGAAGATCCGGCTTTTTTATACGAAATGGTGATAGCGTGGGTTAGCCATGTAGTATGATGTAACTACACTGGGCTGCTGTGTTTCGTACTCTTCCAGTCCACTATGGAGATGATTGGTTGATTTTATATCACTGAATAATATAAAATATTATGAGTGCAGACGCTCCACCACGAGGTTCCTTGCTCCTTCCCAGTCGTTAGGAATCTATGCTCTTCCACTCTTTTTGATTGACATGAGCTTTGTTCATCCTTTTGCCAACACGCGGCAACTCGCGGAACGATGAGAAGCTTGTTTACTACGCCTTCTCCCTCGCCAACGCGTGCGCGGTGGCTCGCAGCACGAGGAGACACTTTTGCTGCGGTGGACATGCAGCAGTTCATAGTGGGAGTAACATACTCCTAGGTAGTAACATAGCGCAGTCAAAGACAAGTTTGCTTATGTGGCATGTATTTAATGAGGAGAGATGTGTTTAGAGTAACATAATATGTAGTGTGGGGCATAAGCGAGTAGTCCATTGTACTCCCTCTTTCCCATAATATAAGATTATTTTTTACACTAGTGTAGTGTCAAAACGCTCTTATATTATGGGACAGAGGGAGTAGAAACTAGCACTACAAAAAAAGACACATCCGTGACGTTTTGGGCCGAACGAAATTTTTTCTTTCATACATATGACACTTCTATGATGATAATTGTGACAAAACCCGGTATCATCATAGATGTGGTGGGCTCCTACTTCTATGACAAAAAATCATGACAGAAAATGAACTTTTCGTCCTGGGCGGGCCGGAGACGCAGCTGCATGACATTCTTTGGGCCGTCCATGACAGAAAAAAACCGCGGTAGAAGCGAGGGCGCGGAAAATTTCGGGGAGTTCCCGGTTACGGTGGGAGGTCGGGGGCCAAGCGATGCGCGTTTCTCTCGTACACGTATGCACATGTGTGCAAGGCGTTGGCTCTAATTGAACCCGAGCGAGGCGTTGGGCTCTAACTGAACCCGAGCGATTGCACTATAGGCTACGCGTTACTGAACCCGAGCGATCGATCGATGGCTGTTAACTAAACTCGATCGAGCGATTCCTTCGCTACTGCTGCTA
>NC_041380.1:76189892-76220607 GCF_002162155.2 Triticum dicoccoides | reverse complement strand
GGGGGGGGTTGGATGAACAGTGAGTGGTAGCGTTGCCTCTAGACGAACAGGACCCCGTGATGTGGAGGGTTGGATGAACAGTAGACGGTGGAGGGGTGCCCATGGAGGGGTGGTTGAACAGGATCCCGTGGTGTGGAGGGCTGGATGAACAGTAGACGGTGGTTGAATAGTAGCCGGTGGAGTAGCGCGCAGTGGAGGCTGGATGAACAGGAGCCCGTGGAGGCTGGAGGAGGTCGACGGTAGCCCGTGGAGGCTAGAGGAGGTCGACGGTGGAGATGAAAAGTATCCTGTGGAGTCCCGTTTTGCAGCACGCCACACCCCTCCCATTGAACAGGACCCCCGTTTCGACCGTAGGAGGTCCGTTTCGTCCGTTTTGCGGTACGCCACACCCCTCCCGATCAACAGGACCCTCGTTTTGACCGTAGGAGGTCCGTCTCCTCCGTTTTGCAGTACGCCACACCCCTACCGATCAACGGGACTCCCGTTTCGACCGTAGGAGGTCCGTTTCCTCCGTTCTGCGGTACGCCAGGCCTCGTTTCCATTGCCTGTTCCATCCAAGCCCTCCCGATGAACACGACCACACATTCCGTTCGGACCCAGCCGGTTGGCTCCCACATGTTCCGTTGCCTCCCGATGAACACGACGCATTCCGTTGCCTCCCCATGAAAACGACGCATTCAGTTGCCTCCCCATGAACACGACGCATTTCGTTGCCTCCCCATGAACACGACGACGACGCTGTTTCTTCGTTACGACCCAGCCATGTACACGAGCCCTGGCCGTACGTATGCGCGAGTAGGCGTTCGAGACCCTGCCCGTATGTACACATACGTGGTCGTATTTTATTTCTTGCACACTGTCCGCTGTACGTACGTGTACATGCTACATGCGCGCCTCTACTATGACACGTGCGCGCCTCTACTACGACATGTGCGCTCCTCTACATCGACCAGTATGTACGTACATGTTTGCAACCAGAATGACAACGGTACGTACGCTTCGACCAGGTGGGTCCCGACTGTCAGGCACTTCCTTGCGTGCGAAGATGTAGTTGGTGGGTCCCATCAGTCAGGGGGCGAATCATTTTGTTTTTTTGCCTGGACGCACTTTGTCGGGTGGTAGGTGCGACATATGCCAACGGGTGGCTTATCATTGCGGGAGCCAGTAAGACGTCGCCGGTGCCTGGAAGCGGGATGAGGCGAAGACATGCACGCCGGCGAATCTTACCCAGCTTCGGGGCTCTCCGTGGAGATAACACCCCTACTGCTGCTCTGCGGGGTCTCCGCATGATCACTAGATGAATGAGTGGCTACCAGATGTTCCTTGAGCTGTTTTGCGAGAGGAGGAAGAAAGGCACGGCTCGCTCTCTTCTCCTCCCTATGTGGTCTAAAACTAGCACAGATCAACCCTTTGCATGGGTGCCCTGGGGGGTTTATATAGGCTCACCCCCCGGGCGTACAATGGTAATCCGGCTGGGCGTGGGCCCCAGCCGTCTGTGTCTACACTCGCCGGCTTCTGCGCTGGCTGCTGGGGCCCGCCGGCTGGTGGGTCCCGCCGGCCGCCGACTCCTTGGTCGACAGGCAGGCCCCACTGTCCAGGGCCTTGTCGGTGGCTGGTTACTGTAGCTTCAACCTGGTGACGAGGGCTTCGCCGAGGTGGGCGTGGCTATAGTGCCGCTGCCCGGCGGGCGATCGCTGTAGCCTCACCGCGTCTTCTCTCCTTAATGGGGCGTCTCCTTTGATGGAGGGGGAAAGCCGGCTGCGGGGAGCCGGCCCCGTCTCGGGCCGACTGGGGGAGGCCTGGCCGCCTTCGGGTGTCTCTCTGCCTGAAGGGGCCCACCGCCCGTGGGCCGCGCTGGCAGCCCGTCGTGGGTGACATCAGGGTCAACATGGCAATAGTGCTGCGCCGGACGGGTCGTGGCCACCCCGTACGGCGCTCTGTGCCATGCGTGCTCCGGGATTCGGGGGTGGCAGGCTTTACTGTAGCCACGCCTCGTCACATCACCATTATGTGGATGCAAACTTCGAGGGTACGATCTTGACCGCTTGGTGGGAGCCGGCCTCTTGGAGTCGGCCTTCTCGTGGCCGGCTTCTCGGAGCCGGCCCTCCCGCGGCTTTCTTCATGAGGGCTAAAGTCAGGCCGCCTTCCGATAGCCGGCCTGAGAGACGGCCGACAAGGGGAAGGCGGCTCCTCGTCTTGGTTTCTTGAGGGCCGGATCGGCTCGTAATTTTTTCAGAAGGGCCAGAGGGAGCCGGCAAGGCTACCCGTGGTCATTTACTCTGACAGTAGTCCCCGAAGCTGATCGAGCTTCGAGGCTGACAAAGGGACGAGAAGCTTGGTCAACTTCCTATCCTGAGGAGCCGGCTTTGCTTGTGCGCACTGTCTTCGGAAAGCTCTGTTTCTCGTAGGCGGGAACTCGGGTCGGCCTGCGAGCTGACTGTGCGCCATACCGCGTGCCACATGGCAAGGAAAACCTGCCAACGCACGCGCGCGATGGGACGCCGCCGTAGGCCCGGGCCCGCCACTCCTAGGCCTCGGCCCGAGCGCTGATCTTCTGCGGCCCACACGGACCGCTCGCCTTCCCGCGGCGGTTTTATTACGCCATCAGGGCGCAATAATCACGGGACGTGGGGGAGTGGGCGTAGTTGATCCCACGTTCCCCCACACCACGCCTCCTCGGCTCCGCCGCGTGGGTCTATAATTGGGGGAGGAGTGGGAGCGGCAAAGGCTCGCACGCTCTCCCTCGTTCCGCCCCTTCTCGCCTTCCTTCTTCTTCCCTTCGCCGCCGCAGCAACCCATTGCCACGCCCTTCTGCTGTCGAACCTCTCGGTTCCTTTGGTCCCGCCGTGGCGGGGTCGTGCGCGTCTCCATCATCGCATCGTCTTGCTCCTCGCCGCGTCGCTCCCATGGCGTTGTCGAGCTCGTGGGATGGCTCCAACGTCCACGAGGACCAGTCGAGTTCCTCCGCCGGACGCGGCGCCTGCCGGGCAAGAACTTCATGCGGGTTCGTCAGGCGGCGGCGAGGGAGATTTTGCCGGCACCGGAGGAGGGCGAGCGGGTGATCTTGCGCTCGCACTGCCTGCGCTGCTTCGGCCTCCCGGCGAGCGGATTCCTTCGAGCTTTCCTTGAATTCTACCACCTCCAGCCGCAACACCTCATGCCCAATGCGGTGATGCTGCTGTCGGCTTTCGTCACCCTGTGCGAGGGCTTTCTTGGGGTTCCCCCCACTCTCGAGCTCTGGGGAGTATTCTTCCAGAGCAAGCTCGGCACCGTCATCGCGGGCGTGCCCGCCCCCGCGGAGCCTTCATTGCCATGAGGCGGACGGGCAAGGACAATCCGTTCCCGCCCATCCCGCTGATCCAGTCGGTGAAGCTCTGGCAGAAGTCCTACTTTTACGTGAAGAACATCGCCCAGCAAGGCGACTACGTCAACATGCCGGCTTACATAGCCGGCCTGCCGGCTGGGAGGCAACCTTTGTGGAGCTACCGGGCCAGGTCATTGTCTCAGGCCGGGAATGCAGCCGTCTCCCGGCTCCGGGAGATGATCCAGTCGGAGGGCCTGACCGGAGCCGACTTGGTGGCCGCCTTCGTGGAGCACTGAGTACTTCCGCTCCAAGGCTGGCCTCACATGATTTGCCAGATGAGCGGCCGGTTCGACCCGTGCCGGCTGAGCACCAGGGAGATGCCTCATGCAGAGGTGTCTTACATGGTGAACTACATCTCCAATTGCAAGATCGCCGAGGATTGGCGATACGGCAAGGGGCCGTATTCTCGCGCCAACCCTCCGCCTGCCGTAAGTTTTTCTTCTTTTCTTCCTTTTTGTAGCCGGCCTCATGATGGCCGACCTCTGATCAGCTGGTTTGCCCTTAGCAGAACCCTCTTCTTCCGCCGATGGCTGGGACCGCAGGGGTAGAGCACCAGCTCCTCCCCGACCGCACGGTGGACGACGCTGATGATCCGGACCTAGGAGCGACCGCCATGGAAGATGCCATCATGGGGGAAGGCGATGAGGCAGGAGGCGCGGGGCTCGGGGCCGGCTTCGAGGATTGGCCGGACAACGACGAGGTCGAAGCCGGCCCGCACCGCCAGCCGGCGCTTGATCATCAAGGCGCGGGCCCGTCTGCCGCGCCGGCTGCCCGTGGCGGCGCACAGAAGCGCCGGGCCGCGTCGACCTTCTTCGGCAGCCGGCAGAAGAAATCCAAGGCTTCCATGGCGGCGACCAAGCAGGTTGAGGCGGCCGTGAAGGCGGCTCGCTTCCGCAAGGCGGTGAAACAGCCGCTGGAGATCTCGGCGTAAGTTGTCAAACGTCTTGCATATATTTTTTTGTCCTCTTCGATTGAAGCTCTTCTAAACCTTTCTTTGCTCGCCGGGCAGGGCACCGCTTTCCCCTGAGCTAGGTCCTGGCGGCTCCGTAGTCGGGCCGACTGGAGGGTCCTCAGGCTCCCGCCGCGTGGATCCCCGTGCCGACCTTAGGGGGGCCACGGAGCGGAACGCATGGGAGGCGCGGGAGGAGCGGGAGGCGACGGAGCGAAGGACCGCCCAGGCGGCGAAGGAGCAGGCCGACGCGGCGGCCAAGGCCCGGGCGGAGGCGGCAGCCGTGGAGACGGAGGCGGAGGCCTCGCACAACCAGCCTCCGCTGCTCGTCGTCCCCCTCCGTGTCATGGCCCCCGACATCCCCGTGCCCCTGTCGGAGGAGGTCGACCGAGACCCACCGATGATGGAGAGGAGGGAGGACCACGTGGTCTTCGTGGAGGGGGCGCCAAAGCGGCCAACCAGCCGTGGCGCCAGAGTAGCCGGCCGGGGGCGAGCCGGAGGCAGGGGCCGGCCTCGAGGTGCAGCCGGCATTGCGCTGGCACGCAGGGGGAGGTACCTCCGCGCTGGAACCGCACCGAGCTGCGGGCGCTAGCCAGACGGCGGAGGCCCTGGAGGCGGCCAGCGCCAGCACGTCCGAGTGGACTCCTAGCGGGGGGACGGGCGAGCTGAACGTGGCGGCCCAGGAGGTCCGGAACCGGCTTCAAGCCCAGGACGCTTCGCTGCAACGATATACCCAAGAGTTCCTCGCGACGCGGGCCGTCATCCGGGTGAGTCTCTAGCCTTGGTTGTTTTGCTCTTTTGATTCCTTCCGTGGGGGCGCGTCAGCGCACCCACTGGGTGTAGTCCTCGAGTTTCGAGTCGGCTGCTGCGCAGGCGGCTTGGAACTTACTAGGTCGTGACAACTATCTTATCCTCGCCTCCTGTCTGATCTTCCAGGAGTATCATAGCCTCCGCGCTGCTGCCTTCAACTCCCAGGCTCAGGAGCTGGGCCGGAAAACCGAGGACCTGACCAGCAGCCGGAGTGCGTGCTTTGTTTCGTTCATCTCCTGTGTGGGCGCGTCAGCGCACCCACTGGGTGTAGTCCCCGAGATTTGGCCCGACTGCCGAGCGGTCAGGTCGGATCTTCCTTGACGACTTCTTCCTTATTGATTTTTCCTTTGTCTTCATGCTTGCAGGAGACAATGCCAACTTGAGGGGGCAGCTCAGCGGGGCCCAGGCCGCCCTTCGCGCCAAGGAAGCCGAGTACAACGCCTTGGTCCTGGAGCGTGACCGCCTGGCCATGAAGTTGGCTGACCAGGAGGAGAGCCACAAGGCGGCCCTGAAGAAGGCGCAGGACGGTGAGGATGCCCTGAAGGCCGAGTTCGAGACCGAAGCGGCGGGCTGGGCTGAGGCAAAACAAGCGCTGAGCGAGGGCTTCGGCCGGATTGAGGATCTGATCGATGGTAAGCCGCTTTCCCTACTCCTTGCTTGCCCCTTGCCCCCTGATTTGTGTTCTGACTCGTGCTGCTTTTGTTTTCTGTGCAGACTACTTTCCCGGGTACTCCGTCTTCACCAACCAAACCATCGAGGCCCATCGCGAAGCGCGCCGGCAGGCGGGGGCTGAAATCGCACCGGACGCGAGCCAGACGCTCGAGGAGCAACTCTTGGCGGTCCAAGCCCGGCTGCAGCCGGCTCACCGCATGCTCCGCCGCCTCCAGCGCGCCAGGGCGCAGGTGTTGGCCGCCCTCTGGCCAGGCGAAATGATTCCCCGCACCCCGAGTTGGACTGCCGACTGGCTGGAGGTTGCGGTTGGCCGCTTCGAGGCCTGGAAGGCATCGGCGGCCCGGCTTGGAGCTGGGCGGGCGCTGGAGTTCATCCGAGCCTAGTATCCCGGGCTGAACCTGGACCAGCTGCGCACCTGGCGGCTGGAGGCCGACGAGGAGATGGAGGAGGTGCGGCCGACTATCGCTCAGCGTGCCTCGATGATCGCCGAGTGCACTGACATCAACGTCTTCGCTCCTGAAATAAATGACGACGGCGTTGCCCAGCCGGAGGAGTGGTTCGGGCTGGACCCGGCAGCGGGTGAGGACTCGGCAGAGGAGATTGCTTCCAGCGATGAAGGTGAAGACGACGAAGGGGAGGAAGGCGAAGACGTCGGCCGGCCAGTGAAGCGGCCAACCAGCCCCAGCCTGACCGTGCCTCCAGCAACGAGGCGCGTGCTAGCGCGCCTTCTGCGGGAGGTGGTGATCATGTCGAGGCTCGCCAGCCGGCCACTCCTCTAGCCAGCGCTGCCGTCTCCATTGACCTGCCCGACTCGCCAGTCGCTCCCTTGGCTTAATCTGTCATCCTTGCTTTTTCCTGCTTGTTACTTTTTGAACAATTTTGTTAAACTTGCACAGTTCCACCCACTGGGGGTGTATTCAAACTATGTTGAATGCTGGCCTTTCGAAGGACTTTTGTGTAAATATGATCATGTGTGTGTTTGGCTTCCATTCGCGTATGCTTTTTATCTTTAGGCTGTTTCCTTTGCCGCCTTCCCCTAGCTACTGTCTTCCCAACCGGCAGCTGCTCTGCAGCCTGCGGCTAAGGAAGGAGTTGGCTATATTTATTATTATTTTATTGGGGAAGGCAAGTACTCGAGCTTTCTTAGATTGAAGCGAGGTGAATGGAAGCCGGCCGGCCGGCTACTCTGATAGTCGGTCAGTGGTGGGAGAAAAACTGGCTTTTTGTTATATTAGCCCCCTAGTCCCTAGCCGTTTTTCGTGTGGGCGCCCTTTCCTGCCTTTAACTCTTGCCAGCCAGACAGCCGGCTCTTCGAACTGTGACTTTTGGCAAGAGAGGGCTTGGGTGCCGGCACACTACTTGTCTGACCGCGGGTAGGACTTCTAATATAAGTGAAGGCGGCCAGTTCCCGGGCCGACTAGTCGAACCCGGTGCCGGACAAAAAAAGTGAATGTAATGACATGATCATAAGCATGATACTCTTCATTTATAGATAAAAGATGGTAGTCCCCGAGCTCTCCTCGGGGGGCCTATTGTCTCGTACTTAGTACAAAAGTTAGCATGATACATACTGCATTTCAACTGTAAAATCTTCGGAGGAGGTTGGCGTTCCATGGTCGTTCCGACTCTTTACCAGAGTCGTCTCTCTTTCGTGCCTTCGGCTTCTGTGCATCAATCAGGTAGTAGGAGTCATTTCCCAGCGCTCTGCTGATGACGAAGGGGCCTTCCCAAGGGGCCGAGAGCTTGTGCTGGCCGGCTGTTCGCTGGATCAGCTGGAGCACGAGGTCGCCTTCTTGGAAAGATCTTGGTTTGACCTTCCGGCTGTGGTAGCGGCGCAAGCCCTGCTGGTAGATGGCGGACCGGCTGGGGGCTAATAGCCGGCCTTCTTCCAGCAGGTCGACGCCGTCTTCTCGTGCTTCCTTGGCCTCCGCCTCTGTGTACATGGCTACCCGAGGTGAGTCAAACTCAATGTCGGTTGGGATGACCGCCTCGGCACTGTACACGAGGAAGAAAGGAGTGAAACCGGTTGACTTGTTTGGGGTAGTGCGCAGACTCCAGAGGACGGCCGGCAACTCATCGAGCCAACAGCCGGCCAAGCGTTCCAGTGGCACGACCAGTCGGGGCTTGATGCCGGAGAGGATGAGGCCGTTGGCTCGCTCGACTTGGCCGTTTGACTGCGGGTGGGCAACGGACGCTAAGTCCAACCGGATGCCCTGCGTCGCGCAGAAACGTGCCAATGCTCCCTTGGCGAAATTCGTGCCATTGTCGGTGATGATGCTGTGTGGCACGCCGTAGCGAGTTGTTATATCTGCGATGAATGTCACAGCAGTCGGCCCATCCAGCTTCTTGATCGGCTTTGCCTCAATCCATTTGGTGAATTTGTCCACGGCGACAAGCAGATGTGTCATGCCGCCGCGCGCCGTCTTGAATGGGCCCACCATGTCCAGTCCCCAAACGGCGAAGGGCCAAGTGAGGGGAATGGTCTTGAGTGCCGAAGCCGGCATGCGTTGCTTGGAGCTGAAGACTTGGCACCCTTTGCAATGTTTAACTAACTCCATGGCGTCATCTAGGGCAGTCGGCCAAAAGAACCCATGGCGGAAAGCTTTGGCGACGAGCGATCTTGAGACTGCATGGTGACCGCATTCTCCTTGGTGGATGTCTCTGAGGATTGCAATGCCCTTCTCTTGCTCGATGCATCACTGAAAGACTCCAGTGACACTGCGCCTGACGAGCTCTCTGTTGACGATTGTGTATGCTCCGGCTCGGTGTTGGACTTGTCTTGCCTCTTTTTCGTCAGCCGACAGATCTTGGTTTACTAGGAAGTTGAGGATGGACTGAGCCCATGATGGAGCTGCGACTTCTTCTATTGTCAACATGGCTATTGCGACCAGGGCGGGCGGGCTGGATGGTGAAGTGCTGGAGTCGGCCGTTGCCTGTTGTGTTGATGCAGTCTCTGGGCCGACTACCGCAGTCCCCGAGTAGGGTGTGGCAGTCCTCGGGTCGGGCGTAACTACGGAAGTCCCTGAGCCGCCTACTGGCGTCCCTGGGCCGACTATCGAAGTCCCCGGGTCACCTGCTTGGTTCTTCGAGCCGGACCCAGCCGCGTCGAGGTCAGGCGGCATGAAGATGGAATCGGACTCTAGAGACGGCTTGATAGACGGCTTGATAGACGGCTTGAGGAGACGTTGCAGAGAGACACCGGTTGGTATTGCCTGTCGAGTGGAGCCTACTCGAGCCAGGGTATCAGCTGGCTCGTTGTTGGCTCGCGGTACATGGAGGAACTCGCATCCTTCAAAGTACTCGCTGATCTGCTGAAGGAGGAAGCGGTAGTTGTCCATATTTGCGTCCTTGGCGTCCCAGTCGCCGGATGATTGCTGGACTACCAAGTCCGAGTCGCCGTAACATAGGATCCGGCGTATGCCGAGCTCTTTGGCAAGCCGGAGCCCATGTATAAGCGCCTCGTACTCGGCCACATTGTTGGAGGCGGCAAAGTGAATTTGCAGCGTGTATCTGAGCTTGTCGCCTTTGGGAGAGGTGAGGATGACGCCGGCTCCCGAGCTGGTGTGCATCTTGGACCCGTCAAAGTGCATGCGCCAATGAGTGGAGTCGGGAGCTGGCGGTAGGTACTGGGTCTCGGCCTAGTCGACGAGGAAGTCGGCCAATGCTTGGGACTTGATGGCATTGCGAGGCTGGTAGAAAATCATGTAGGGGCCAGCTCGATGGCCCATTTAGCCACCCGGCCGGATGCATCCTGGCTGCCTATGATTTCGGCAAGCGGAGCGGTGCATACGACCGTGATGGCATGCTCTTGGAAGTAGGGCTTCAGCTTCTTAGCGGCGAAGTACACGCCATAGCACATCTTCTGGTGGTGCGGGTAGTTTGCTTCGAGGTAGACAGCACCTCGCTCAAATAATACACCTGCCTCTGGACCGGCTGGGCTCGGCCCTCTTCTGGGCACTGGACTACGATGACGATGCTGACCACCCGGCTGGTTGCAGCAATGTAGAGGAGCATGGGCACTTTCTCAGTCGGCGCCACCAGGACAGGCGGCGTGGCCAGCATCTTCTTCAGCTTATGAAAAGCTTGGTCGGCTTGGTCGTTCCACTCGAAGTGAGTGGTCTTCTTCATGAGGCGGTAGAGGGGGAGAGCTTTTTCTCCGAGACGGCTGATGAAGCGGTTCAGGGAGGCCAAGCACCCGGTGAATTTCTGGACGTCTCGAAGTTTGGTGGGAACCTCCATTCTCTCAATGGCCTTGATCTTTACTTGGTTGCATTCGATGCCGCGTTCGGAGACCAGGAAGGCTAGGAGCTGGCCGGCTGGCACTCCGAACACGCATTTCTCGGGGTTGAGCTTGATCTGGAACCGGCGCAGGTTCTCAAATGTTTCCTTGAGGTCCTCCAACAAGGTGTCGCGCTTCTCCGTCTTCACCACAATGTCATCTATGTAGACGTGGACATTTCTGCCGAGCTGCTTGAGGAGGCACTTCTGCATGCAACGCTGAAAAGTGGCACCGACATTTCTCAAGCTGAATGTCATAGTCAGGTAGCAGAAAGCCCCGAATGGCGTGATGAAGGCGGTCTTCAGGCGGTCAGCCGGATCTTGTTTTATCTGGTGGTATCCTGAGTAAGCATCCAAGAAACTCAACAGCTCGTATCCGGCCGTGGAGTCTATCACTTGATCAATCCTTGGCAGGGCAAAGGGATCTTTGGGGCAGGCCTTGTTGAGGCTCGTGTAGTCTATGCACATGCGCCACTTGTTGTTCTTCTTTAGCACGAGGACCGGGTTGGCGAGCCACTCTGGAAAGAAAACCTCCATAATGAAGCCGGCTGCCAGAAGCCGGGCTATCTCCTCTCCCACAATCCTTATTTTCTCCTCCGATAGTCGGCGGAGGGGTTGTTTGACTGGTTTTGCGCCTTCTCGGACGTGTAGCTTGTGCTCGGCAAATTCCTTCGGAACACCCGGCATGTCCTTAGGGGACCATGCAAAGATATCGCGATTCTCACGGAGGAAATCGGCGAGCTCGCCTTCCTATTTGATGTTTAGGTTTGCCCCGATGAAGGCAAACCTTTCTTGGTGCTCGGGGTCGAGAGGTATCTTCTTCGTCTCCTTGGCCGGCTGGAAAGATCCTTGGGTATCACACTCCTTGGGATCGGAGGACAGGGCCGGCTGTTTGCTGGCCATGGCCACAACTCGGTCCAACATCTTCTTTTCTTCGGCAATCACCAGGGACTCGGCCAGCCGGCTGCTGGCTGCAGCGCACTCGGAAGATTTCTTATAATCGCCGGCTACGGTGAGGATGCCCTTGGCGCTCGGCATCTTCATCTTGAGGTAAGCATAGTGGGGAACAGCCATGAACCTGGCCAAGGCAGGACGGCCAAGCAATGCATGGTAGGGGCTCTCCAGGTCCACCACTTCAAACAAGATCACTTCTCGGCGGAAATGCTCCTTGTCCCCAAAGAGTACGTCAATCTTGATCTTGCCAATGGGGGCGCAGGACAGGCCAGGTACAATGCTATGGAACACAGTCCGAGTAGGCATGAGTTGCTTCGTCTTGACGTTCAGCTTTTCCAGGGTGTCACGGTATAGGATGTTGATGTTGCTCCCGCCGTCTATCAGCACGCGGGAGAAACGGGCGGCACGTATGTCCGTTGCAAGGGTGGCATCCAAAACCAACGCATAAGATCCGGGAGATGGCATCACCTCTGGGTGGTCGGCCCGGCTCCAGCTGATAGGCTTTTCTGACCAGTGCATGTGCTCGGCGGGGTTGGTAGCGACCACATTGACTTCCTGGTGCTCTCGGCGTCTGCTACGCCGGCCTTCAGGCTGGCTTGTAAAGATGACATAGGCGGCATGCTTGTTGGGGAACTCATCGTGCATAGCTCCGACTGCTGGCCGAGCGGTTGGTAGCTGCGGAGCCGGAGGCGGTGGACCAGCAAGCGGAGGCGGCACGAGCCCTTCGCCTTTGGAGATTCGGGTGAGCCAGTGGCACTTCCGGGTTGTGTGGTTGGACGGCTTCGCGCCGCTGTGGAACTTGCATGGGGCGTCGAGAGTTTGCTCGTAGGAGAAGGCCGGCTGCCAAGCCGGCCTGCCCCCCTTAGGTTTCTTGGGCGCAGGCCGCCCTTCGGGCCGCTCGTCTTCGACTGTGGCCACCTGCCGACTGGCGGAAGGTGGTACGGGGACCTTGCGCTTGTGGTTGTTCGGGTACAGGCGTCGGCCGGAGTCCCCAGCCGGCGTCTTGGCCGCCGGGTTGATTACCTTCCCGGACGCGTCTACCCGGAGTTCAGTCTTCATTAAGGAGTCGGCGGTGGCGTACTTGTCCGCTATGATCAGAAGCTCGTCGAGGGTAGTCGGCTCGTCGCAGAGGAGCTTGTGCTTAAGGAGGGTGCCTTCTCGGCATCCGGCGGTGAAGTATTCTATGGCTTGCACCTCGTGCACCCCTTCACAAGAGTTGCGGAGCTCGGCCCAGCGCGTGAGGTAGTCGCGAGTGGACTCGGCAGGGCCTTGTATGCATAAGGAGAGCTGTCTGGGCTTGGGAGCCCGCTTGTAGGTGCTGGTGAAGTTGCGGACGAAAGCTTCAGTGAAGTCTAGCCAGCTGTTGATGCTGTAGGGCCTGAGGCTATTGAGCCAGGTCCACGCCGTGCCTTGCAGCATGAGGGGCACGTACTTCACGGCAACGCGCCTGTTGTCGTTTGCTATGCGAACCGCTGTGGAGTAGTCGATCAACCAATCTTCCGGCTTCACGGAGCCGTTGTACTTGGGCGTGTCTCTTGGGAGCGAGAACCCTTTGGGGAAAGGCTCGTCGCGGATGCGGGGGCCGAAGCAAGGCGGGCCGACATCATCATCTTCTTCTGGTGCCAGGGATCGCGCTAGGCGGTCGATCCGATGGCGGGCGTCGTTCTCGCCGACTCCTTCGTGAGGTCCTAGTCGGCCGCTGAGAGTCGGATGCGTGACAGGCGGCGGGGTGGGATATCTCTCCCCGCGAGGCGGAGGCGGGTTGCCCCGCCGCTCCATGGCCCGGGGACGGCCTTCTGCGTCTCGCTCGATGGAGGTCCGGGTTCGGCTTCGGCTGGCAGCCGGCTCCTCGTGTCGCACGGGGGTTTTACCTACAGTCGGTGTCTGGGACGTCGCGCCGTGCTCTCGGCGCGGGGGAGGGCTTCCCGCGCGGGCGTCGGCTACGTGTCGCTGTGCGGCTGCATCGATTAGTTGCTGGATGCGTCTGGTCATGTGGGGGAGTTCTTCGGCCCCTAGTCCGTCTAGCTCGTCTATGGCCGCCTAGGTGGCGCGCAGGTTCTCAAGTGGAGTGCCATAGACTGGGCGGTCGACTCCTAGCGTGTCGATGAGGGCAACATCACGCTGTCTGACGATGCCGGCTTGGCTTGGCCCGCCTGGGGGCGGTGTGCCAAAGGCGGCGCGGTCGGCTTCACGCTGGTGTGCCTCGGTGAGGTGTCTCATGGAAGCCAGCTTCTGGCCCTCCGCGAGGAGGGCGAGGCGGCGAGCCTCCAGTGCTTCGGCGTCGGCATCGGCCGGGAGGGGGATGGACAAGTCGTGGACCGCTGCATGCGGGGCGTCGAGGGCGTTCTCGCTAGAAGCGCCGCCGTGACCGATGACCATCACCTCGGTGGTGGCGCCGTCGCAGCCATCGGACCGAGGAAGAGGGTCGTTGTAGATCGCGACGTTGGTGGGGAAAGCGTCGAGCGAGGCCATGTCAGAGTTGACAGGCATCGGATTGGTTGAGCCAACAGACTCCAAGTCCACAACGAGCTCGCCGAAAACTTGGAGCTGGCCGAGGAGGTTGACAAGGTGGTCGGTGCCCGCGTCAGAGGTGAGCTCGTCGGAGATGAGGGTCTTGTCAAGGAGATCGGCGAGGCCGCTCGCCGCGCAGACATTGGCGACGCCTTGCAGCGCGTCGTGGCAAGCGCCATCAGGCGTGCCGGGCTAGCTACGCTCGCTGGGGAGGAAGAGGGTTCCCGTCCAGAACAGGTCTCCGGACGACGGTGCACCTGGCCCCACGGTGGGCAACAAATGTCGGGTGGTAGGTGCGACATATGCCAACGGGTGGCTTATCATTGCGGGAGCCACTAAGACGTCGCCAGTGCCTGGAAGCGGGATGAGGCGAAGACATGCACGCCGGCGAATCTTACCCAGCTTCGGGGCTCTCCGTGGAGATAACACCCCTATTGCTGCTCTGCGGGATCTCCGCATGATCACTAGATGAATGAGTGGCTACCAGATGCTCCTTGAGCTGTTTTGCGAGAGGAGGAAGAAAGGCACGGCTCGCTCTCTTCTCCTCCCTATGTGGTGTCTAAAACTAGCACAGATCAACCCTTTGCATGGGTGCCCCTGGGGGTTTATATAGGCTCACCCCCCGGGGGTACAATGGTAATCTGGCTGGGCGTGGGCCCCAGCCGTCTGTGTCTACGCTCGCCGGCTTCTGCACCGGCTGCTGGGGCCCGCCGGCTGCTGGGGCCCGCCGGCTGCCGGTTCCTTGGTCGACAGGCAGGCCCAACTGTCCAGGGCCTTGTCGGTGGCTGGTTACTCTAGCTTCAACCTGGTGACAAGGGCTTTGCCGAGGTGGGCGTGGCTACAGTGCCGCTGCCCGGCGGGCGATCGTTGTAGCCTCACCGCGTCTTGTCTCCTTAATGGGGCGTCTCCTTCGAGGGAGGGGGCAAGCCGGCTGCGGGGAGCTGGCCCCGTCTCGGGCCGACTAGGGGAGGCCTGGCCGCCTTCGGGCATCTCTCTGCCTGAAGGGTCCCACCGCCCGTGGGCCGCGCTAGCAGCCCGTCGTGGGTGACATCAGGGTCAACATGACAACAGTGCCGCGCCGGACGGGTTGTGGCCACCCCGTATGGCGCATTGTGCCAGGCGTGCTCCGGGATTCGGGGGTGGCAGGCTTTACTGTAGCCACGCCTCGTCACATCGCCGTTATGTGGATGCAGACTTCGAGGGTACGATCTTGACCGCTTGGTGGGAGCCGGCCTCTTGGAGTCGGCCTTCTCGTGGCCGGCTTCTCGGAGCCGGCCCTCTCGCGGCTTTCTTCATGAGGGCTAAAGTCGGGCCGCCTTCCGATAGCCGGCCTGAGAGACAGCCGGCAAGGGGAAGGCGGCCCCTCGTCTTGGTTTGTTGAGGGCCGGATCGGCTCGTAATTTTTTTAGAAGGGCCAGAGGGAGCCGTCTAGGCTACCCGTGGTCATTTACTCCGACACACTTCCTTGCATGCGAAGGTGTAGCTCGTGGGTCCCAGCAGTCAGGGGGGAAACATTTTTTTTGCGAAATACGGTGACCCGTCCAGTGGGTCCCTACTCTCAGGTGGAGGAACAATTATTTTGCATGTAATAAGGAGGCACTTCCTTGCTACGGCCATGGACCCTGCTGTCAGCCTCTCCACGTACAGTCCACGTCTGATGGAAGCCATTCCTTGACCACGTTGACCATGCCGCGCCGAGAGCACCAGGGCGGTGGACGATGGCGAGGCCTAAGAAGGGGATGACACGGAGCCGGGGAAGACGCGATAGTGGATGCCCACGCGTAGAGGAGTACGAGGGTTCACTGGTTCGCTGCGGTTTGAGGCTGCCGTCACTTCAGAATAATAGGGGGTGTGGGTGAGTAGAGGGATGGCCTGGCCAGCGGTGGGAGTAGTAGGGGGCGGTGAGACTCTGCCGCATCGCAGCCGGCCACAGGAGGAAGGAGCATGAGGCACGACCGGCGCTGGTTTGGGTGACTGGAGCAAGAAGACCAGAGGTTGAAGAAGCACTACGGTCGTTGGATGGACATCGTATGGTCACTGGAGCTAGAATCGTGCATATTGACTAAGTTGACAAAGCCCTCCGTCCCCCTCAACTTAGTAGGCCCACAAGTCAGCCTGCCACTATACTGGGTCCCAGCTAACAGGGGGAGTATTCATTTTTTGTGCGTAATAAGGAGGCACTTCCTTACATGCGAAGATATAGCTGGTGGGTCTAAGCTGTCAGCGGCGGTAATGTTTTTTTCGTGAAATACAGAGGCCCTTTTGGTGGGTCCCTGATGTTAGGTGGAGGAATCATTATTTTGCGCGTAATAAAGAGGCATTTCCTTGCGTGCGGTCATGGACCCAGCTGTCGGCCTCTCCACGTACAGTCCACTTCAGATGCATGTCGGTCGTTGACCACGTTGACCAGGCCGCGCCGAGAGCACTAGGGCGGTGGACGAGGGCGAGGCCTAGGAAGGGAACGACACGAAGGCAGGGAAGACTCGGCAGTTGTTTCCCACACGGAGGGGGTACGACTGTACAAGGGTTTACTGGTTCGTCTACCGTCGCCGGAGAATAACAGCAGGTGTGGGTGAGTAGAGGGATGGCTAGGCCAGCGATGGGAGTACGGTGGGGCGGTGAGGCCTGCGCGGCAGCGGAGCAGGTCGCGGGGAGGAGGGATCAGGCAGTCCCGCCGGCGCTTGTTTCAGCGGTTGGAGCAGGAAGAGCAGAGATTGAAGAAGCACGATGACCGTTGGATGGACATCGTACGGTCACTGGAGCTAGAATCGTTCATATTGACTAAGTTGACAAAGCCCTCCGTCCCTGTCAACTTAGTAGGCCCACAAGTCAGCCTCCCACCATGGTGGGTCCGAGCTAGCAGGGGGGTATTCATTTTTCTGTCCATAATAAGGAGGCACTTCCGGTGGGTCCGAGCTGACAGTGGGGGAACGTTTTTTTCACGAAATACGATGGTCCGTCCGGTGGGTCCCAGCAGTCAGGGGCAAACGTTTTTTTTGCAAAATACGGTGGCCCGTCCGGTGGGTCCCAGTAGTCAGGGGGGAAACGCTTTTTCCGTGAAATATTGGTGGCCCGTCCGGTGGGTCCCTGCTGTCAGGTGGAGGAATAATTATTGTACGCGTAATAAGGAGGCACTTCCTTGCAGCTGCCGTGGACCCAGCTGTCAGCCTCTCCACGTACAGTACTCTTCTGATGGAAGTCGGTCGTTGACCACATTGACCATGCCGCGCCGAGAGCACCATGGCGGTGGACGACGGCGAGGCCTAGGAAGGGGACGACACGGAGCCGGGGAAGACGCGGCAGTGGATGCCCACGCGGAGAGGAGTACGAGGGTTCACTGGTTCGGCTGCGGTCTGAGGTTGCCGTCACCGCAGAATAACAGGGGGAGTGGGTGAGTGGAGGGATGTCCTGGCCTATGGTGGGAGTAGTATGGGGACGGTAAGGCCTCCACGGCAGCACAGCCAGCCACGGGAGGCAGGAGCATGCGACACGACCGGCGCTGCTTTGGGTGGCTAGGGCAAGAAGACCAGAGGTTGAAGAAGCACTATGGCCGTTGGATGGACATCGTTGACCACGCCGCACCGAGAGCACCAGGGCGGTGGACGACGGTGAGGCCTACGAAGGGAACGACATGGAGCCGGGGAAGACATGGCAGTGGCTGCCCACACGGTGGAGAGTACAAGGGTTGACTGGTTCGGCTGCCGTCGCCGGAAAATAATAGGAGGTGTGGGTGAGTAGAGGGATAGACAGGCCAGGGATGCGAGTATGATGGGGCCATGAGGCCTGCCCGGCAGCACTGCCGGCCACGGGAGGTGGGAGCAAACAGTTCCGACGATGCTGGTTTGGGCGGCTGGGGCATGAAGATCAGAGACTGAAGAAGCACGATTGCCATTAGATTGACATCTAACGGTCTGACGCTGGTAGAGTCGATTTTTGACTAAGTTTCTTTTTTGAGAAACCTTGTGTGTGCATGAACTTAGTAGGCCCACAAGTCAGCCTCCAAATCTGTGGCAGACAACATAAAGCCCATTTGCTATTTTTTATAATTTGGAGCCCATTTGCTAATTCTTAAGTAATTTATTACAGCCCATTTTCTGCCCAGGACCACGGTCAAAAAGTTCAACCTTATTTTGCATATTTTGGTGGAGTCCGAACTGTTGTAATCCCGAAATGAGAAACATTTTCTAAGAACTTATTGATTTTCCAAAAAATCGTTTTGTTTTTGTAAGCAAATAAGACGTGGGACAATTGAGTTGGTTTAAGGGAAAACCAGTGGTAAAAAAATCTGCGCTGGGTGGGAAAAAACAACAAAAATAAGGATGTAAATATGAAAAGGGAATTTTATGCGTTTTTAATATAATGATACGTGTATATAAACTAGTAAAACTATAGGTAGAGATTAGAAAACGGATGTAGGACATGCGTTTCAAGAGGAAAATAGAACTGGGCTGTGTGTTTGATTCAGTAAAAAAACTGCCTGCGGATGTTGTAAGACAAAATATAACTAACGCAGGCGGGCCAGAGGCCAGTAGATACCTACTGGATCTTTGTGCCCCGTTGTCGTCATGGGCTGGGCCTGTTAAAAACAAAACCAACCCTGGGCAGTCTACAGCCCATTTGAAACTTGCTCGACCTGAAAAAACAATATACGTGCTCAATAAATGAGAGAATTCTGCAAGTACAGACTGATAACTGGGATGCAGCATGGATATTGTTTTTTTATCGTGATAATAAGTGCATGCACTTGTTTCGAAAAAATTGGAGAACTGGGAATTCGAACGGCGGGTGCTTATGCTACCCATCAAATAAAAAAAATCAGGTGCCTGCAAATTCGTTTCGAAACAAATGATTCAGCTTTATATCCATGTCGACCCTCAGCATGATGGTTGGAAGAAAATGCAAGTTCATATCAAAAGATTGTTAACAACAATACCAACTTGCGGACGACAAGGTAGTACAACTACCAATACCAAACTAACTTATAATCTTTTCACTCCTGGCCCTAGTGTTCGTCTGGTAGAAAATCTTGCAGAGGACCAGCTCCCGCTCCTTCTCTTGCTCCAGGTCCCCGAGGTGGTAGTGGTGCATCACCCAGTTGGTCCTCTGCTGGTTGAAGTTCTTGTTGGTGTGCAGCACCAGAACCTTTTTTGCTGCCCGTCTGCCGGCCGTTGACCATCACCGGCAAGGTATTGTCGGTCTTGTGCCACATCGCGTGCATGCCGCACTCCGACTGTATCTTGCGACGCATCCACATGCTCCTTTTGAACACTCTATAATTGCGCTGTAAGAAATGCTTCCTTAGGCCACTCAGTGTGATACCTGCAGTATTGTGAAATACAAGTTTTTGTGTACCTAGTTGGCATTTTCATAACATCTTTGGCATGTTGCAGTCACTTGTTTCACTTTTTATTAACTGTCAAATTGTAATTGCTTCACCAGGTCTGCGTCTAAAAATAAAAATAGAGCTATAAACAAAGGAATATGCTTGTGCAAGTAGACGGCCGATCGGTGTCTTACCTGGAAGTTTCTCATGTTGGGTGTAGCATATGTCGTGCTCACTGTCGATGGTTGGTATGAACAAATCGATGAGAGACTGAAATCTCGCGCTGCCAGCACTCACTTTGGCCTCAAGGTGCTCGATCAGCTCCTCATCCGTGGGATCGAACTTGACGCCAGCCGGTAGCACCGGCCAATCCTTCTACTACTTGCATTGGCAATTCCAGTTATATGGTACTCAATGTATGATCAATCGACTGTTTTAAGTGAATGATGAAAGATTTCGACAGATAAGTGGTACTCCAAATCTGAAGTCCTGAATACCCGAACACGCCGCCGGGATTCTTGTGTCACCTCATGCGCAGCGTGTTGTCACGTCAATTCAATGTGTGGACATGATGAATAATTTGACCGACGTATACTAGTACTGCTACTGTACTACTTACTAGTCGTATTTAGTGTCACAATTTATACATAGGTTTAACTAACAAGTACGCGCTTGAAGCCTAACTGATATATATATATATATATATATATATATATATATATATATATATATATATATATATATATATATATATATGTGGCTTCTGCACGGCATCTCCATCATCATTATCAGTACATCCTACGCTAGTGAGTTAGGATGCACTTGATCCCAGGAAGGTATCTATCCTTCAAACCAGAGGAGTGCTTCAAACTAACAACAGTACATAATATCCAACAAAAGAAGGTCGTGCTACAGCAGCAGAATACATGGCTCAGTCTAGATATCAGCACGAATCAAGTTGTGCATATTTGATGTTAGCATGAACCACATCGCCACATGTAGGGTTTACAAAAGCGATCCGTCGCATGGAAGCTTGATGCCTTTCAGACACTGAAGATTATCTGGCAACAAGTTGTGTTGACGAATCTCTGGATATGGTGATTCATGAAACCCATGGTATGATGTGTAAACACAGCCCCCCCTCGCGAATGGAAGTTGCATAGCACAGTAATCATCGCCGGTGATATGATCGATGATTGGTTGGATGATCGGATAATTGAGCCCGAGGAACAAGGAGTGGTTGCCGAGGCTGTAAACCCGCCTCCAGTTGAATACGCCTGGACCAACGGAGCTGGGATCTTTCTCGAACACGAAGCAGCCATAGCCATCAATGTCACGAACGCCCCACGCATTGTACTGCATGTGGTTTGATGTAATGGTTTGGTTAATTTGGTATGTGCGAATGAGCATCAAATGACCGCTGTCAGCTAAACGAGCGATAAACCACCACCCATCGGCTGGTATGATTCCAAGTCCTGGAATCTTGAAGGCCAGTGCATTTGCGTCTACTGCAACAATTCAAATTGGAGACCAAAAGGACAAAAATTAAAAATCATGTTCAGAGTATGTGTGGAATTAAGATTATTATAACAGTGACACATATCATAGACAGAGAATTGCAATGCCGTGGTCATAATCATACGCCAAGTTAAAAAAAATAAGCCAATGGTTTTCATATTCTAGCAATATATCATGGTTCAAACATCATGTAACAATGAGAGGAAAATAGCTATGACAGCGCCTACTCATATTCTACCATAGCACTTACTACTACTATTCTCATATCAACTCTAAGCAATAACATGTGTTGTTATAAAAATCTTGTAAACGAGAGTAACATATAGCAATCATGATGTTATGCTCATAATATGTATTCTAACAATCATTAGATGCCAATTGTTCTCATATCAACTCTAACAATAACATGTGTGATCATAAAAATCTAGGAAATGAGAGGAACATATAGCAATGATGTGGTTATAGACATGCTATGCATTCTAGATTTGTAACAAATGAACAGGCCGTCGTATTCATAAGGTAAAGATGAGATGAGATAGAACAATTACACGACGATAGATTCCACCAGTATAGGCAGCCAATCTATGTGTCGACCGTGTAAACAATGCCATCGTGCACTATGGCATCAGACAGAAATGTTGCCTCAAAAGGATTGATGATGAGCCATAACCATGTATGGCGACCGGATTCCAGATTGACTAATCCCATGTTGAACAAGGCAATGAGCTTGTAATCCATGTAGTCTTCTGATGGTGTGGGCACTTCGCAGATTACAACTTTCTGCAAACAGAGGTCAAGCCAAAAGCTTGACGCGTCTCGTGCGTAGTAGGCAGAAGTTTCCGGTGGGCCGCAAGGCTCGATGGCGGCGGTATCCAACGATGGAAGGGTGATCTCTCGCTGGGTGTAGATATCCACGAGACGCCATGGACTACCGGTGTGGTGGATGAGGACGATCCAGTTGGCCTTCATGCCCGCCCAGTAGTGGCCGCGCATGAAGTACATGTGGACGGGTAGTGGTAGCATGTCGAGGGGCACCACGGCAACCTTCATAGGATCGTCAAGTCGGTGTCTGGGCCACCTGCGAGGATCGGGCATCAGCAAGCAGGGTGTCTTGAAAAGAGCTGGCCGGTTGCAGACGAGTAGACGGTACAAAGACATCGAGCATGCGGCCATATGGACGGTGCTGAGTAGGTCCATACGACTACAAATCTGCTCCAAGAGAACATCGGGGAGGGAATTCAAGTCGTGGCTCTGCGTGTCAGTCGGTTCTGCCATTAGGGTTTTTGGTGCCTGCGACCTAGCGGGGAAGTGGATTCAGGCGGGCGAGTGCAGAAACTTCTCCTCGTGTGGCCGAGCAGTGAACGGGGGATATGGTACGCGCGAGCTACCAAGGAAGATGGCGCGGGCGGGCGAGCAGTGAGCGGGGGTAAATGGTGTGCGGCCGACGATGGGGAAGAGAGGAGGAAGAAGAAGAGATGGCAGTACTGGGTAAGGCTGATTTAGTAACACCAACACACTGGTTTAGCTTATTAATTACTTGTCCCATCTGCTTCAGCGTGTATTGTCACTTCACCGCGAAGACTAGTTGAATAGTTCTCTCTGACCGAGATGGGGAATAATGGATCGCGAGGACTTCCTTTCTACAGTATCCCTATGCCTCTACACTCACTTCACTCATTTTGCTCCATACCTAGTCACTTGTTGAAATCTGTAGAAAGACAAATACTCTGTATTTGGGAACAGAGGGAGGCTTTTACTCCATACTATTTGGGAACAGAGGGAGTATCACCATATGGAGGGAATAGAGGAAGCTTGAAATATGAACGTGTCAATGGGAGGGAGTAAGCCCCATGCATGCATGCATGCATGCATGCATGCAACATGCAACACTCACACGTACACATGGACGCACGCAACACTCACACAACCATGCGGCACACAGCACACGACACAACACACACGCTCACGCTCAAGTGCTCAACCTACTCCCTACGTCTGTGAAAGACTGTACATTTAGAGATTTACACATTGACCAGGGCATAATTAATGCCCAAAAGTAGCAGACTTATTTGTGCATGTGACCATTGAGATAAGAAGATTAAATGAAGGCCGTTGCATGCTGTAATTAAGGATAGACATGTAGTCTATACCTACAGCACAAGTTGGTGCATTAGTCAATCAATATCGATTTAGATTAAAGGCTAAATGCATTGGAAGTGTAGATGTACATCATGTACTACACTCTTTGTTTTATAGCCGATGTACACTCTTTGTTGGAAGACCGAGGGAGGACACGTGCATGCACTCACATACACAGCGAGGGCGGTTCGCGCAAGGGTTGGACTCGTGTCGCGCCTGCGTAAAGTTTTGTTTAACTGATTTCTTTGCTCTGCCAACTGACAGGTGGGACCCAGAAACCAGGTGACAATTTAACCTATCAACAAAGTGCCACGTCGACTATGTGGTCGGTCAGTAGGGTGCAATACGGTGCTCTATGATGAGCTAGTGATCGTATAATCACCGCAAAACTATATATAGTGACCGTAAAGAGCGTATTGTTACATACGTTGACCGCCAGTGTATTTTTCTCGTTTCAAATTAAGACATATTAATCGAAAAGGACGCAGTATGGACTACTACTACTAGTACTAGTACTGCTTTGATGTGTCCCGTCAATTCGCCGAACGAGGAGAAGCTTGCTTACTACGCCTCTCCCTCGCCCACGCGCGCGGTGGTTCACAGGACGAGGAGAGGGTTTTGACTACAGTGCCCTCTCCCTCTCCCTCTCCCTCTCCCTCGCCCTCGCGGTGGACGTGCAGCAGTTCAGTCGGTGTCAGATTGCCAGAAGCATATTGTACTGTAGTATCATCATTGTTGGACCTTTCGAAGAGGCGTAGAGCCAAGTGCAAGGTCACACGAGTACAAACTGTTGAACCTCCCGAAGAGGAAAAGAGCCAAGCGCAGGGTTTTATAGGAGTTGTCGTCCTAGTAGGAGTGTACTACAACTATAGCGAACGATGCTACTGTATGATGCCTGAAGGAAATATGCCCTAGAGGCAATAATAAAGTTATTATTTATTTCCTTATATCATGATAAATGTTTATTATTCATGCTAGAATTGTATTAACCGGAAACATAATACATGTGTGAATACATAGACAAACAGTATGTCACTAGTATGCCTCTACTTGACTAGCTCATTGAATCAAAGATGGTTAAGTTTCCTAGCCATAGACATGAGTTGTCATTTGATTAATGGGGTCACATCATTAGAGAATGATGTGATTGACTTGACCCATTCCGTTAGCATAGCACTTGATCGTTTAGTTTGTTGCTATTGCTTTCTTCATGACTTATGCATGTTCCTATGACTATGAGATTATGCAACTCCCGTTTACCGGAGGAACACTTTCTGTGCCACCAAACGTCACAATGTAACTGGGTGATTATAAAGGTGCTCTACAGGTGTCTCCGAAGGTACTTGTTGGGTTGGTGTATTTCGAGATTAGGATTTGTCAATCCGATTGTCAGAGAGGTATCTCTGGGCCCACTCGGTAATGCACATCACTATAAGCATTGCAAGCATTGCAACTAACGAGTTAGTTGCGGGATGATGTATTACGGAATGAGTAAAGAGACTTACCGATAACGAGATTGAACTAGGTATTGAGATACCGACGATCGAATCTCGGGCAAGTAACATACTGTCACACCCTGCATTTTGTAACCTGTCATTTCCATTATTAAAGCATGAAAAATTGGACCAACAAAAACTTTTGCATTATTTGGCTTTTATTTTGGAGTTGGTTTTCTCTGAGTGATTTTTCAAGAGCTCTTTAAAGTCAATTACTCCACCTTCTATTCTTCATCTCCTTGCCCCAAACTTCTGCCCAATGATCATGCCATGTGTATAGTACAGTATAGTATTTTCCTACAAAAATAATTTGGCCAAATAATATTTTCAAAATTTGTTTTCCAAAAACCCCTGAGTTGAGGTTTGCACTACAAGTACTTCATTTGGGGTATGATAAATATTTCAAAGAGTATATTTGAAACCTATTAGATATAGGATTCCCATAAACCACAAAAATATAATTTTAACAGTTATTTTCCTATTTTATTTAAAAGCTTTTTCTTAAGGCCAGAAGTGGTCTTTAATAGGGAAAAATTATTTTTATGTTTCAAAAATATTTGACAAAAATCAGGGAAACTCAGTGGACATATATTTTCCATATATAAGAGTTTCAACACATGGTCATGTTCAAAATATTGGACAAAACCTCCCAAAACCATTTCTGCCCATTTCAAGGATTTGAAATATTTCCATAGGAAGTATTTTCATAAAAATCCAAGGAAAATCTAGCAAGTCACAAATGCATATTGTGGTCACCTTGCAAATACTCATCTCAATTAAGGTCAGTTTGGTTCACCAAAATGCACCAAAACCCTCTCTGACCAGAATCAAATTTGAACAACTTTGTACTACCAACTTTCTCTCCTTGACCCCAACTTTTGTGATCATGTTCATATGACCAAATGAGGCTACTACACCAAGTGGTGCATCAAGGGGAAATGATTTGGTCAACTAGATCTGCACAAGTTCATTTCTGCTAATTTCTAGGTTTTACAAAAGTTGCATTGGCAACTTTGTCCAAATAAGCTCAAAATTGGTGGAAGGCCCTAATTCCATGTGTCATTCCACCCTGTGGAGTCTCATGGCAAATGGAAACCATCTACTTGCCCAAACCAGCATCAAACACCTTCTGCCACTTTACAAAAATCCCATTTTTGGCCTCTTCCACTAATCTCCGTAGGCTCAACTTTCTACCACGACCCCTCCTAGTCCCCCCTCTAGCGCATGTGTGCTTTTCTGCCTGAGGAAGCAATGAATGAAGGGGGGAGAAGCCCATTTTTCTTCTCTGGACAGTGGATCCCTCTCTCTCTCTCAGCCTCCCTCTCTCCTCTCAGCCTTCCAAAGCATCCAAGGCACTCCCCAGCTTTTGCCCACGCCCCCCTTCAGCTGCCAGACACAAGTGGACGCGCGCGGACGCAGGAAAGCCACGGATGCCGGCCAAAGTCGCCCTCTGGAGCGCCTGGCAGGGCACCCGACCGTTGACGCCGTGCCTTCCAGCCACCTCGAGCCTCCCCCGCGCGCCAGTCGATGCCCCTCGACGTCCGCTCCACGCCAGCAGGCCGCCCACTTGCTCCTGCGCCCTCCTCTCTCTCCTGCAGCTCGCGCCAGAACGCCGCCCCGTTCAGCCAATGCTCGCGCCGCTCCTATGGCCCGCTCGCAGCTCGCCCCGCTCCTCCTCTCTCTCCCTGGCACCCTAGACCACTCCCATGAACACCCCCGAGCCCTCCTTTCCCTCTGTAACGGGCACCCGAGCCGATCTCGCGGGCACCCATAGGCCGCGCCTACGGTGGACCTCGGCCAGCCTATAAAAGGCGACCCCGAGCCTCTCTATCTCTCCCTGTCGCTCCCCCGCACTCCTAATCCACCTCCCGCACCACCCATTTGTCCCAGAGCCGCTCGAGCTCGAGATCGAGCTCGAGCTCCGCCGCCTCAGCTCGTCGGCATTCGCGTGGTACAAGCCTCCTCTGCCCCCGTTCTCTCTCGATCTGGAACCACGCAGCACCAGTGACCCCTTCCCCTCTCTTTCCCCACTCTTTTGCAGCCGGGAACGGCCGGAACCACCGATGCCCGAAGCACCTCCGCCACGTGACCTCGTCGCCGGCGAACCAGGATGCTCCGGTAACCAATTCCACCTCCACCCAAACGGCGACACGACGCTGAGCCCAGCCGTGCCCTCGCCCGACCTCGCGCGTGCCCTACATCGTTGCCGGTGAGCTCGCCTCCCCCTCTGGCATGAGGTTGAAGATGACGGCTGTGGGGCCCGTCGGTTAGCCTCACATTCTGATGGGTGGGCTCCACCCGTCAGGTTTGAAACGCACACGCGCGCGTACCGGTTCGCCTGCCGGCTGAAGGCGTATTTTGAAATTACGCCTTCGACGTGGCAGCCTCGCGCGGGCTGGATTCTCTCTGGGCCTGTTGCGCTGCGGCTGTTCTGGCCCAGTTGCACGGTGCCCTTTTTCCTTTTTCTTTTCTGGTAGACTTGCAAAAATTCCACAGGGTTAAACAAACATCCAAATGCAATAATTCTAGCTCCTAAATTCTTGTAAAAATCTCACCTATTTAATGGTGTAACTTTCATACATGCAAACCAAATTTTTTGTGCTGTTCAAATTTAAATTCAAATTTGGGCAATTAAATCCTTATCTAAAAATCCATTGCTCTGTCCCTGTAGCTCTAGATCCAAAAATAAGAATTTTCCCCTTCTTAGTTTTAACCCTAGTATTTAACGAAAATGAGTTGACATTTTTCTGAGCACTTTGGTTTTTCTGTTTTATTATTGCCTTATTTTTCTCGTTAATATGTTGCGATGATAGATTGCGTTGCTGACGAAGGAGTTGGACCAGAAGACTTTGAAGACCCAAAAGACTTTTTTGAGCCAGGCAAGCAGCCCTTTGACCATGTCTATGAAACCCTTGTTATGCATGTCATATATCACTCTTATTGCTTGCATCGGAGACATGATACTGTGATGACCACATGGGGTGGTTTGCCACCATTACTTCCTCATTGATACTTGCATTGTGCATGACCCTACCTTCTTATGAGGGTTATGCCGGTGGGAGTAGATAGGATGCTAAGTAGTGCTACGCAAAAGGGGCGGGGATATGCATGGTATTGGAGACAAGGCATTTTCAAAAGACTTTTCGAAACCCCATCGGGTGCCACTTATGCCCGGAATGAGCTGGGTAGCCACTTGATGATGAAGTGGTGTATCGAGGCAAGTGCGTGTGTTGTTTTCAAAACGGATTGGTTTAAGTTGCGACCGTTATTCCAACCTTACATGCGCAACCACTCTACCCTTGTATGGGAAAGGGCATTATTGATTACCTGGGCCGATACTAGCTTGGGGCCCGCATTACTAGTGACGAGGGAGAGTTGGTGCTTTCTCTCGGGACGGGGTCGTGCTAGGTAGGGCGGCCATGACTGATTTCACAGGGCACCGGATACATCATTGTGTCCCCTCTCGGATGTTACGATCTCGAGTGAGTCTCGTATGATGTACATCGTGAGGATACAGAACAACGAGTGGACCCCTTGTTAGTGTCGTCTAGGGAAAGATAGTGATCGAGTGCTTACCCCGGGTACTTGAGGTACCGCGGGTCATGCATGACACGGAAGTTTCCCGGATCTTGTGGGTAAAGTGTGCAACCTCTGCAGAGTGTAAAACTATTCGAATAGCCGTGTCCACGGTCAAGGACAGTTGGGTAACCACTCTTGGGCTACGTCCAGATGTTACAAACCAGTGTGTGTGTTTGGATAAGTTGGAAGATCTACGTGGGGCAAGTCAAAGGACTTGACATGATTGAGTTGGGTTGATGCCCACTCTATTTATGTTCATATCTGTAACCTGTCCTCATGGTTAATTGAATTCTCCTAATGCATGTCTTACAAGTTGTTGAACATGTCATTGCACTCAAAACTAGCTTTCCGCAAAAATTTACCTATATCATGCATTGTTCTATTGTGAACCAAAACATGGGTTGCTTGCGAGTACATTCAAAGTACTCATTGGCTTGCCACTGGTTATTTAATTGGCCAGGCATGGAAGAACAGGAGTTCGAAGAAGAGTTCTTTGTAGACGAACATGCGAACTAGGATGTTTCCCAGTCAGAATGCCTGTAGGGTTAAGGCAGATGGCATGGGTTCTACTTATCGACAAAGAATTTCTGCTGCTTAAATCTATTTGGTATTCAGCCCTTGTGGCTTTATCTATGTAAGACTTGACCATAATGGTCATAATTTCACTACTAGGGAAAAGGCTAGCAGCAGCGCGGGTTTTAGACCTATCAGTAGCGGGGGGTTGTGCGCTACTGATAAGGCGCTACAGCTAACGAATAGCAGTAGCGTGCCTCCAGCCACGCTACTGCTAAATCGACTTAGTAGTAGCGAGTTCCAGGAGGAGCGCTGCTGGTAATTAGTAGTAGCGCTTCTCTCTGCCCGCGCTGCTACTATTATTTCGTATTTTATTTCTTTTTTATTTCATGTTGTATTTGTACACCTTTACACAACTTTTCATACAACAGGAATTTATAAATTGTTTTTACATCATAATGAGTTATTACATCACGGGGTGAAAGAACCGTGTGGACTAGTTTCAAGTGGATGGACATCCACTTGAAACTAATCCGCGGTTCTTTCACCCAATGATATAATAAATATCATCATATCATTAACAACTTATCATTATCATCATCATCATATCATTGGTCACTAGTCGTAATCACAAGTACTCCTCACATCTTCAACTCTAACACATTGTATCACATAATAAACATATTGTACCTCATAGGACCTACTACATTCTCTTAGGACCTACTATATTCTCTAAGGTAAAATAGCAAAAAACAAGATAGCCCCTGGCTCTCCATTATGGAGAATGCAAATTATCCTGTCTCCAATTCTTGCCTTTCGCTTAATGTTGCTTCCAAGAACCTCCTTACAAATGTCCAAACATTTTTTCCACTCTTTGATTAGCATGTGTTCACCGGTTTCAGAAATTCGATATGCACAGGTGAGATCCGTAGGATGACCTGGCTGTAGGTTCAGAACTTCAAGGTGACGATTGTAATACATCATATGAGGCACACAATCCATCGGGATTTTCTGTTGAAAAACATAGTAATAACTTCGTAGTCAGCAATGATGTACTAGTTTTAGAAGTATGCAAAAGATGCACGGATGTCGTAATAGTAAAATATCTTACCAGGGTATCTCCATAGAAGTTATCGTGGTTCAACACGTGCACTAGTGGCACGTATTCACCATAATTTGGAGGAGTTCGATAATAGGTATTGTAATTCTCAAAAAAAGTACAATAAGCAATCAGATGATTTTTCTCCTTATAAGTTAATTCGGAGCCATCAGTGTAGTGGGTTTTGTCTACCATCTTCTGCACATTCTTTGAAGATTCAAAATAAGCTGTCAATGGAAATAAGCTGTCAACTATTTTGAAATAAACAATATAAATTAGTTAATAACTATGTTTGAGAAACTCACATTGCGGTAGAATCGGAAGCGTATCAACAAGGACCCAAATGTCCATATTGTCTTGCTCGATGTCAGGATCACCAAGATCCATGGTGACAATCATACCCTCATAAAAACCATACATTTTGCAAAGTGCTTCCCAATTTTGGCAACCAAAATGGGTTACGCTCTGAGAATTGTACAGATTTACTTCAAAATCGATATCATGATGGGTCCTTAGGTGTATTTTCTTTGTTTGAAAATTTTCATGGTCTTCAAAACCCATCCTCTCCAAGACATAGCGTCTTGCATGGCATGGGATAAGCTAGTCGAATTGTAAAAGATGAAAATTAGATGTTGAAATAGTTGAAGTCATGCTTAATTACGAAAAAAACACTTGTCGTTGTTGCGTACCGTTTCAACATCGAAGGTCTCCTCAAGCTTAATGCTGAAGCGCCGATCTTCATCCAGCTGAATGAACCTGTCGCACATACCTCGATCATCATGGCACCAGCTGCACTGCCCCGGGAGACTGTCGTCGTCCGAGTACGACATTTCCTACATTCATAATTCAAAGATTAAACTTGTACATATTCTAGCACAAGTCATCCAGAATTCACGAAAAAATCCGGCATGACCTTTGCTAAAAAAGGACATATCGAGCGCCTGAAATTTGCCGGAACGGAAATTAATCAACACTCTGGCAAAACATAGGCCACTCGGAGGTGTAACCAAAACATGAAATAATTGCTTAAACTAAAAAATAACACCAAATATGGCATGTTCAACTAGTTCTATTAATTCAACTAGTTCTTACTAAATATAAACTTAGTATAAAAAGAAAAAAAACTTGTTCTTTCTAAAAATGAAGTAGTTCAACTAGTTATTAATTTACTTACTATACTAGTTCAACTAAAACTTAACTAGCTCAACTAAAACTAAACTAGTTCTATTAATTCAACTACTTCTTACTAAATATAAACTTACTATAAATAGAAAGAAACTAGCACATCTACTACTACTAATTAACATCTAAGTACTACATCTACTACTAATTAACATGTACTACTGCTAATTATACAACTAGTTTACCATCACTACTAGTAATTAATATCCACTACTTCTAAAAATCATTATCTATGAACCTTAAATTAACATCTACTACTACTAAAATCATCTACTAACTAAGCAAACAGAGAGGGGGTGGGGGAGGGGTGGGGGGCTTACAGAGGGAG
>NC_041380.1:76159048-76189440 GCF_002162155.2 Triticum dicoccoides | reverse complement strand
AGTGTGGTCGAGAGCAGCGGTGGTGAGGTTGAGGGAGGGCGGCGGCAGCGGCGGTGAGGGCAGGCGCGCTCGGGCTCGGGCGGCGGCAACAGGGACTAGGGAAACAGGCCGGTGGGGGGGGGGAAAGGAGGACTTAGCGAAATTTTGATGCGGGGGGTGGTTAACTCGAACTAGCAGTAGCGCACGTACAGAAAACGCGCTATAGCTAACTTATCTACAGCGCGTTTTAGAGAAAACCGCTACTGCTAATGGAAGCAGTTATTTCTTTTGTTTAGTAAAAACATCAAAAATATACATTGGTCATCATTGATCTTTTTGTGTATAATCTAAATAGTCAACATGAATCCTCACTGTACCTGTATAGGTACAGGCGACGATTCATATTGCAACCACAAATCATACACATATAGTTCAATGGAGACCAAGTGCTCGAGATAGGTTGAGAAGCAACATATTTAAGGTGGTAAACACCTTGTTCGCTTAGCAGTATGGGACTAAACTTAATTAGTTGCGGTCATACTTAGCAGTAGCGAGTTTTGAGCAAAACCGCTGCTACTAAGTTCTTTAGCAGTAGCGCATCCACGGGAAGGGCGCTACTACTATATCTAGCCTGGAGGCAACACCGTGGCAATTATAGTAGTAGCGCTCTTTTCACCTAGAGCGCTACTGCTACTCAGTCATTAGTAGCGCTCTTTTCTAAAGCTCGTTGCTAATAATTAGCAGTAGCGCCTGTTTTTAGACCGCGCTGCTACTAAGATTCTGTGTATAAGGTTTTCCCTAGTAGTGTTTGTGTAAGACGGTATGTATGGATGTAAGACTCTTGTTACTCAGCTTCTGTATGTTCAGTGAGCATTGATCTCTGGGATCACTGTACACGTGCATTCGGTGATCACGACTTATGAGTCGGGGTCCCTACAGAGCTGATATCAGAGCCATCCTGACTGTAGGAAGCCTTAGTTAGCATGGATGTTAGTTAGAGTGAGACTATCTACAAAACTACATATAAACCTACGCCTTCAAAAAAATCCCAAACATGGGTCGTATCTCCTCTATTGACCCTTCCCTTTCCACTTTTGTAGATGGCCGTCGTACTCGAGGACCTCCTGACCACTGGATTTCCCGTGCTTCTTGAGGACAGCCTCAAGAAGTGCCAGTTCACTCGAGTCCCCACCTTCTCCTATCACGAGCACTGGATCAACAGCACCAAGAAGGAGTATCACGTGGAGGTATTCGTGAGGGCGAACGACTCTTCGACAAGCTGGTTCTTTGAAGGACCCCAGATGGCGACCCTGCTCCTCGTCGTTGAGATTGCTGCACTCAAGGCGCTGACTCGCCTTCGAGATCTTCTGCCAGAGATGGCAAGTGAGCCAGCCACTCGTTACCTGCCTTATCGTAAGGAGGGTGATGACGAGAGCAGCGCACTAGCTCCACCCATGGACGAGGGGCTTCCGCTTCGTTTCCATACCTACTTCAGCTTGTGTGCTGATAGCCTGGCACAACACTTGGCCTCGGAGTCGATGGAGCTTCGGAGGGAACTCCATGAGACCAAGGAACTCCTCCGCCTAGCTCAGACAAAGGCGGACAGGATCAACAAGGATGGTGCACCCCCTGGACAGCCCGTTGTTGCCTATCGAGGCGGGCTACCCCCACAGGTTACACATGCCAAGGGATCATCCCGGCCACGCCGTATGACGGTGAAGGAATACCGCAACCTCTTCACGGTGCCACCGGCGAAGCAGCGCCATGTTCAGCTCCTCCACTCCTCCATTCCCTCAAGTGACGAAGATACCGAGACAGATGAAGATGAGGAGGAAAACCCAGAGGAGCCGTACTATGCGACCGAGCATTCCACCACTTAGACTCCGTTCAGGACTAGGATAGGCCAATCCGTAACCCTTAAGGTAGGATAGGTCGTGTACCCATTGTGCGAACTCGAGTCCATGTAATGGTTCAAATGAAACCATGTTGTGTTATGTTTGCTTTCAACTTGTTTTGATGGAAGTCGTACTTCCTTCGGGAACTTGTAAACGACTACATCACCCATTTGGTCTTAATGCATGAGTTTGGCCCTTCTGGCCCTTGCTTAACTTAAAATTGTGTCACGCCCACCCCCTCACTAGCCATCCCATCTATATTGCCTTCCCTCATCTTTCCCAATCATGAGACCTTGACCGCTCCAACAGGATGCCTGTTGTAACACGTACTGGTGCCTCTACTCAGCAGCAAGAAGCCGGAGTGGGAGCTAGTCAGGACCAAACCCAAGGACAAGCTCCACCACCGCCACCACCTCCGAACTTGGACATGGCTCAGCTTCTCCAAACCTTTCGAGAGGAACGCTAAGCCAACACTACAGCCCTCCGGATGATTGCCCAGGCTGTCAACCGCCAGCCGGCGGGAAACGGCAATGGACGTTCCACGTTGGCAGAGTTCAAGAAGCATGCACCACCCACCTTCATCAAGACTGCTGAACCCCTGGATGCATACGACTGGGTCCGCACCATTGAGGACCTGTTGGAACTAGTCGGCTGCACTGAAGACCGTGAGAGGGTGGCATATGTTGCCCACTGTCTCGGGGGACTGCTAGAGCTTGGTGGGATGGATTCAAGGTCATGCATGTTGGGCAAAACATCACTTGGAATGACTTCAAGACAGAATTCCGCAAGGCCCATATTCCTTCCGGAATCATGGCCATCAAGAAACATGAGTTCCGAGCCCTGAAGCAAGGAAGTAGCACCGTCAAGGAGTACATGCAGAAGTTCAGTGTTCTATCAAGGTATGGTCCTGAGGATGTCAGCACTGATGCTGCCAAAAGAGAGCGCTTCATGGAAGGCCTTAACCAGACTCTGCAGTACTCACTTGTTGTGTGTGACTGCCCAACCTTTCTTGATCTGGTAAACAAGGCACTTATGCTTGAGGACAAGCGACTTGCTTTGAATGATACCCGTAAGCGCAAGATGATCAGCAATGGTAGCTCCAGCAACCAGAAGCCTCGCCCGTGGCAGCCAACCCCGGTCAAGCCAACCTATCAGCAGCCAAGAGCCCCTGCACCCCGCACCAACTATCAGCCTCAGCAGTATGCCAACCCCAGGACAGCTTATAGCAACCCCAGTAACAATGTAGGCAAGAGTAGCAACCCCAACCAAGTCACTTGCTTTGGATGTGATCAGCCAGGACACTACTCCAAGAATTGCCCCAACAAGAAGCCCGACGCCCCGCGCCCCAATGCGCAGAACCCAGGACAAGGCCGCGGAATGCCACCAAGGAACCAAGCTCCCCGCAACCCGCCCAACAATGGCAAGGGTCGTGTGAATCATGTCACTGCAGAAGAATCGCAGGAAGACCCGGACGTCGTGCTGGGTACGTTCCTTGTCAACTCAGCACCTGCAACTGTCTTGTTTGATTCTGGAGCCACGCATTCATTTGTCACCCAAAAGTTTGCATTAAAATGTGGCATGACCCCTACACCCCTGAATAACCCTATGGTGGTACAAACCCCCGGAGCAGAGATGAGAGCCAAGATAGGATGTAAAGGAATCGGGATTGTCATTAATGGGGTAGACTTCCTAGCGGACCTTATCATCTTAAGATCGCAAGGCTTGGATGTGATCTTAGGAATGGATTGGCTCATCAAGCAGCAAGGCTTGTTAGATTGTGCCAACCGGACTGTCATTGTGACCAATGACCAAGGAGTCGAAGTTAAATTTGCCTCCAACCCCTCCTCTGCTCAAGCCGACCAAGTCAACTGTCTGACTGAAGTTGGATTGGAGCAAGTGCCGGTAGTATGTGAATACCCTGATGTCTTTCCTGATGAGCTACCGGGAATGCCTCCTGACCGAGACATTGAGTTCATCATCGAGCTCATACCCGGAGCAGGACCCATCTATAAGAAGCCTTATAGAATGGGATCGGAAGAGTGAGCAGATTTGAAGAAGCAACTGGAAGAGCAGTTGAGGAAGGGATTTATCCGCCCTAGTGCCTCCCCTTGGGGATCACCCATTCTGTTTGTGGCAAAGAAGGACGGTACTATTCGCTTATGCATTGACTATCGTTCCCTCAATGAAGTTACAATCAAGAACAAGTATCCACTTCCCAAGATTGAAGATCTGTTTGATCAACTCAATGGGGCCAAGGTGTTCTCCAAGATCGACCTTAGATTTGGGTACTACCAGCTGAAAATCAGACCCCAAGATATTCCGAAGACGGCATTTGTAACCAGATATGGCATGTATGAGTGCACGGTCATGTCCTTTGGATTGACCAATGCCCTAGCTTACTTCATGTATCTCATGAATATGGTCTTCATGGAATATTTGGACAAGTTCGTCATTGTCTTCATTGATGACATTCTTGTCTTCTCGAAGACGGAAGAAGAGCACGAGCAACACTTGAGGAAGGTCCTAGACAAGCTTCGAGAGCACCAACTGTATGCCAAGTTCAGCAAGTGCAAATTTTGGCTGCGTGAGGTTGGATTCTTGGGTCATGTTTTGATCGAAGAAGGATTGTCGGTCGATCCCGCTAAGATTGAAGCCGTGACTGAATGGCAATCCCCAAGCAATGTGAAGGAAGTCAGAAGCTTCCTCGGACTCGCAGGATATTACCGCAAGTTCGTTGAAGGATTCTCAAGCATTGCCCGACCCATGACTCAGCTCTTGAAGAAGGACAAGAAGTTTGAATGGACGCTGAAGTGCGAAGAGAGCTTCCAGGAGCTGAAGAAGAGACTGACCACCGCCCCAGTTCTAGCCACACCAGATATACACAAGGAGTTTGTGATATATTGTGATGCGTCAAGAACCGGACTGGGAGGTGTTCTGATGCAAGAGGGCAGAGTCGTAGCTTACCTTTCAAGACAACTACGGCCTCATGAAGAGAACTATGCTACTCATGACCTCGAGTTGGCAGCTGTAGTTCATGCCCTGAAAACATGGCGACATTACCTCCTAGGGAAGCGGTGTGAGATATACACGGATCACAAAAGTGTGAAGTATATTTTCACTCAGAAGGAATTGAACGAGAGGCAAAGAAGATGGATAGAGTTGATCAAGGATTATGACCTTAGTGTTCAATACCACCCTGGAAAGGCTAATGTGGTAGCAGATGCATTAAGCAGAAAGGCTTGTTCCTTGAATGCTATGCTTAAGGACAGGCTACCCGCCTTGTATGTAGAACTTGAAAGCTTTGGGTTGGAACTGGTTGCACCAGGATTCTTGGCTAACCTCAAAGTTAGGCCTACCTTGATAGATGATGTTAAGGAAGCTTGGAAGGGACACGAAAGTATTGAAGGCATCAAGAGGAAGATCAAGGTAGGCAAGGCCCCAGGATTCTCAGAGGATGAGCAAGGAATTGTGTGGTTTGGGAATCGCATTTGCGTACCCAACAAGATTGAGCTCAAGAATTTGATCTTGCAAGAAGCTCATGACACCCCGTATTCCATCCACCCCGGAGGAACCAAGATGTATCAAGACCTAAAGGAAAGATTCTGGTGGCATGGCATGAAGAGAGAGATAGCCACTTTCGTCGCTAAGTGTGACATATGCCAAAGGGTCAAAGCTGAACATCAGCGACCCGCTGGATTGTTACAGCCTCTCAAGGTGCCTGAATGGAAATGGGATAAAGTCGGAATGGACTTCATCACTGGATTACCCAGGTCAAATAAGGGACATGACTCCATCTGGGTCATAGTCGACCATTTGACCAAAGTAGCCCATTTCATTCCTGTCAAAACGACTTACAAGGGAAACCAGCTAGCCAGCCTCTACATCAACAGAATCGTAAGCCTTCATGGTGTTCCCAATGAGATTGTGTCAGACTGAGGAACCCAGTTTACCTCAAGGTTCTGGAAGAAGTTCCAAGAGGCCACGGGAACCAAGTTGTCCTTCAGCATTGCTTTCCACCCACAGACCGGAGGTCAGGCAGAACGAGTGAATCAGATACTCGAAGACATGCTCCGAGCCTATGTCTTAACATATGGAGCTAGGTGGGAAGATTGCCTCCCTTTCGCCGAGTTCTCCTACAACAACAGTTATCAGTCAAGCCTTCAGATGGCACCATTTGAGGTGTTATACGGACGGAAGTGCCGCACACCCCTCAATTGGTCACAGACCGGAGAAGGACTAGTCTTCGGGTCTGATATCCTCCGTGAAGTAGAAGAGCAAGTCCAGCTTGTCAGAGAGCGTTTGAAGATTGCCAAGTCAAGGCAGAAGAGCTACACTGACTCACATCGTAGAGACATGAACTTCCGAGTTGGAGACCATGTCTATCTCTGGGTCACACCTCTCAAGGGAACCCAGCGCTTCCATGTCAAAGGAAAGCTCGCCCCAAGATACATCAGCCCCTTCAAGATCACTGACCGACGAGGAGAAGTGGATTACCAGTTGGAACTGCCACCTGAACTATCCAATGTGCACAACGTATTCCACGTGTCACAACTCCGGAAGTGTCTCCAGGTTGCAGACAAGCCTGATCTTTACAAGGACGTCAATCACCAAGCCATTGACCTTCAGTCTGATTTGACTTACCGTGAGAGGCCCATCTGCATTTTGGATGAGGCTGAGCGACGCACTCGAAGCCGCACCATCAAGTACTTCAAGGTCCAGCGGAGCAACCACACCGAAGTAGAAGCAACCTGGGAACGTGAAGACTACCTTAGATCCGAGTTTCCGTATCTCTTTAAAGTCTAGTTTAGGAATCTCGGGGACGAGATTCTTGTAAGGGGGGTAGGTCTATCACACCCTACATTTTGTAACCTGTCATTTGCATTATTAAAGCATGAAAGATTTGACCAACAAAAACTTTTGCATTATTTGGCTTTTATTTTGGAGTTGGTTTTCTCTGAGTGATTTTTCAAGTGCTCTTTAAAGTCAATTACTCCACCTTCTGTACTTCATCTCCTTGCCCCAAACTTCTGCCCAATGATCATGCCATGTGTATAGTACAGTATAGTATTTTCCTACAAAAATAATTTGGCCAAATAATATTTTCAAAATTTAGTTTTCCAAAAACCCCTGAGTTGAGGTTTGCACTACAAGTACTTAATTTGGGGTATGATAAATATTTCAAAGAGTACATTTGAAACCTATTAGATATAAGATTCCCGTAAACCACAAAACTATAATTTTAACAGTTATTTTCCTATTTTATTTAAAAGCTTTTTCTTAAGGCCAGAAGTGGTCTTTAATAGGGAAAAATTATTGTAATGTTTCAAAAATATTTGAAAAAAATCAGGGAAACTCAGTGGACATATATTTTCCATATATACGAGTTTCAACACATGGTCATGTTCAAAATATTGGACAAAACCTCCCAAAACCATTTCTGCCCATTTCAAGGATTTGAAATATTTCCATAGGAAGTATTTTCATAAAAATCCAAGGAAAATCCAGCAAGTCACAAATGCATATTGTGGTCACCTTGCAAATCCTCATCTCAATTAAGGTCAGTTTGGTTCACCAAAATGCACCAAAACCCTCTCTAACCAGAATCAAATTTGAACAACTTTGTACTACCAACTTTCTCTCCTTGACCCCAACTTTTGTGATCATGTTCATATGACCAAATGAGGCCACTACACCAAGTGGTGCATCAAGGGGAAACGATTTGGTCAACTAGATCTGCACAAGTTCATTTCTGCTAATTTCTAGGGTTTACAAAAGTTGCATTGGCAAGTTTGTCCAAATAAGCTCAAAATTGGTGGAAGGCCCTAATTACATGTGTCATTCCACCCTGTGGAGTCTCATGGCAAATGGAAACCATCTACTTGCCCAAACCAGCATCAAACACTTTCTGCCATTTTACAAAAATCCCATTTTTGGCCTCTTCCACTAATCTCCGTAGGCTCAACTTTCTACCACGACCCCTCCTAGTCCCCCCTCTAGCGCTTGTGTGCTTTGCTGCCCGAGGAAGCAATGATGAATGGGGGAGAACCCCATTTTTGTTCTCTGGACAGTGGATCCCTCTCTCTCTCTCTCAGCCTCCCTCTCTCCTCTCAGCCTTCCAAAGCATCCAAGGCACTCCCCAGCTTTTGCCCACGCCCCCCTTCAGCTGCCAGACGCAAGTGGATGCGCGCGGACACGGGAAAGCCGCGGATGCCGGCCAAAGTCGCGCTCTGGAGCGCCTGGCAGGGCACCCGACCGTTGACGCCGTGCCTCCCGACCACCTCGAGCCTCCCCCACGCGCTAGTCGATGCCCCTCGACATCCTCTCCACGCCAGCAGGCCGCCCACTTGCTCCCGCGCCCTCCTCTCTCTCCTGCAGCTCGCGCCAGAACACCACCCCGTTCGGCCAATGCTCGCGCCGCTCCTATGGCCCGCCCGCAGCTCGCCCCGCTCCTCCTCTCTCTCCCTGGCACCCTAGACCACTCCCACGAACACCCCTGAGCCCTCCATTCCCTCTCTAACGGACACCCGAGCCGATCCCGCGGGCACCCGTAGGCCACGCCTACGGTGGACCTCGGCCAGCCTATAAAAGGCGACCCCGAGCCCTATCACTCTCTGTCGCTGCCCCACACTCCTAATCCACCTCCCGCGCCACCCATTTGTCCCCAGAGCCGCCCGAGCTCGAGATCAAGCTCGAGTTCCGCAGCCTCGGCTCGTCGGCATTCGCGTGGTACAAGCCTCCTCCGCCCCTGTTCTCTCTCGATTTGGAACCACGCAGCACCACTGACCACTTCCCCTCTCTTTCCCCACTCTTTTGCAGCCGGGAACGGCCGAAACCACCGACGCCCAAAGCACCTCCGCCGCGTGACCTCGTCGCGGCGAACCAGGCTGCTCCGGTGACCAACTCCACCTCCACCCGAACGGTAACATGACGCTGAGCCTAGCCGTGCCCTCGCCCGGCCTCGTCGTGCCCTGCATCGTCGCCGGTGAGCTCGCCTCCCCCTCTGGCCTGAGGTTGAAGACGACGGTCGTGGGGCCCGTCGGTTAGCCTCACATTCTGACAGGTGGGCTCCACCCGTCAGGTTTGAAACGCACACGTGCGCGTACCGGTTCGCCCGTGGGCTGAAAGCGTATTTTGAAATAACGCCTTCGACGTGGCAGCCTCGCGCGGGCTGGATCCTCTCTAGGCCTGTTGCGCTATGGCTGTTTTGGCCCAGTTGCACGGTGCCCTTTTTCCTTTCTCTTTTCTGGTAGACTTGCAAAAATTCCACAGGGTTAAATAAACATCCAAATGCAATAATTCTAGCTCCTAAATTCTTGTAAAAATCTCACCTATTTAATGGTGTAACTTTCATACATGCCCAACCAACTTTTCTGTGCTATTCAAATTTAAATTCAAATTTGGACAATTAAATCCTTATCTAAAAATCCATTGCTCTGTCCGTGTAGCTCCAGATCCAAAAATAAGAATTTTCCCCTTCTTAGTTTTAACCCTAGTATTTAACAAAAATGAGTTGTCATTTTTCTGAGCACTTTGGTTTTTCTGTTTTATTATTGCCTTATTTTTCTCGTTAATATTTTGCGACGATAGATTGCGTTGCTGACGAAGGAGTTGGACCAGAAGACTTTGAAGACCCAGAAGACTTTGCTGAGCCAGGCAAGCAGGCCTTTGACCATGTCTATGAAACCCTTGTTATGCATGTCATGTAGCACTCTTATTGCTTGCATCCGAGACATGATACTGTGATGACCACATGGGGTGGTTTGCCACCGTTACTTCCACGTTGATACTTGCATTGTGCATGACCCTACCTTCTTATGAGGGTTATGCCGGTGGGAGTAGATAGGATGCTAAGTAGTGCTACGCAAAAGGGGCGGGGATATGCATGGTAATGGAGACAAGGCATTTTCAAAAGACTTTTCGAAAACCCCATCGGGTGCCACTTATGCCCGGGGGAGATGATGAGGTGGGTAGCCACTTGATGATGAAGTGGTGTACCGAGGCAAGTGTGTGTGTTGTTTTCAAAACGGATTGGTTCAAGTTGCGACTGTTATTCCAACCTTACATGCGCAACCACTCTACCCTTGTATGGGAAAGGGCATTATTGATTGCCTGGGCCGATACTAGCTTGGAGCCCGCATTACTAGTGATGGGGGAGAGTTGGTGCTCTCTCTCGGGACGGGGTCGTGCCAGGTAGGGCGGCCATGACTGTTTTCACAGGGCACCGGATACACCGTTGTGTCCCCTCTCGGATGTTACGATCTCGAGTGAGTCTCGTATGATGTACATCGTGAGGATACGGAACAACGAGTGGACTCCTTGTTGGTGTCTTCTAGGGAAAGATAGTGATCGGGTGCTTACCCCGGGTACTTGAGGTACCGCGGGTCGTGGATGACACGGAAGTTTCCCGGATCTTGTGGGTAAAGTGTGCAACCTCTACAGAGTGTAAAACTATTCGAATAGCCGTGTCCACGGTCAAGGACAGTTGGGTAACCGCTCTTGGGCTACGTCCACATGTTACAAACCAGTGTGTGTGTTTGGATAAGTGGGAAGATCTACGTGGGTCAAGTCAAAGGACTTGACATGATTGAGTTGGCTTGATGCCCACTCTATTTATGTTGATATTTGTAACCTATCCTCATGGTTAATTGAATTCTCCTGATGCATGTCTTACAAGTTGTTGAACATGTCATTGCACTCAAAACTGGCTTTCCGCAAAAATATACCTATATCATCCATTGTTGTACTGTGAACCAAAACATGGGTTGCTTGCGAGTACATTCAAAGTACTCATTGGCTTGCCACTGGTTATTTAATTTGCCAGGCATGGAAGAACAGGAGTTCAAAGAAGAGTTCTTTGGAGAGGAACATGTGAACTAGGACATTTCCCAGTCAGAATGCCTATAGGGTTAAGGCAGATGGCATGGGTTCTACTTATCGACGAAGAATTTCCGCTGCTTAAGTCTATTTGGTATTCAGCCCTTGTGGCTTTATCTATGTAAGACTTGACCATAATGGTCATAATTTGTGTAAGACGGTATGTATGGATGTAAGACTCTTGTTACTCAGCTTCTGTGTGTTCAGTGAGCATTGATCTCTGGGATCACTGTACACGTGCATTCGGTGATCACGATTTATGAGTCGGGGTCCCCACACATACCGGTGACAAAGGGAACAACGTATGTTGTTATGCGGTTTGACCGATAAAGATCTTCGTAGAATATGTAGGAGCCAATATGAGCATCCAGGTTCCGCTATTGGTTATTGATCGGAGACGTGTCTCGGTCATGTCTACATAGTTCTCGAACCCGTAGGGTCCGCACGCTTAAAGTTCGATGATGGTTATATTATGAGTTTATGTGCTTTGATGTACCGAAGGAGTTCGGATTCTCGGATGAGATCGGGGACATGACGAGGAGTCTCGAAATGGTCGAGACGTAAAGATCGATATATTGGACGACTATATTCGGACATCGGAAAGGTTCCGAGTGATTCGGGAGTACCGGGGAGTTACGGGAATTCGTATTGGGCCTTAATGGGCCATACGGGAAAGGAGAGAAAGGCCTCAAAGGGTGGCCGCACCCCTCCCCATGGGCTGGTCCGAATTGGACTAGGGAGGGGGGCGCCCCCTTCCTTCCTTTTCCTTTTCCCTTCCCTTTCCTTCTCTCCTACTCCTACTACTTGGAAGGGCTCCTAGTTCTACTAGGATAGGGGGAATCCTACTCCCAGTGGGAGTAGGACTCCCCTAGGGCGCGCCATAGAGAGGGACGGCCCCTCCCCCTCCTCCACTCCTTTATATACGGAGGCAGGGGCACCCCAAAGACAACAATTGATCTCTTGATCTCTTACCCATGTGCGGTGCCCCCCTCCATCATAATCCACCTCGATCATATCGTAGCGGTGCTTAGGCGAAGCCCTGCGTCAGTAGAACATCATCGTCATCACCACACCGTCGTGCTGACGAAACTCTCCCTCAACACTCGGCTGGATCGGAGTTTGGGAGACGTCATCAAGTTGAACGTGTGCAGAACTCGGAGGTGCCTTGTGTTCGGTATTTGATCGGTCGGATCGTGAAGACGTATGACTACATCAACCGCATTGTGCTAACGCTTCCGCTTTCGGTCTATGAAGGTACGTGGACAACACTCTCCCCTCTCGTTGCTATGCATCACCATGATCTTGTGTGTGCGTAGGAAAATTTTGAAATTACTACGTTCCCCAACAGTGGCATCCGAGCCAGGTTTTATGCGTTGATGTAATATGCACGAGTAGAACACAAATGAGTTGTGGGCGATATAAGTCATACTGCTTACCAGCATGTCACACTTTGGTTCGGCGGTATTGTTGGATGAAGCGGACCGGACTGACATTACGCGTATGCTTACGCGAGACTGGTTTTACCGCCATGCTATGCACACAGGTGACTGGCGGGTGTCAGTTTCTCCAACTTTAGTTGAACCGAGTGTGGCTACGCCCGGTCCTTGAGAAGGTTAAAACAACACTAACTTGACAAACTATCGTTGTGGTTTTGATGCGTAGGTAAGAACGGTTCTTCCTCAGCCCGTAGCAGCCACGTAAAACTTGCAACAACAAAGTAGAGGACGTCTAACTTATTTTTGTAGGGCATGTTGTGATGTGATATGGTCAAGACGTGATGAGATATAAGTTTTTGTATAAGATTATCATGTTTTGTTGAAGTTATCAGCAACTGGCAGAAGCCTTATGGTTGTCTCTTTATTGCATAAGATGCAAGAGCCAAATAATTGCTTTACTTTATCGCTGTGCGATAGCAATGGTTGCAAGAGCAATAGTTGGTGAGACGACCATGTGATGACACATTGATATAGATCAAGATGATGGAGATCATGGTGTCATGCCAGTGGTGATGGAAATCATGATGATGCTTTGGAGATGGAGATCAAAGGAAGAAGATGATGATGGCCATATCATGTCACATATTTTGATTGCATGTGATGTTTATCTTTTGTACATCTTATTTTTCTTTGATTGATGGTAGAATTATAATATGATCTCTCACTAAATTTCAAGATAAAAGTGTTCTCCCTGAGTATGCACCTTTGCCAAAGTTCGCCGTGCCCAGACACCACGTGATGATCGGGTGTGATAAGCTCTATGTCCATCTACAACGGGTCCAAGCCAGTTTTGCACACGCAGAATACTAAGGTTAAACTTGACGAGCCTAGCGTATGCAGATATGGCCTCCGAACACTGAGACCGGAAGATCGAGCGTGAATCATATAGTAGATATAATCAACATAGTGATGTTCACCATTGAAAACTACTCCATTTCACGCGATGATCGGTTATGGTTTAGTTGATTTGGATCATGTGATCACTTAGAAGATTAGAGGGATGTCTTTCTAAGTGGGAGTTCTTAAGTAATATGATTAATTGAACTTAAATTTATTATGAACTTAGTCCTGGTAGTATTAGCATATCTATGTTGTAGATCAATAGCTCGTGTTTAGCTCCCCTGTTTTATTTTTGGTATGTTCCTAGAGAAAACTAAATTGAAAGATGTTAGTAGCAATGATGCGGATTGGATCCGTGATCTAAGGTTTATCCTCATTGCTGCACAGAAGAATTATGTCCTTGATGCACCACTAGGTGACAAACCTATTGTAGGAGCAGATGCAGATGTTACGAATGTTTGACTAGCTCAATATGATGCCTACTTGATAGTTTAGTGCACCATGCTTAAATGGCTTAGAATCGGGACTTCAAAGACGTTTTGAACGTCATGGACCATATGAATGTTCCAGGAGTTGAAGTTAATATTTCAAGTAAATACCCGAGTGGAGAGATATGAAGTCTCCAACAAGTTCTATAGCTAAAAGATGGAGGAGAATAGCTCAAGCAGTGAGCATGTGCTCAGATTGTCTGGGTACTACAATCGCTTGAATCAAGTGGGAGTTAATCTTCCAGATAAAATAGTGATTGACAGAATTCTCTAGTCACCATCACCAAGTTAGTAGAACTTCGTGATGAACTATAATATGCAAGGGATAACGGAAAGGATTCCCAAGCTCTCCGTGATGCTGAAATCGACGAAGGTAGAAATCAAGAAAAGCATCAAGTCTTGATGGTAAACAAAACCACTAGTTTCAAGTAAAGGGACAAAGGGAAGAAAGGGGAACTTCAAGAAGAACGGCAAACAAGTTGCTTCTCAAGTGAAAAAACCCAAGTCTGGACCTAAGCCTGAAACTGAGTGCGTCTACTGCAAAGGGACTGGTCATTGGAAGCGGAACTACCCCAAGTAATTGGCGGATAAGAAGGTTGGCAAAGTGAACATAGGTATATTTGATATACATGTTATTGATGTGTACTTTACTAATGTTTATAGCAACCCCTTCGTATTTTGATACTAGTTCAGTTGCTAAGAATAGTAACTCAAAATGGGAGTTGCAGAATGAACAGAGACTAGTTAAGGGTGAAGTGACGATGTGTATTGGAAATGGTTCCAAGATTGATATGATCATCATCGCACACTCCCTATACTTTCGGGATTAGTGTTAAACCTAAAATAAATGTTATTTAGTGTTTGCGTTGAGCATGAATATGATTGGATCATGTTTATTGCAATAAGGTTATTCATGTAAGTTAGAGAATAATTGTTGTTCTATTTACATGAATAAAACCTTCTATGGTCATACAACCAATGAAAATGGTTTGTTGGATATCGATCATGGTGATACACATTTTTATAATATTGAAGCCAAAAGATGCAAAGTTAATAATGATAGTGCAACATATTTGTGGCACTGCCGTTTAGGTCATATTGGTGTAAAGCGCATGAAGAAAATCCATGCTGATGGGCTTTTGGAATCACTTGATTATGAATCAGTTGATGCTTGCGAACCATGCCTCATGGGCAAGATGATTAAGACTCCGTTCTCCGAAAAAATGGAGTGAGCAACAGATTTGTTGGAAATCATACATACTGATGTATGTGGTCCGATGAATATTGAGGCTCGCGGTAGGTATCATTATTTTATGATCTTCACAGATGATTTGAGCAGATATGAGTATATCTACTTTATGAAACACAAGTCTGAAACATTTGAAAAGTTCAAAGAATTTCAGATTGAAGTGGAGAATCATCGTAACAAAAATAAAAGTTTCTATGATATGATCGCATAAGTAAAATATTTGAGTTACGAGTTTGGCCTTCAGTTAAAACAATGTGAAATAGTTTCACTACTCACGCCACCTGGAACACCACAGTGTAATGGTGTGTCCGAACATCGTAACCGTACTTTATTAGATATGGTGCGATCTATGATGTCTCTTACCAATTTACCACTATCATTTTGGGGTTATGCATTAGAGACAGCTACATTCACGTTAAATAGGGCACCATCTAAATCCGTTGAGACGACACCGTATGAACTATGGTTTGGCAAGAAACCTAAGCTGTCGTTTCTTAAAGTTTGAGGTTGCAATGCTTATGTGAAAAAGTTTCAACCTGATAAGCTCAAACCCAAATCGGAGAAATGCATCTTCATAGGATACCCAAAAGAAATGTTGGGTACACCTTCTATCACGGATCCGAAGGCAAGATATTCGTTGCTGAGAATGGATCCTTTCTAGAGAAGGAGTTTCTCTTGAAAGAAGTGAGTGGGAGGAAAGTAGAACTTGATGAGGTAACTGTACCTGTTCCCTTATTGGAAAGTAGTTCATCACAGAAATCTGTTCCTGTGACTACTACACCAATTAGTGAGGAAGCTAATGATGATGATCATGTAACTTCATATCAAGTTACTACCGAACCTCGTAGGTAAACCAGAGTGAGATCCACACCAGAGTGGTATGGTAATCCTGTTCTGGAGGTCATGTTACTTGACCATGACGAGCCTACGAACTATGAGGAAGCGATGATGAGCCTAGATTCTGCGAAATGGCTTGAGGCCATGAAATATGAGATGAGATCCATGTATGAGAACAAAGTATGGACTTTGATTGACTTGCCCATTGATCGGCCAGCCATTGAGATTAAATGGATCTTCAAGAGGAAGACGGACGCTGCTAGTAGTGTTACTATCTACAAAGCTAGAATTGTCGCAAAAAGGTTTTCGACAAGTTCAAGGTGTTGACTACGATGAGAGTTTCTCACTCGTATCTATGCTTAAGTCTGTCCGAATCATGTTAGCAATTGCCGCATTTTATGAAATCTAGCAAATGGATAAACAAAACTGCATTCCTTAATGGATTTATTAAAGAAGAGTTGTATATGATGCAACCAGAAGGTTTTGTCAATCCTAAAGGTACTAACAAAATATGCAAGCTTCGGCGATCCATCTATGGACTGGTGCAAGCATCTCGGAGTTGGAATATACGCTTTGATAAGGTGATCAAAGCATATAGTTTTATACAGACCTGCGGTGAAGCCTGTATTTACAAGAAAGTGAGTGAGAGCACTACAACATTTCTGATAAGTATATGTGAAGGACATATTGTTGATCCGAGATAATGTAGAATTATTCTGCGAAGCATAAAGGAATGTTTGAAAGGAGTTTTTCAAAGAAATACCTCGGTGAAACTGCTTACATATTGAGCATCAAGATCTATAGAGACAGATCAAGACGCTTGATAAATTTTTCAATGAGTACATACCTTGACAAGATTTCGAAGTAATTCCATCTGCTACAGCGTGTATTGTCAATTCACTGCAAAGACTAGTTGAATAGTTCTCTCTGACCGAGATGGGGAATAATGGATAGCAAGGACTTCCTTTCTACAGTATCCCTATGCCTCTACGCTCACTTCACTCATTTTTCTCCGTACCTAGTCACTTGTTGAAATCTGTAGAAAGACAAATACTCTGTATTTGGGAACAGAGGGAGGCTTTACTCCGTACTATTTGGGAACAGAGGGAGTATAACCATATGGAGGGAATAGAGGAAGCTTGAAATAGGAACATGTCAATGGGAGGGAGTAAGCCCCATGCATGCATGCATGCATGCAACATGCAACACTCACACGTACACATGGACGCACGCAACACTCACACACCCATGCGGCACACAGCACACGACGCAACACACATGCTCATGCTCAAGTGCTCAACCTACTCCCTACGTCCGTGAAAGACTGTACATTTAGAGATTTACACATTGACCAGGGCATAATTAATGCCCAAAAGTAGCAGACTTATGTGTGCATGCGACCATTGAGATAAGAAGATTAAATGAAGGTCGTTGCATGCTGTAATTAAGGATAGATATGTAGCCTATACCTACAGCACAAGTTGGTGCATTAGTCAATCAATATCGATTTAGATTAAAGGCTAAATGCATTGGAAGTGTAGATGTACATCATGTACTACACTCTTTTTTTATAGCCGATGTACACTCTTTGTTGGAAGACCGAGGGAGGACACGTGCATGCACGCACATACATAGCCAGGGCGGTTCGCGCGCAAGCGTTGGACTCATGTCACGCCTGCGTAAAGTTTTGTTTAACTGATTTCTTTGCTCTCCCAACTGACAGGTGGGACCCAGAAACCAGGTGGCAATTTAACCTGTCAACAAAGTGCCACGACGACTATGTGGTCGGTCAGTAGGGTGCAATACGATGCTCTACGATGAGCTAGTGATCGTATAATCGCCGCAAAACTATATATAGTGACCGTAAAGAGCGTATTGTTACATATGTTGATCGCCAGTGTATTTTTCTCGTTTCAAATTAAGACATATTAATCGGAAAGGACGCAGTATGGACTACTACTACTAGTACTAGTACTGCTTTGATGTGTCCCGTCAACTCGCCGAACGAGGAGAAGCTTGCTTACTACGCCTCTCCCTCGCCCACGCGCGTGGTGGTTCGCAGGACGAGGAGAGGGTTTTGACTACAGCGCCCTCTCCCTCTCCCTCTGCCTCTCCCTCTCCCTCTCCCTCGCCCTCGCCCTCGCCCTCGCAGTGGACGTGCAGCAGTTCAATTGGTGTCAGATTGCCAGAAGCATATTGTACTGTAGTATCATCATTGTTGGACCTTCCGAAGAGGCGAAGAGCCAAGTGCAAGGATCACACGAGTACGAACTATTGAACCTCTCGAAGAGGAAAAGAGCCAAGTGCAAGGTTTTATAGGAGTTGTCGTCCTAGTAGGAGTGTACTACAACTATAGCGAACGATGCTACTGTATGATGCCTGAAGGAAATATGCCCTAGAGGCAATAATAAAGTTATTATTTATTTCCTTATATCATGATAAATGTTTATTATTCATGCTAGAATTGTATTAACCGGAAACATAATACATGTGTGAATACATAGACAAACAATATGTCACTAGTATGCCTCTACTTGACTAGCTCGTTGAATCAAAGATGGTTAAGTTTCCTAGCCATAGACATGAGTTGTCATTTGATTAACGGGGTCACATCATTAGAGATAGATGTGATTGACTTGACCCATTCCGTTAGCATAGCACTTGATCGTTTAGTTTGTTGCTATTGCTTTCTTCATGACTTATACATGTTCCTATGACTATGAGATTATGCAACTCCCGTTTACTGGAGGAACACTTTCTGTGCCACCAAACGTCACAACGTAACTGGGTGATTATAAAGGTGCTCTACAGGTGTCTCCGAAGGTACTTGTTGGGTTGGCGTATTTCGAGATTAGGATTTGTCACTCCGATTGTCGGAGAGGTATCTCTAGGCCCACTCGGTAATGCACATCACTATAAGCCTTGCAAGCATTGTAACTAACGAGTTAGTTGCGGGATGATGTATTACGAAACGAGTAAAAAGACTTACCGGTAATGAGATTGAACTAGGTATTGAGATACCGACGATCGAATCTCGGGCAAGTAACATACCAATGACAAAGGGAACAACGTATGTTGTTATGTGGTTTGACCAATAAAGATCTTCGTAGAATATGTAGGAGCCAATATGAGCATCCAGGTTCCGCTATTGGTTATTGACCGGAGACGTGTCTCGGTCATGTCTACATAGTTCTCAAACCCGTAGGGTCCGCACGCTTAAAGTTCGATGATGGTTATATTATGAGTTTATGTGTTTTGATGTACCGAAGGAGTTCAGAGTCCCAGATGAGATCGGGGACATGACGAGGAGTTTCAAAATGCTCGAGACATAAAGATCAATACATTGGACGACTATATTCGGACATCGGAAAGGTTCCGAGTGATTCCGGTATTTTTGGGAGTACCGGGGAGTTACAGGAATTCGTATTGGGCCTTAATGGGCCATACGAGAAAGGAGAGAAAGGCCTCAAAGGGTGGCCGCTCCCCTCCCCATGGGCTTGTCCGAATTGGACTAGGGAGGGGGGCTCCCCTTCCTTCCTTCTCCTTTTCCCTTCCATTTCCTTCTCTCCTACTCCTACTACTTGGAAGGGCTCCTAGTTCTACTAGGAAAGGGGGAATCCTACTCCCGGTGGGAGTAGGACTCCCCTAGGGCGCGCCATAGAGAGGGCCGGCCCCTCCCCCTCCTCCACTTCTTTATATACGGAGGCAGGGGGCAACCCAAAGACAACAATTGATCTCTTGATCTCTTAGCCGTGTGCGGTGCCCCCCTCAACCATAATCCACCTCGATCATATCGTAGCGGTGCTTAGGCGAAGCCCTGCGTCGGTAGAACATCATCATCATCACCACGCCGTCGTGCTGACGAAACTCTCCCTCAACACTCGGCTGGATCGGAGTTCGAGGGACATCATCGAGTTGAACGTGTGCAGAACTCGGAGGTGTCGTGCGTTTGGTACTTGGTCGGTCGGATCGTGAAGACATACGACTACATCAACCGCGTTGTGATAACGCTTCCGCTTTCGGTCTACGAGGGTACGTGGACAACACTCTCCCCTCTCGTTGCTATGCATCACCATGATCTTGCGTGTGCGTAGGAAAATTTTGAAATTACTATGTTCCCCAACAATGCCGCCACGTCACGTATATCCAAAGCTGTGCCACCTTTTTTCTCAAAGAGTGTGTTGGAGCCCGTGCAACAACCACACAAGTTGCACGTACGCATAACACATTTACTTGTAATAAATTCTAAAGGACAAATGCCAGTATGCCACACAAGTTCGTCTCCAATTCATGTGATAAATTTGTGCACGACTAGTCTACATATATTCACAGCGCTACCGTTCACAATTACCGTACTCCACTTACACATTATAGATGGGCTACATGTCCTCCTCCAGGTTCCAGTCCCAGCTATTCTTCATGGATGGCACGATCCATAGCGATGGGCAACGGGAATCATTGTCGCAGCTTTCTAGTCCGGTTCCACACGATGGAGACTCATCCAAGCTGAAGCGGCATAAATCAGGGATAGCGTGTCCCAGCATGTCGTTCATCCGGTGGTGTGCACTGAAGACACAACCATGCTTCATGAACGGCAGGCCTTCCGTGTCGTGCACAGAAGGTGGCATCCGCTTCACAATAGGGTAGCTGTCCCCGATGAAAAGCAAGTACTCTCAAGAGTGTTCCTCGGCACCCACAAATCATCACGGGGGTCGAACTCGGCGTCGTTCATCTGGTACACACGGCATCCCAGATCTGGACACATGGTGATGTACATAGTCAAGGTACATGCATAATAATGTTGTTCTCAAATATGGTGGTCAGTAATACTGTGCAACAAATAGTACTACTCCGGTATAGAGGAAGTAAAATAACCGGCTTATTATATATAGCCACTCTTGGCTACATGGATGAGATAGTAAGACATGGAAAAACAAAAATGGTGGCAGCTAGTGGGTTCAAGTCTTCAAGGGCCTATCTAGCTATACGCGCCCTCCAAGGTAAAAAGTACTCCTACTAGTACTACAAAGTATACTGCTAGTACAATAATGAAACAAAAGGCGAGAGGGTTAAAAAATGGAATACCTGGGTAGATGGTGATGGTCCGATCATGGTAGATTGTATGACCATGTTGCACATCAGTGGTACCATGGGTAACGACTGCTAAGATAGTTGATCCCAATATGCCAAAGTCAGCTACAAGGTTCCAGGTTAGACCGAATCGTGGATGCAAATGCACATCCAGGATCGGCGATCTTATTTTGATCGGGGGATGACTGGTCCCTGCAAAATAATGGAGTACCGTTAGGGATGAAAATGATGGTTTGTGCATTCCGTTTGTAATCTCCCGTACCGTAGGATGGCAAGCAGATGAAACAAGTCCCCTGGCTTGTCACCGCGAAGATGCGGCCTAGATGGCGCACGGCATCTTCGAACGTGTAGGGGTACAAATCTGCCGCCGCCAACATGCGCCAGCCTCTACCGTTACTGCCTCTTGCATTGATGTCAATCCTTATGTCGAACACCGCGATGAGATAGTAATCGTCGTAGCCACGTCGCTTTGTCGGCGGGTCCGCAACTGCTATCTTCTTCAATCTCATGTAGGCATCATCATACGTATTCAAGCCCAGCCAGTCCGGAAGGCCGATCCCAATGGTGGAGAAGGGGTCTACCGGAACAGCCGCACTGTTGTGGATGTTGTGCAAAATGATGGTGGTATCCGGCCGGAGGTATGCAATCCAATCTTCGTTGGCACTGACCCAGACCTATATATAAGACGGTGGGCAGCGGAGAAATTACGGGATGGAAATGGAATAACTAAGTACTACATGATCAAACTCCAATACTGACCTGCTCATCGGACAAAATCCGACTACCTCTCAACATCGGCAACTCTAGCGGAGTCAACGTGCAACCATGGCCAGGGAGTGGTGGACTATTGGAAGGATTGTCCCATAGAAGAACCTTCTCCTCAAGGACGCATGGAAGACCAACAAGCATGGCCTTTTCCCAAGCCTATTTAGGCAGCGTCTTGAAAAAGTTGGTGTGATAACCCGCAAGTATAGGGGATCGCAACAGTTTTCGAGGGTAAAGTATTCAACCCAAATTTATTGATTCGACACAAGGGGAGCCAAAGAATATTCTCAAGTATTAGCAGCTGAGTTGTCAATCCAACCACACCTGGAAACTTAGTATCTGCAGCAAAGTGTTTAGTAGCAAAGTAATATGATAGTAGTGATAACGGTAGCAAAAGGTAACAGTAGTAAAAGCAATGTTTTTGGTGTTTTGTAGTGATCATAGCAATAGCAATGGGAAAGTAAATAAGTGAAGAACAATATATGGAAAGCTCGTAGGCAATGGATCGGTGATGGAGAATTATGCCGGATGAGGTTCATCATGTAACAGTCATAACCTAGGGTGACCCAGAACTAGCTCCAGTTCGTTAATGTAATGTAGGCATGTATTCCGAATATAGTCATACGTGCTTACAGAAAAGAACTTGCATGACATCTTTTGTCCTACCCCCCCCTCCCCCGTGCCAGCGGGATCCTTATAGAAACTAAGGGATATTAAGGCCTCCTTTTAATAGAGAACCGGAACAACGCATTAACACATAGTGAATACATGAACTCCTCAAACTACGGTCATCACCGGTAAGTATCCCGATTATTGTCACTTTGGGGTTAACGAATCATAACACATAATAGGTGACTATAGACTTGCAAGATAGGATCAAGAACACTCAAATATTGATGAAAACATAATAGGTTCAGATCTGAAATGATGGCACTCGGGCCCTAGTGACAAGCATTAAGCATAGCAAAGTCATAGCAACATCAATCTCAGAACATAGTGGATACTAGGGATCAAACCCTAACAAAACTAACTCGGTTACATGATAGACCCATCCAACCCATCACCGTCCAGCAAGCCTATGATGGAATTACTCACGCACGGTAGTGAGCATCATGAAATTGGTGATGGAGGATGGTTGATGATGACGACGGCGACGGATTGCCCTCTCCGGAGCCCTGAACGGACTCCAGATCAGCCCTCCCGAGAGGTTTTAGGGCTTGGCGGCGGCTCCATATCGTAAAACGCGATGAATTCTTCTCCCTGATTTTTTTCTCCCCGAAACTCAATATATGGAGGTGGAGTTGGAGTCGGAGAGTCAACAGGGGGACCACGAGGTAGAGGGGCGCGCCCCCACCCTCGTGGAGAGGTGGTGGGCCCCCTGGCCTTCATCTTTTGCATGTATTTTTCTTATTTTCTGAAAAGTGGCTCCGTGAAGTTTCAGGTCATTCCGAGAACGTTTGCTCCTGCACATAAATAACACCATGGTAATTCTGCTGAAAATAGCGTCAGTCCGGGTTAGTTCTATTCAAATCATGCAAGTTAGAGTCCAAAACAAGGGCAAAAGTGTTTGGAAAAGTAGATACGTTGGAGACGTATCAACTGCCCCAAGCTTAAACCTTTGCTTGTCCTCAAGCAATTCAGTTGACAAACTGAAAGTGATAAAGAAAAACTTTTACAAACTCTGTTTGCTCTTGTTATTGTAAATATGTAAAGCCAGCATTCAAGTTTTCAGCAAAGATTATAACTAACCACATTTGCAATAATGCATAGGTCTCAAGTTTACTCATATCAATAGCATAATCAACTAGCGAGCCATAATAATAAATCTTGGATGACAACACTTTCTCAAAAAAATCATAATATGATATAACAAGGTGGTATCTCGCTAGCCCTTTCTGAGACCACAAAACATAAATGCAGAGCACCTTTAAAGACCAAGGACTGACTAGACATTGTAATTCATGGTAAAAGAGATCCAGTCAAGTCATACTCAATGTAAACTAACAGCAATGAATGCAAATGATAGCGGTGCTCTCCAACTGGTGCTTTATAATAAGAGGATGATGACTCAACATAAAAGTAAATAGATAGGCCCTTCGCGGTGGGAAGCAGGGATTTGTAGAGGTGCCAGAGCTTGGTTTTGAAACAAAGGTGAATAATATTTTGAGCAGTATACTTTCATTGTCAACATAACAACCAAGAGATGGTGATATCTTCCATGCTACACACATTATAGGCGGTTCCCAAATAGAATGGTAAAGTTTCTACTCCCCCTTCCACCACAAGCATCAATCCATGGCTTGCTCGAAACAACGAGTGCCTCCAACTAACAAGAGTCCTAGGGGGAGTTTTCTTTGCAATTATTTTTATTTAGATTGCATAAAGCATGGGACTGGGCATCCCGGTGACCAGCCATTTATCTCGTGAGTGAGGAGCGGAGTCCAGTCCTCTTGATATTAACCCGCCTAACATGGAAGATACAGACAGCCCTAGTTGATACATCAGCTATTTGAGCATACAAAACAGGATATTTATTTGAAGGTTTAGAGTTTGGCACATACAAATTTACTTGGAACGACAGGTAGATACCATAAATAGGTAGGTATAGTGGACTCATGTGGAATAACTTTGGGGTTTAAGGGGTTGGATGCACAAGCAGTATTCCCGCTTAGTACAGGTGAAGGCTAGCAAAAGACTGGGAAGTGACCAGCTAGAGAGCGACAACAATCATGAACATGCATTAAAATTAATCAACACCGAATGCAAGCATGAGTAGGATAGAATCCACCATGAACATAAATATCGTGAAGGCTATGTTAATTTTGTTTCAACTACATGCGTGAACATGCGCCAAGTCAAGTCACTTAAATCATTCAGAGGAGGATACCATCCTATCATACCACATCATAACCATTTTAATAGCATGTTGGCACGCAAGGTAAACCATTATAACTCATAGCTAATCAAGCATGGCACAAGAAACTATGATCTCTAATTGTCATTGCAAACATGTTTATTCATAATAGGATGAATCAGGAACGATGAACTAATCATATTTACAAAAACAAAAGAGGTCGAGTTCATACCAGCTTTTCTCATCTCAGCCAGTCCATCATATAACATCATAATTGCCTTTCACTTGCACGATCGAATGATGTGAATAATAATAATAGTGCACGTGCATTGGACTAAGCTGGAATCTATAAGCATTCAATAAACAGGAGAAGACAAGGCAACATGGGCTCTTTTGTCAGATAAACAATAATGCATATAAGAGCCACTTCAACAATTTAATTATGGTCTTCTCCTATCGACCCCCAAAGAAAAGAAAAGAAATAAAACTATTTACACAGGAAAGCTCCCAACAAGCAAAAGAAGAACAGGAAATATTTTTGGGTTTTCTTTTTAATTACTACTACAAGCATGGAAATTAAACTAACTAAAAGCTACAACTATTTTTTTTTGGTTTTTCTTAAGGTTTATTAAACACACAAGAAGAAAGCATAAAAGGGAAAATAAACTGGCATGGATGATACAATGAAAAAGTATGAGCACCGACATCTAGCAATGAGTGTGTGAACATAAATGTAATGTCGGTGGGAAATACGTACTCCCCCAAGCTTAGGCTTTTGGCCTAAGTTGGTATATGGCCACGGCTGGGCTGGCGGATATCCATAATAGTAGTTGGGGTCGTACTGAGATGAAGAAGAGGAAGACTCCGATTGCTACTGGCTGGCAATCATCTCCGGATCCCACTGATAATTAGACTGTCGTGAAGGATCAATTTGTGGTTCCGGCTCTGGCTCCTCAGCTGGTGCAGGGTTCCGGTAGGCGTGAATAGCCTTCAACGGAACAAGGTACGTGCCTACAGATAAATCAAACAAAGAAGGAGCAGGCAGGGTAATAGTCTCAGGATGATGTTTATTGAAAAACAATTGATATTTAAGCTCTGCTTCCCTATTCTTAACAACAAAATCATGTGCCACCATACTTTTATAATCTAGATAAACACGGGGCAACACTTTTTCTTCCTTCTCAGCATGCCTAATAGGTAAGTTAAAATGTGAAGCTAGGCGTGAAGCATAGATGCCTCCAAAGATGGGGCCCTTGGTACAGTTCAGACTTAACCGTTTAGCAATAATGCCGCCCATACTAAAAGTGTTATCACTATATAAACCTTGGAGCAAAATAATAATATCAGGGATACTAAGGTTTCCACAGTTTCCGCGACCAATTAAACAACGACTAGCAAATAATGCAAAATAGCGTAAAACAGGAAAATGTATGCTAGTGATTCGTGCATCGGAAACCTTCCTTGTTTCCCCTACAGTGATAGTATCAATAAACCCCTCCACATCATCACAATGTGGTTCTTCTGTCTTGCCCTCAAAAGGGACTAAACAAATCCGACAAAAATCATAAAGTGACATCTCCTTATGCTCATCATATAAATGAAACTCCACCGTAGGTGGTGAGTTCCTAGAATGAAAATGAAAGTTTTGCACAAAGGTATTTGCGAGTAAGAGATACTGATCGCATTGGTCGTGGAGGAAAGCGGTGAGGCCTGCATTTTTAGCCAATTCATGAGAATCTTCATAAATCCCGGCTGCTCTCAAGAAATCCTCGGAAGGCCATTCACACGCCCGAATCTCCGCGGTGCGAAGCAGATTATACTTAGGCTTTGGTGCCTTTTCCTTCAAGCTTTGGCTCGATGAGCCCCTCAAAAGTCTCCTCATCATTTTCTAAAAAATTCTGAAATTTTTAGTAACTTCAAAATAAAAGTAAACCGAACTCAATAATATTGATAGCAACTACTCCTACAAGTGCCTAGAGCCTATATCATGCATCAAAACTACTTGGAACCATATAAATTTGACATGCAAGCTCAAGAACAGGGTCACCTAAGCAACACAAATTTGCAATGAATAAAGCACTAGAACAAAAACTAATTGGAGCAATGGAGGAGTCACATACCTAGGAACAATCTCCCCAAGCAGTTTTGTGAGAGGTGCTTTGAGCAAGGAGATCGAAAATGGCAGCAAGATGAGCTAGAACTCGTGCTTGAGCTGGATATTCGTGTTTGTGGGAGGAAGATGAAGTGTGTGGGTGCAGGAATAAGTGGAGGAGGGCCACTATGGGCCCACGAGGCAGGGGGCGCACCCAGGGGGTAGGGCGCACCCTCCACCCTCGTGGGCAGGTGGTTGACCCCCCTGCTATGTTCTCAGTGCCAAATATTCTCAAATATTCTAGAAAAAACATATTTAAATTTCAGGGCATTTGGAGAACTTTTATTTTCGGGTATTTTTATATTGCACGGATAATCAGATAACAGACAGAAAAATATTTATTTTTATTTTATTTAATATAATTAACAGAAAGTAAAAGTGGGGTACAGAAGGTTGTGCCTTCTAGTTTCATCGATCTCATGATCATCAAAAGGAATCCACTAACAAGGTTGATCAAGTCTTGTTAACGAACTCATTCCGAATAACATGGAACCGGAGAAATTTCGAATAACACTATGTTACCTCAACGGGGATATGCACATCCCCAATAATAATAATATCATATTTCTTATTGACAGTAGGAAGAGGAGATTCAAAACCTCCAAATAAAATCGATGGAATTTTTCCAATAGAATTGATACTGTGAACTTGAGGTTGTTTCCTTGGAAAGTGTACCGTGTGCTCATTACCATTAACATGAAAAGTGACATTGCCTTTAGTGCAATCAATAACAGCCCCTGCAGTATTCAAAAAGGGTCTTCCAAGAATAATAGACATACTATCGTCCTCAGGAATATCAAGAATAACAAAGTCCATTAAAATTGTAACATTTACAACTACAACAGGCACATCCTCACAAATACCGACAGGTATGGCAGTTGATTTATCAGCCATTTGCAAAGATATTTCATTAGGTGTCAACTTATTCAAATCAAGTCTACGATATAAAGAGAGAGGCATAACACTAACACTGGCTCCAAGATCACATAAAGCAGTTTTCACATAATTTATTTTAATGGAGCATGGTATAGTGGGTACACCGGGATCTCCAAGTTTCTTTGGTATTCCACCCTTAAAGGTATAATTAGCAAGCATGGTGGAAATTTCAGCTTCCGGTATCTTTCTTTTATTTGTAATAATATCTTTCATGTACTTAGCATAAGGATTTGTTTTGAGTATATCAGTTAATCGCATACGCAAAAAGATAGGTCTAATCATTTCAGCAAAGCGCTCAAAATCCTCATCATCCTTTTTCTTGGATGGTTTGGGAGGAAAAGGCATGGGTTTCTGAACCCAAGGCTCTCTTTCTTTACCATGTTTCCTAGCAACAAAGTCTTTTTTTATCATAACGTTGATTCTTTGATTGTGGGTTATCAAGATCAATAGCAGGTTCAGTTTCTATGTCATTATCATTACTAGGTTGAGCATCATTATGAACATTATCATTAACATTATCACTAGTTTCAGGTTCATTACCAGATTGAGTTTCAGCATAATTTTTAGAAATATCATTTGGATTCTCAGGTGTTTCAACAATAGGATCACTAGAAGCATGTAAAGTCTTATCATTTTTCTTTTTCTTCCTTTTAGAAGGACTAGGTGCATCTATATTATTTCTCTGAGAATCTTGCTCAATTCTCTTAGGGTGGCCTTCAGGATACAAAGGTTCCTGAGTCATTCTACCAGTTCTAGTAGCCACTCTAACAACATTATCATTATCTTTACTATTCAATTCATTGATCAAATCATTTTGAGCTTTAAGTACTTGTTCTACTTGAGTGGTAACCATAGAAGCATGTTTACTAATAAGTTTAAGTTCACCTTTAACATTAGCCATATAATCACCCAAGTGTTCAAGAATATTTGAATTGTATTTAAATTTTCTACCAAAATAAGCATTAAAGTCTCCTTGCTTAGCCCTAAATTTATCAAACTCATCTAAGCATGGGCTAGCAAATTTAGTAAATGGGATTTCAGCTTTATCATATCTATAGAGAGAATTTACCTTTACTACCTGTGTCGGGTTATCAAGACCATGAGTTTCTTCAATAGGTAATGGATTAAGATTATATGTTTCTTCAACAAGCGGTAAATTAAGACCATGTATTTCTTCAATAGGAGGTAAATTCTTAACATCTTCAGCTTTAATACCTTTTTCTTTCATAGATTTCTTTGCCTCTTGCATATCTTCAGGACTGAGAAATAGAATACCCCTCTTCTTCGGAGTTGGTTTAGGAATAGGCTCAGGAATTGGCTCCAGAGGTGTCCAATTATTTTCATTTGTCAACATATTATTCAATAGAATTTCATCTTCATCTGGTGTTCTTTCCCTGAAAACAGAACCAGCACAACTATCCAGGTAATCTCTGGAGGCATCGGTTAGTCCATTATAAAAGATATCAAGTATTTCATTTTTCTTAAGAGGATGATCAGGCAAAGCATTAAGTAATTGGAGAAGCCTCCCCCAAGCTTGTGGGAGACTCTCTTCTTCAATTTGCACAAAATTATATATATATATCCCTTAAAGCAGCTTGTTTCTTATGAGCAGGGAAATATTTAGCAGAGAAGTAATAAATCATATCCTGGGGACTACGCACACAACCAGGATCAAGAGAATTAAACCATATCTTAGCATCACCCTTTAATGAGAACCGAAATATTTTAAGGATGTAAAAGTAGCGAGTTCTCTCATCTTTAGTAAAAAGGGTAGCTATATTATTCAATTTAGTAAGATGTGCCACAACAGTTTCAGATTCATAACCATGAAAAGGATCAGATTCAACCAGAGTAATTATATCAGGACCAGCAGAGAATTCATAATCCTTATCAGTAACAAAGATAGGTGAAGTAGCAAAAGCAGGGTCAGGTTTCATTCTAGCATTTAGAGATTGCTTACTCCATTTAGCTAATAATCTTTTGAGTTCATTTCTATTTTTGCAAGCTAAAATAGCTAAAGAAGCTTCTTGATCAAAACATAACCCTCAGAAATAACAAGTGATTCTTCATCATCACTTTCATCAGTATCATCAGATTCAATATTTTCAATTTCTCTAGCCCTAGCAAGTTGTTCATCAAGAAAATCACTAAGTGGCATAGTAGTATCATGCATAGAGGTAGTTTCATCATAAGTATCATGCATAGCAGAAGTGGCATCATCAATAACATGCGACATATCAAAACGAATAGCAGAAGCGGGTGTAGGTGTCGCAAACTTACTCATAACAGAAGGTGAATCAAGTGCAGAGCTAGATGGCAGTTCCTTACCTCCCCTCGTAGTTGAGGGATAGATCTTGGTTTTTGTATCTCTCAAGTTCTTCATAATGATAAGCAGATATATATATCCCAAGTGACTCAAAGAATAGAGCTATGCTCCCCGGCAACAGTGCCAGAAAATAGTCTTGATAACCCGCAAGTATAGGGGATCGCAACAATTTTCGAGGGTAAAGTATTCAACCCAAATTTATTGATTCGACACAAGGGGAGCCAAAGAATATTCTCAAGTATTAGCAGCTGAGTTGTCAATTCAACCACACCTGGAAACTTAGTATCTCCAGCAAAGTGTTTAGTAGCAAAGTAATATGATAGTAGCGATAATGGTAGCAAAAGGTAACGGTAGTAAAAGCGATGTTTTTGGTATTTTGTAGTGATGATAGCAATAGCAACGGGAAAGTAAATAAGCAAAGAACAATATATGGAAGGCTCGTAGGCAATGGATCGGTGATGGAGAATTATGCCGGATGCGGTTCATCATGTAACAGTCATAACCTAGGGTCACACAAAACTAGCTCCAGTTCGTCAATGTAATGTAGGCATGTATTTCGAATATCGTCATACGTGCTTATGGAAAAGACTTGCATGACATCTTTTGTCCT